>NC_133063.1:23939996-24264059 GCF_048771995.1 Taeniopygia guttata
TCCTACAGACCAATAGATAAAGAAGTGCATAAGCAAATTAACATTTGTTTCTTTTTAATTTAAAAATTTTGCATTGATTCATAAAATAAACAACCTACAGAATATTTTTTGCTGAGACATAACACAGTAACTCCCGTGAAGTCAACAGATGTGTACCAGCAGAGAGCCTGCTTTAGTGTATGCAGTCAAGTGCAATTGCATGAGAACTATAATTGATGTCACAGTGATGTGAATAATTAGCAGAACATAATTTAGAAGACATGTTAATTTTTATTAATTTTATCATTAAGAAAATATGTACAATCTTTGCTAATAATTTGCTTAAGAAACACAGATATGCTTTTTATATATGGTTTTTATATGTTTTTAATATTTTTATATATGTATTTTTTTCTTTTAACATGTTAACCCATGAAATCTATCATTACTACCAAGGTCAAGACATGAAATTTGTGATTTTTTTTTTCATTAACATAAATCCTAAGACAATATAGATTTTTGCTTGTCTGAGTACCTTCTTAACTGAAATATCCTTGAAGTTGTTTTTTCTTTCTATTATGGACAGCTGCTTATGTCATTCATTAGAGAGAAAGGTCTTCTAACTCTGCTTCCTGTTCTAAATATTTATTATTTTGTTTTCATTTCATCTTTCAATATACAAACTTATTAGTAAATATTCTCCAAATCTGTCACGCTCACTATGGCAAATTCTATAAAGAGTTTAAATTAACACAGCATATTTAATTACAGTTAAATAATTGTCAGCTTTGGAGTTCACTGCAAATTACTTTAACTGCAGGTAATATGTTAGATTAGTCCCTGCTGTGAACCAAACTGCAGTAGCAAAACTGCTATTGCTTTCTGAGTCAATTAACTTACTTTTGGTCTACTTGTTTTTACATGTCACTGCAGCATAAATCTAATGTAGATATACTTTAGCATATCAAGTGGAAGCAGTGCAAAAAATGACTTATTTTCCTTTCAATTGTAATAGAACTGTTTTAATAACAGAAAGCAAGAGGTTTCCTATCAAAATAAATTGACTTGGTTTTAAACTGGGAATAAAACAACAACCCTTTCCTGAAAACAGAGTCACAGAAAGAAAGCAGAGTTGGGGAATCTAACAGTTGCCATTACATGAAATTAGGAATAATCCTGCAAAGACTTGTTGATTGGCTAGAATTGGCTAGATTGGCTAGACCAGAATCTGTAAACAGGCATATAGGAAGCTGCAGGAATTCTTCCGTATGCAGACATGAAGAAGTCCTCAATACCATATTCCTGTTTGCCTGAAGTAGGTAAAGAATTTAATCAGAATTCAATTATCATAAACTTAGCACAGCTCTCAGTTTTCTTATATAGGAAATTTGTCCTACCTTTTTATCAGGTTATTAGGTTTTGAATATCAATTCCTGAATTCTAGAGATTAACATAAGGACTAAGTTCAACGTAACTGAAAGTGAAAAATTTAAAAACATTCCAAATTTTATCTGTAACTATGGAGTCAGAGATGGTGAATGTTTTATAGAAAGAGAAATCTAGCAATACCCAGAGAAGAGATAGATGTAACTCTCCTAGGACTGAATATTCCAGCTGGATTTACTGTTTTACTCATTTTACTGTTTCAAAGTTACTTCCTTTTTTATCCTTGAGGTCAGATGTTTTGTACTGTAATATCAAAGATCTGTGAATTGGAATAGTTGGACTCCTGTTCCTCTGGTGGAACTTTTTAAAAATAGAAATGGCCAACAAATTCAACATTCATCTCCCAATTTATGCTTGAAACTTTCCAAAATATTTCTTAGACCAGACCATACCTAGGGCAAAATCCTGGCCATTTTGATCCCATGGTATAAGATCTGACACTGACTTACCTCCAATCCTGCCAGTAACTTGGTAAAAACAGACTTATGAACCTGCATATTTAGTACAGCAATATTTTTGGAGTTAAAGGAAAATAGTTTTGGACATGTATGCTTTTTTTCCTCTGTTCCTTTTTAAGCACTTAAAAAATCACCCTCAACCCTGGAAATGTAACCATTCTTCACAGATTGTCATCACCTGAAAGAAATGTGCAGGCCAAGAGCCTCACATCTGGTATTCCTTTGTAAATTCATCCTATATCTTCCTACAAGTATGCTAGCCAGGAAAGGAAAGTCAAAGAAATCTTCACTGATAAACAAGGCTGGCAAGGTGGTGGAAACAGATGAGAAAACTGGGCTACTCAACAACTTTTTCCCTCAGTCCTCTCTGGCAACCTCTCTTCCCTTATCACTCACGAAGACAGATTGCAAGATATGGACAGGGGGTCCCTCCCATAAGGGAGAGAAAATCAGATTCCTGACCACCTGAAGAACATGAATATAAGACATGGATCACATATGTAGAGCTTTCTAAGCTTTGGAAGAATATAGGAACAATATGTTTTATGTCTATTTCTGGTAAAAAAATTATCAAAAATTTGCTAAAGTATCCAGGTACATTAACAAAGTCTATAGATCTTTGTGTAAGGGGGGATTTATTATTAGTTTATTCTAATATTAATCAAAATAAAAACTAGATTAATATCAGTGCTGGGATCTCTGACTTGGGAAGAATGATGTGCAGGACTCCAACGATTTCAGAAGGCTAATTAAACTATATTATACCATAACTATATTACACTATAATACACTAACAATAACTATCACTGACTAAATAGAAAACCCGTAACTCTCTCATGAGAGTCCTGATGCACATGTGGATCCAATTGGTCAATGAATCCAAAACACCATCACCAGAATCCAATCAAGTAATCACCTTGGGTAAACAATCTCCATACATGGGCACAAACACAGGAGCAACGAATGGCATAATAATTGTTTTTATTCTCTTTTCTCTGCTTCTCTCACAGCTTCACTCAGGAGAAATCCTGAGAAAGCTAAGTCTCTCTCTGTTCAGAGGACATGAGAATACCACAGATTAATGATCCCAATATTTTGATTCTCGAATAAAATTATGCACTAAATGAAGGTCAGTGTTATGGAATTCCTTAAGGTTAGGAAACACAAGGAATATATCATGTGCCAGTGGGTGTTAAGTTTTGTACAGCAAAGCAAATCAGGCAGAAAATTAGCTAATTGCCAGACCTCAGATGGAAAACATAGTTATTCCCAACTCTGTGTAGTACATAAAGTCAGACAGGCTATTTCACCTTAAATATGCTCCTTTGAGTCTTCTTTTCCAAGATATCACTGTCTCCTTTGTATCTCTACCAGAGCCCCAAAAAATATGAAAGTGCAACTGAAAAATTTCTACACTGTCCTTGACCCATGTATTCAAAACAGTTCTTTTGCAGTAGGATTACTGCAACATCTGAAAAAACCTGCAATTTATGCCCATAATTTGATCCACTTTTTTTCTTTCCTATATAAATATGACTAAAATGGGTAGGTAGTCTCTTCTAAGTTAAACTTCAGACATTATCACAGCACCTCACTGTCAAAAGGAAAAATAAAGCACAAAGAAAAACAAGATCCTAAATTTAAAAATATTCCTGAATACTTAAAGCCTTTAAATGAGAGACCACACTAGACTTTAGTTATGTGTAGTTTTCCTCTGTTTGAAATGTTGCCTTTTACAGCCAGTGTAGGGAATTTCTTTTTACGTGACCAAATCAGTAGTTTTTTCTAATTCCATATTAAAAATATGTTTACACTTTATATAAAAGAGCACTCTGTGCATGCCTTCAAATTCTTAATTATAAGTTTTCCCTATTGTAAACCAGGTCTTAGACTCTTGAGTAGTCAACACCAAAATTATTTACCTTACCTAATTACAAAATTAGGAATTCCACTCCCAAAGCCTCTCTAAGTGAGCTAATGGTAGCAGGAAAATCAGGAAGGGGTTAGTTTGGGATTTTTTTTTTTTTTGAATGATAAGAATCAATTGTTAAATTATAGATAATCCTGTTTATTTATTATAGAGCTGGGCAGTAAGTCACTAAAGAGAGATAACAAACATTATACTCTAGAGAAAATACAAGTGATGTACTAGCATGGCAACTTTCCAGACATTCTGGATAACATTTTATCCTATTGTATCTTCCACATGTATGTCAAAATACTTTTATGACAGAAAATTTTTCTTCCAGATGCAACTATATAATGTTCTCTCTGAGAATCTGGAACCTTTTACCTACAGCTGATATTATACTTTAAAAAGTTACCTTGCAAAAACTAAAGAGAACAGATTGGAATCCAAGGAAAGTTTTAGGGCAGAGATTTCAAAAATTTTAGCCAATAAAGTAGCCCAATGTATAATGAAGGGTGAGAAATGAGTAGGAGAGAATCTTTAACATTTTCATTCTTCAATTAGTTTTTAATAAGAGCTTTTAATCCTCCCTTTGCCACTTTTTGAGATTGATGCTTTTCCTTTGTACTTTTCATGGAGAATCACTTGTCAGACTTTTTATATTCTGAGGAGGAGAGAGAGATACAGAGAAAGCCACTTTCTGGAAGGACTTATGTTTTACAGAATGGAACTCACATTCTGAATCCCAGTAAGAAAAACACTGTGAAGAAAGGTTTTATAACTTTCCAAGAGCAATTCATAGCACATTATAAAATTTTACATCTGCTCTGATGCTGGTAAACCTGAGGTGACAGAGTATTGGATGGACAGCTTTTCTATTCACAGTGAGGCCTGAGGGCACCATGGTTGAGTTTTATAGACTTAGCAAGAAGCAATTTTACTCAAATTTTTTATTTTGAGCAAACTTATATTTATGTGGAAACATTTTATTTCACTTTATGACAAGAACATGCTACTGGCATCACTATGAATGCTATATCTATTCTAAATTAAATACCCCCAAAATAAGGGCTTGAATTCAAGAAAAGCATTCCAATAAACAAATGAGAAGTCAGCATTCTGCATGCCAATATCATGGTCTGGTTTTGAAAGTTGTTAGAAATGCCTCTGCATTTCTATGCATTTCTACCTTAATTTAAATTAAGGTATGAATGAGACCATATGCCAAAGTCAACAGTATGGATTTTATTTGCTAGTAAATATGAGAGAGAAAGGACGTAAGAGAAAGAAATAGAAAAGAGGTGGGGGGACAGAAAGAGAGTGACAGAGACAATAACACTATTCTTTGGATCCTACCGGTGTCCCAGTGATCCTCTCCAGCTGGTCTTCTTAGTGGTGAGGGTTCCCCCAAAAGCATAGAACCCAATGGATAAATACACTTTCAGGCCAGATGGGAATGTCCAGGTATATCTCCTCGGGGGGTTGGTGCAATTCAACACAGTCTCTTGCAGCAGACTCTGGATCTCTGCATCATTTCGCATCACATGCAGTCCTGTGGTGCAAGGCCTCAGAAATGAGTCTGGGGAGCATTTTTGGTGCCTTTGCTGGATTATGGAACCTCCTCAGCTGCCACCCATGTGAATGCCCCAGCAATGTGGCCTTCCTGGGGTTGGGGTTTCAGAGCTGGGCTGATTTGTGTAAGGGAGGATGAGTCTTCAGTGCATCAGACCAGAGGTTATGGACACACCTGAAACCTCCTCCTCCCCACCTCATTTTGGGGGGGCGTCTGTATAAACCTGGCCTCTGGGGGCTGTGGTGTTCCCCACTCCAAACCCAGCCAGGGATGATTCCCAGCACAAATACTGGGTTTGGTTGATGTGAATACATCCCTTTCCCCCAGCCTGAGATGACTGAACATTACTGTCCCCTTTAATCTAGGTGACTTAACTCACAGTCCAAAGTTCCAGCTGGGCATCCACAAGGAGGGGTGGGCTTCCCTGCCATAGCTTCTTTATACAGTTTTTGATATAATAGGCAAAACTCCTCCATAACAATATTTAAATATGAACCATTTCTGTCCCTAATAGTCAAACTTTGTATTGCTGTCCAGGCTCTGTTTCTTAGTAGTGGCTATTATGAGCCTTTTTGCTTGTTCAGTAAAAATAGCTTTATCTCATATTTCACTTAAGCAGTGGTGCCATTTAATTTTAATTATAGTTTGCTGGAGGATTCAAAGGAACATGTGGAAAATATGTATATATATTGCCTAGTTTTAGGTGAACAATAATGAAGGACTATTGATGGGAATAAAATATCAATAAATCAAAAACCATTTCATTTTCTATCGTCATGTAAAAGGTAGCACTGTTTGAATCCATAAATCAGATGGCATAATCTCTTAGAGATATCACAGAACTTCCCTGCAAACTTCTGTCACATAGAAAACAGTTCTGAAGGGGTCACATTAAATCATACTGCAATGGTGACAGCCAATTACTTGTAGATAATTTAGCCCACTTTAACAAGTACTTAACCATGGATTGTACTTTTCCATATTCTTATTCTTCACATATTAATGTATTAATGTAGCATAGTGGACATCTCTGTGCATTATATGTGTATAATTTATTTCCACTAAAAATCTGGTTATCCCATTTTGGATGTTCAGAATAGAGTAAATACCACAAAAAGGATTCCTGCCTATCTAAACATTGTCTGATCATCTCTAACAAAGGATGGAGGAAAACAAGATAAACATAGCACAGGAAATCAGAACGTCTACTTCCTCCTTTCCTCACTCAGAAAACATCATATATGTGGAGCTGTGCCTGCACATAGACAATAGTCCCTGTGTAGACAGTTGCCTCTAGCTCCTGAAATTTTATTTTATAGCAGCAACCAGAATCACAGATTTCAGAAATTTTCATGGTAGGGGATGGATAGCTTAGTAGTTTTTCATAGTTATACAGATGCGAGAATGTGATTTGCAGAATCACAGATTGTGGAATTTTTGAAGAGACCAGAGTGGATTATCTGGTACAACTTCCCTGCACTGGCAGGATCATTCCAGAGCCCATGGCACAGAATTGTGTTCAGACAGTTCTAGAATGTCTCCAGTGAGGGGTACTCCAAAGCCTCTCTGGACAATCTGTTCCAGTGCTCAGTCACAGCAGTAAAATGTGGAACTTTCAGTGTATCAGGTTTTGCCCATTGCCTCTTGTTCTATTGTTGGGTACCACCATGCAGAGCCTTGTCCATCTCTGACACCATCACACTCTGTGATTGTCCCTTCAGATAATCATGCACATTGACGAGGTCTCCTCTCACTCATCTGTTCTCCCTCAGCCTTTCCTTGCAAGAGAGATACTTCAGTCCCTTAATCATCTTCTTTGCCTTTCTCTGCTCCGGACCTGCTCCGGGAGTTTCATTTCTCTGTTGTGCTGAGGAGCCCAGAGCTGTGCAGAGTACTCATCTATTACTCTACTTTGCAGAATTACTTTTTATTGCTCTTTAGTAAACCATCATTGGTTTCCTCTTTCAGTTGAGAAAATTTCATTTAATTTTGTAAATTAAATGTGGAAGAAATTAAAATTGACGGTGGGAGAAAAAGGGAGTTAAACAAGGCATTTTTATTTGTCTCTGTTTTATCCTCTTTTACAGTTGCACAGTCTTCCATATTGTCATATTCAGCAACTAAGAACAAAAGAAAAAATATTTAGGGGTTTTATGGGAAAAGCCCCTTTTAATCTCCTTTTAATCTATTTTGATTCCTAAGAAAAATAAACACACCATTCTTTTTAGAATCATTTAGATTCTGTGGCTCATTCTGGACTATAATAGGCAGAAATTCCTATGGAATTAGGCCACTTCACCTTCACATTTTTTTAAACAAAATATCCATTTGTAATTATGTTATAAATAAAATGTCTCTTTATTTACCTGTCAATGCAGGACACAGTGTAGAAACACAAGTATTGAAATATTGCACCTATGCATGACAATAATTTTATTTTAAAAATGTTATATGGTTGTGATGTGACTGGTTTTCTGGGCTTGAGGACATGACTTTCTATGCACTTAGGCATGATAAATGCAGATCATTTGAACTGCATTAATTTCTAACTTTTCATGTTTCCTTAGCATATTTTTGGGGAAAGCTGGACTGCCAATATTAGCATTTCTCAAGTAATCATTTGCTGGCTGAAGTTGGGTTCAACCAATGATGCAAGGTTCAAGGAAATCTCAAGGATAACAATGCTTTATTCATATCATTAAATAGTTTTACAGAGAAATGAGGATCATAGAACAAATATGATTACTAAAGCTATAGGGGAAGAAATGGAAGACCGTGAAGAGTAAGCTATGGAAAGCATGGAATGAAAAAAGTAAATGGCATGTGAAAATGGCCCATGGCAGTGAAAAGAGAATTTCTTTTAAAGCAAGAATATTTTGGCAGTGAAAAGAGAATTTCTTTTAAAGCAAAGCTTTTTAATTGATTTTTAAAATAATTTTAAAAGTTTCTCTGTTGCCTCTAATTATTTTTTTTGCAGATTTTAAGCAAAAGGTGAATAAAACATTGTCTTTGGTGTCATTCATCGTAAATAAACATCATTCACCACAATAAGCTTTGTAGTGCACTTGATGTTTCAAGAATACATAAAAACAGAGGAATAAAGAACTTTCAAAATAAGTCCTTTGTCATTTGAAAGATGATACCAAGGTAACTCCTACAAAAGAAAACTAAAAGTGATATGGGAAAAAATTGTTTGCAAAATAAATTTTTCACTTGTACCTAACACTTTCCATATATACAGTCTGTTGTGCACATGAGTTCTACCCACAGCAACCTCAAACAGATATTAGTGCTTTATATAAAAATTGTGACGGTAACCTCAAAGTCTGCTTTATCTTGAGAATGGGCTGTAGCAAAGAGGTGGGGAAAAATACTAAGATTTAAAAAAAATGAAGTTTTATTAATAACTTTAAGTCAATTTATACTGGCTAGATGACTGACTACATCGAAATTTTCAGACTAAAGAATTTTCATAACCAAGATCTCCTGAACATCTCAGCATCTACCCCTATGCCCAGGCTTTTAGTATAGTCCAACTCATATCCAAAGCCTCATAAAAATTTATCAAGAAAAGCATACAGCCCCAGCACAATTCCAATTTAAGTACCTAGATCTTCATACAATAGCTGGAGAGGTCCTGGCATCTCTAGAAAAGATTTACAAGTATCACAAAACTGAGACATTTTAACTTAACAGGCCCAACTTTCTCAGTGTTTTTTTCCAAAAGAGATGTTCCAGTCCCTTAATGTAAATTCATAGATTTTTGCTGCACCATCTCTGAGAGTTCCATGGTTTTTGTACTGAACAGCACTCCAGATGTGCCTCACCAGGACTGAGCAGAGGCGCAGGATCCCTTGACCTGCTGTCAAAACTCTTCCTAAAGCACCCTAGGAAACTATTGTCCTTCTTGACCCCAAGGGCACTGCTGACTCATGGACAGCTTGTTGACCACCAGGACTCCCAAGTCCTTCTCTGTAGAGCTGCTTTCCAGTAGGTCAGTCCCCAGCCCATCCTGGTGCCTGGGATTGTCCTTCTCCAGGTGCAGGACTCTGCACTTGCGTTTGTTAAAATTTAGCTGGTTCCTCTGTGTCCATATCTTCAACCTGTTGAGATCCTCCTGAAAGGCTGCACAGCTCTCAGGAATATCTGCCACCCCTCCCAGCTTTGTGTCATCAGTGAATGGGCTGAGGAGGCACATGCCCCTTCAGCCAAGTTATTGATCAATAAGTTAAACAATATTAGGGCCAGTGTTGACCCTTGGGGAACACCACTATTGACAGGCCTCCAACTAGACCCTGTGCCACATACTGGAATCTTCTGGAATCTGCCATTCAGCCAGTTCTCAATCCACTTCACTGTTCACTCATCCAGTCCGTACTTCCTGAGTTTGCCTATGAGGAAGTTGTGAGAGACAGTGTCAAAAGTCTTGCTAAAGATGAGGCAGACAATATTCACTACTCTTCCTTCATCCATCCAGGTGGTTGTCTCATTATAGAAGGCAATCAGGCTGGATGAGCATGATTTACCTTCAGTGAATCCATGCTGACCATTCCTGATCACCTTCTTGTCATCCCCATGGATGAGATGCCCTCCAGAATAAGCTACTCCATCACCTTTCCAGGGATTGAGGTGAGGTTGACTGGCCGGTGGTTCCCTGGGTCTTTCTTCTTGCCCTCGCTAAAGACAAGGGTGACGTTTGCTTCTGTCCAATCCTCAGGCACCTTTCCTGATGGCCACAATCTTTCAAAGATTTTATAGGTTGTCTAGTTATTGTTTCAGCCACCAGTACTTATTCCCGACATAACTACTTTCTCAGTACTTATGTCGGGAATCAGAGCCCATTGACATGTGGACGTCAAGTTTTCCCAGGCATTCTCTAACTCAATTCTCTTTGACCAAGGGAGAGTCTTTCTTTCTTCGCCCTTTACAAAAATGATAATGGTCCAGCTAGGATTTGATAATGATGATATACGTAATATAAAGATTCTACAGGATGATATGTCTCAAAAAAATATTTGCAATTGATATATATATATATAATAGATACTCACTTTCCTCTCACCACCATTCTAAAACATTTGTTCTCAAAACTATCTAAAAGTTACATATTAGACAGTAAAAAAAAAAAAAACATAAAAGATTATTTTTCTGTGAGTTAAAGTTAAGAATTAAAAGCATCCAGCACTGACTTTAATGTCAGTGCTTCCAGTTTAACTTTGTTTCTGTTCTCTAAAATGCAACCTATGTCTCCTGCTTTAAACTATTTTATCTTACTTTACTGAAGGGCAAGCGATGGGAAATAGTGACAGACTTGACAGCCTTTCTGTTTATTCAGAAAGTAGCTCTGTACTTGTTTTGATAGGGTCACATATGTCAGCTATTTTCATGGTGGACATTACTGCTATGTGCTCTGCAGCTTCTCCACATTGCTACAGAAATCCTCCAAAAGAAATACTCATAACTTATTATGATATATGGGAATTCCTGAAGATGATTAATTTATCTTTTGATTCTGTATTATCATGAGACAGTTGATCACCATGCAGCTTGGAGACATACCCTTTATTTATTATAATTTTCTGGGTTTTTTTCCTGTTTAAGGTTTGTGTTTCTTCTCTGGATGCATCTCTTGTAGTTCCAGAGGGCCCATCACAATACAGATGCCACCAGAATTAAATAATTTAAAGAGCTTAATGCACCAAGCAAAACCTAAAGAAAACTGAACCTGTTGTTTTTTGGGGATTGGGTGTTTTTTAATTAACTGCAGATCTTATTTTGCCTTTTTTTAAATTTTGTTTTTATTTTCTTACTACAACTCTTACTAGGAGAGAAAGGAAAGAAATTTTCTTATGAAACAATGATAGTATTGTGTCTTTAATTTTCCTGGAAAAAAAAATAAAGCAGTTTCTGTGCCAGAGGTTGTAACTTCAAATAAAAATATGTTTGCTGTAGAATCCAGTAAGAGTTTTACCTCAAAAAACAGAGTGGGATTTAGTGCCATAAGCAGCAAAGAGTTTTGTAAATCAAATAAAACAACGGGTTTTTTATTTCCAAGAGAAACTATTTAGTTTTTTTATTCTATTAGGACAGAAATTATTAGCTAAATCCCTAAGTTCAAATAGCAACATTCCGAGTCATATTTATTGTAACAGAGAAAACAGTTCTTTTAGTATCTTAATCTTCTAACTTGGATATATCTTTTGAACTATTTCCACTTTCCAGAGTAATTTTCACATTTCAGTTCAGCTGAACAATGTTTCAATTTTACATGAAACTAGGGAGAATTTCACTAGTCCTATTACTTCTGTGTATAATTTTCATATATTCAGGAACTATCTAGATGCAATTCTGTGCCATGAGCTCTAGGAAGACCCTACTCAAGCAAGGAGGCTGGACAAGGCAACCCACTGTGTTATTGACCTATGTCACTCCCAACCTTAAACATTCTGTGATCTTTTTACTTTTGCCCTCTTTAAAACAGCCTTTCGCAAAATTCCAGTCAAGTGATCGTCCACCATGCTTTACTCTGCTTTTGATTGTAAATCTCACAGGTTCTAACTCAAATTAATAATACTTGCTCTTTATTTGCATGTATCTATTTATGCTGGTAGCTATGAATACTTCGCCCAATCAAAGAGGTGAAAACTCAATTTCTTTTTTGGATAAATTCAGATTTAGTTACATTATTTGACATCCTCTTAAGAGTAGGATGTTTATTTCTGCACTAAATTTATAAGAATATAAACACTCTCAGAGTGATTACATATAATTTCTCATTTTTGACTCCACTCTTCCTCCATTAAAAACAAGAATATTCCCTAAAAACATTTTGAGGTATATCATGGGAAAGTTCTTGAGCTTTCAAGCTCAAGAACATGTTGTTTTTGGGATTATTCCGTTGATATAAATAATGTATACTGATAAATCAGTTTCTGAGAAGTTGCTAAATGAGAACATCTTACTGGATAAAATGAAATGTAATGATTTTCTGAACTAGGTTCTCTCTCAATTCTCTTACTTCCTTTGTAAAATATAAAGCATTTAAACAAAAAAATAGATAATAATAAAAAAATGTTTAGATTATTCTAATACTTCATAGATTACTGTGAGGGCAAACCAGTTATATGACGGGAATTGCCAGTCACTGGAAAGAAGGTCTCCAAAAATATCCAAGCCCATTTCTCTGGCTGACATAACTCCTGTTTTGATTGATGATACTTAGTTTTCCTTAGGCTCAATAACTTCTTTCAGTTTAGGAGTTTAAAAATATTATTTTTATTAGTTAGTAGCAGCTAGTTATTTATTCAGTGTAGTTATTTTCCCTTTTTTTTTCACCATGTAGTAAGACCACAAACTCCATTATATCATGTGAGATGACACTTCAGAGAGGCTTCCTGTTATTAAAGCCTGAAAAGATAATTGCAAACTTCTCTGCATAGAGGTTGCCTCTACTAATTTCCCCATCAGCTGTCAGAAGGATCATGCAGATTCAGCCCCAGGTCACAAACACCTGATGTAGGTTACAGAAAGCATTTTAGTACATTATTGAGGCAACTCATGAAAATTTCATTTTATGGTCTGCAGGGAACTGACTAATTTTCTTATATGATTGCCTGCTCTGCACACATAGCACACAGCACACATAAATGTACAGGGTATACTTTTAGATAACTATCTCAACAGAATTTCCCTCCAATGTAGGCTAGTAATGTCTTCTGCTCATATCACAAATCTTCCCCTTTCATATTGCGAGGTGGTTGTAACCATATTATCAATTTCAGGTTTTTCATCTTTATGCAGAATCTACAGTATTTTTTGACATTCACAAATTTTCTGACACTGAACCGTTTAAGTCTAACTTTATATAATAGGTGCAGTCAACAAATTAGAAAAATACATGAATATTTCTCGTCCCATGAATATAGTCAGAATGAAAAACACATGTTCCCAAGGAGTATGTATTGATTCTTATATTTCTGGTTCTCACTGTAATGCAGTTTGCTTGAAATCTGAAAAGTTATATTTTTCATGTGTTTTTTCAAAATTGTCTTTTTCTTTCATATCTACTAATGGCTTTTTAAAAAGTGCTTTTCAATAGATTCTTTAATTTCGTATATGATTAACTGTTACTAGGAAACCATCCTTCCATTCTCTTCAGAGACTTGTTTTGATGGATGAAAAGATGCCTGGATGTAGTATATGCTGGATTTTGTTTGCTTCTCTAAATCAGGTACACACAAAAGAATATTTCCCTTACATTTAATTAATGATATTTCCTGTAATTTACTTTAGTCCTTTTTATTGCAAAGTATTTGTGAATCTCACAGTTTTAAGTGGTTGTCATTACTCTCAGTGGAGACTGTTACATTAGCAAGGGTCACCCCCACACAGTTAAAGGGATTCCCTCACTTCATCCAAGCAGTAGCTCAGAATTGTAATGCCAAAGCAGACTAGCTGCTGCTTCCAGAGCTGCTAGTATGCCAGCTTGTGAATGTTCATTAATCAGCTACTTTTGATTACTCCAGAATATGCTTCTGATCCCAATTTGACTTGATTCAGCTAGATATGCTTAGTCTCAAAGCTCAATTCACAGCAGTCAGATTGACTGCTCAAATGTTTGAATTTCTTAAGGGACAGTTACACACAGCAATACTCACACTGAAAATCAAGTACCATATACATGTGCAGTCCTAATGCAGTTATACTATTTAAACTGTATCACACTTAAATAGAATTTTTCCTTATATGCATTTCTTGTTTCCCAAATGATATTATAATTTAATCTTATCAGCTGTCAGACATCTAACTGAGTGTCCAGCATGTACTATCTAGCTAGCTATTAAACACATCTATGCATACTCCCAGGCTCCAAACATTACTAACAGCCTGCATTCGAAGGCCTTATCTACACATTCCCTAGTCTTTACACCCTCACATCCTCCTGCACTCTTCATGGCTAATGTACCTCAGACCACAGGTACCCTGTTTCGATTAGCCTGGGGTCTGTTCCCTGCTGTACTCATTGCCTCACACAGGCATTGCTCAATCATTCATAATGACAGCAGCTCAGCTTTTTCAGACCTATGCTTCATATACTACTACTAGGCAGCAGCTGAGGTAAATTTCCTACTTGCCAAATCTGCCTGGACCAAAAAGTAACATGCTGCCATTTGATAAAATGCACAGGAATGCATGAAGCCCCGTCATTTCTTTTTCCCCATCCCTGACCCCCAATTTCATCAGGTCAACAGCAATTCTAAGAATCTCAGTCCTTTGACAGGTACAGCACTGGAGCTAATAGGAGAAGCTAGTCTGTCTGACACTTCTGAAACTAGTCAATGAATAGGAAATCTTATTCCCAATGTCTGTTCCTATCCGCAAAAGAGTAGGCATACAGAAGAAAATGGAACAGTCTCTCCTGTGAATGTGTTGTTCCGAGGCTTGTGCACATCAAAGCAAACTTCTGTCTAATGCACTAACCACCACTACTGAAGACATTTAAACATGGAAAACAGTCCACAGTTTTCAAAATAAGGATCAAGTGCAGCCAATGGAAAAGATAGTATCTTAATATCCCACTGGTTACATGGATCTTGTACCTCTACTTCCATTAACTCGTCAGTGAAACTTTATCCTTGTCATGCTAATATAGTTTCAAATGCACAGTGTATACAGAAAAAAATTTTATCCTCATAGTGATTTCTAGAAATAAAATAAAAAAAAGATAACCCAACACACATTTTAAAAAGTCAAACCTATAGGCAATAAAAATGGCTTCTTTTAAGTAATTGTCCTTTTTTCTTCAAATCTTCAGCTTCTGTAGACGCACTTACAATAAACATAAAGAGCAAGAAATTATATCAATCATGATAGGTGCTTTTGTCCTGCTTTTTTAGAGGATTGGAAAAATTACAGCACTTACAAGTCTCCTGTTTTTGCAAATGCCTTGATTTATTTTTCATTGATGTAGATAAAGATGCCAGTCATGTTCTATTTATGTTGTCATTAAGAAATCTTAAGCCAGTTTCTAGTGTCTTAAAAAGAGCTACCTGCCACATTTTGAATCCCACTTGAGAGCTGTAAGAATTGCCAGGTTACATAGTAGATGTTGCTGAAGACATTCACATACAAATCTCACATCTCTTGTTTTATTATTGTCTAATTATTGTGTAGATGTCACAATTAGGTTATATATTGAATATTCATCAATTGTGATTAAAGTTAATGTAAGAAGTAGTCCAGAAAAATAACAGACTGTCTCTTATATTTAGTGTCTCATCTACACATCTCTCCAGTTGTCATGAATACCTTTAAATCCTTATTGCTGTCATACGCCATTGATTAAAATTGTTACTAGAAGTCACTAGGCAGGCATGGATGCAGAAGCTTACAGTTCAATCAGCAGGTAAATAAATTTTAAAGTTCTTGATACTTCTCTCAGAAGTAACTTTTCCATTTCAAGCATTTAAAAACAATATATTGGCTCAGTTAAAGGTGTTAATACAGATATTGGGGTAAATTCTTCTTTTCAATGAAAACCTTCTTTCTGACAATTATTTTCCCAAAAACCTTTTCCAAAAAATTTTCTTTAAACTGTAAGCTCTGCAAGACTGTAGTTATGCTATATGTTTTACACCTTCTGCTAATCTGGGAAGTATGGAGAACATCCTGACTTCTGGAAATAACTCTAATGCATTTTTCAAATATTCTCCCTTGTCCCACCATCCCCTCCCCCCCCCCCCCCAAAGTTCAAGTATTTATATAAATCTCATAACTTTATCAATAGTTTTGAATATATTAATTGAAGGACATGACTGCAGTGGTCAGCCAGAAAAACACAGAAGTGTATCATGCAATATTATGTTTGACAAGCCCTTCTATCACTGCAGTCATGGGATTATGTAAAAAATGATAAAACAATTTGAATTCCAACTAATGAAAATTAAGACTAAGAGAATTTGCAATAAGCCTTAAATAATAAAGTCAGAAAAGCACATTATCTACAAGTTATTTTGTACATATAACATATGTAGGAAATGATCTTTCAATATAAGTTGTTTCAAGTTCTGAGAGCTGAACATTGAATTGATAATGTGTGTTTTTTAAAGGTTCCAGTGTTCATAAGTGTTTAACAACTGCCCTATCAAGAAATTATTCACCTTTCGCAGACAAAAATTTTACCTGATATTTCATTGCCTTCCTTATTTTCCAGAACAATTGTTTGGTTTTGTTTGGTTTTAAACACTAAGGTTTTCTACCTATGTACAATAGAATCACATTTGTCCTTAGAATATTTTTCCTGATTACATTTCTCTTAAGCAGTTGAGTCTGAAAACGCTTGTTAATAGAAACAGAAAAGTGAACCTAACCCGTATCTCAGGTGGGATGGTCTTTGCATTATTTATGGTGGGTTTTTTTTTAATTATAGATTGACTCAGTTCTTGGCAGCAGACTTGTCTCTCTTTGAGCACCATACTGTATTACTGAATGTAGAATGTATTTGAGATTTTTTTTACTGGTGTTGAGATCAGTGAAGAGCATATTCTAAAATAAATTTGAACACCTTGAAATACCACATGACATGAGCAGGAAGTAGGGAGGCTCTCTCTGGAGATCATTCATCTCTCAGTAAGCATTCATTAGACCTTTATTGTCACATTATCTACAAATATTTTTATGAACTATTTAAACTTACTTATTCGTACTGTTTGTAGATGCAGTATGATTTCTTTCATGAGACTAACCTCTCAACTTTCAAATAACCTTGCTGAAAAGGAGAATTACTTAAAGAAATCATTAAGGCATTGAATCTTGCCAACCAATGACAGTAGAGTGGAAGCAGAAGTTACTTGGAATTTTATCACATTAAAGACCTTTTTGCACTTGCATCTGTAGATGCAAAAGATGTACACACCAGAATTTTGATACACAGAAGGATTTTTTTGAATCATATTAACATGATTAAAAAAATAATAAGGCAAAACTAGAACTGACTATGTGTTTAAACATAAATCCTACTGATTTCAGCCAAATCAATAATCTACTGATATATGCCTGAATGGCATTTTGTTCTTAATGAATCAGAGACTGAGCGAAAAGGCAGATAAGGGTTTCATTTGCTTTCAACTAAATTCTACACTTAATTTTTTCTTGACTTCATGGCAGTATTACAAAAGGTAATGTCTTCATCTCGTCTCATTTAGTACCCTGAGGTCAACAACACTTAGATAAGAGTTACATAAAAGAAGTACAGGAAAATATTTTAACAGGATGTGAGTACAATAATGACCAAATACTGTGTAAAACCCTGAAGCATAGGATTCTACTTTCCATCCTATAATAAAATCATAGGATAGTTTGGTTGAAAGCTAATCTACTTCAAACCCTCTGCAAGGCAGGGATGAACTGAGGTTACTCAGAGTCCCAGACAGCTTGACTTTGAATGTCCAGTGATGAGGTATCCATCAGCTCTCTGAGCAACCTGTGCAAATTTCCCCACCCTCATTGTAAAAAAGTTCTTCCTACACCTTCTTCTGAATTTGCTCCTTCAAATTTAAAGCCCTGTCCTGTTGCAATAGGCCTTATTAAAATGTCTTTTCCCACCATTCTGACAATCCCGTTTTGATACTGAGTTCCAACGCGCTCCCTCCTGGATGATCTCAAATCCCAGCTCAGCTCTAGCTCTGGAGGGAGTGAGCAGGTTCCCCAAGCCCTCTCCTGGGCCAACTCCAAGGGGCTTTGGAGAGCTCGGGATGAGTCCTTGGCTCTCGGGCGAAAGCGGGCTGCGACCTCATGCGAACAGAAAGAAGAAGCGTCCTCCTCCAGGGGCTAAAGATCCTTTTATTGCTCCCATCAGCGGAGAACAGACAAACGTGGATCCTAACGCAACTGGCAGTGCCAACCGGAGAAGGCACCAGAACTGTCTTAACAGGGGATTAAATAGGGTATGGGTAGGGATAACTCGGACCAATGGGAAAGGGATGGGGGTGGCTCCCCGGGGGGTGGTCTTCTGGAAGGGGCCAATGGGGTAGGAGTATGGGAGGGGCCCCAGGCAAGGTGGAAAGGCGGGAAAGGATGGGCAGCACCAACTGGGGGAGGGGGGTACAGAGAACATACTTAGTACAATTTCGAACAAAAACAGAAGAACTGACCTGTACATAAATTAACCCAATAGAACATAAAATAACACAACTCCACACGATGACCTTCTTTTCAGGCTGAACAATTTCAATTCTCTCAGTTTAGCCCCACAGAGTATGTGCTCCAGCTCTGTTTTTGTTTTTTGGACCTCTCTGCACCATCTTCATAAGGTCTGCGTCTTTCCTGAACCAGGAGAGCTCTTGTTTGCTCATGTCCAGTTTTACACCCATCAGTGCCCCCAAGTCCTTCTGTGCAGAGCTGCTCTCAATCCCTTTATTCTCCAGGATGTTTTGATAGCAGGGGTTGCCCCAGTCCATGTACAGGACCTACATTTGGCTTTGTTGATCCTCAAGAAATTCCCACGGGCCACTTCTTGAGCTTGTGCAGATCTCTCTGGATGTCAACTGCACCACTCAGCTTGGTATAATCTGCAAACTTGCTGAGGGTGCACTCAATCCCTTCATCTGTGTCATTGATGAACATATTTAATAGCACTGGTCTAATATAATGTTCATCACCTACAATTCCAGCTAGTGTATTTATCTATATAAACAGATGAAGACGTACTCACTGTGAAAAAAGATGGTGCAGAACTTGTGCCCTACTTTTAATAATTTATTTTTCTTTTACTTTTATCATGGTTCTTATATTACTTATCATTATATTTTCTAGGGTAATCAGTTGTACAAATAAATACATTATAAGAAGTACTTTAACACCTAAATAGACACAATGTAAGTTTAACAGGTCTACATCTGCAATCAGACTCTTTTTGTAATTCTTGGGGGGTTTTGAACTTTCTCTACACTGGCCCTGGTTGTTTTCTTCTAAAGTTGATTAAGAAAATTCCTAAAAGTGTATTGGCATTTACCCATGCACTGAGATGCCTCTTCCCCTATAAAACCATGCTTGATAAAGATGCTTACATTTTGCATCAGACGAAATATAGGTAGATTTGCCAAAGTAAACTGTCTACTTGTCTTTGTATTTATTCATCACTGGCAATGCCTTTGGTTATTTGCTATACTGGAGCCTAGAAAGCGGTTGAGTGGTATGGTAATTGTCAGGAAGCCCACAGTAACCTTCATACCTACATAGCATCCAAATTCCTTCATCTGGAGCAATTTTCCAAAGCAATCTGCTGTTTGATCACCAGAAACCTGGTAGCTGCCTCAAATGTAGGGAATACACAGCCTCCTAACTGCCATATGAGCTTCCTGTCTTTAGAGGTAGCTGACTCCTGAGGCCATCCAATTTCCAGACATTCGTGACATGGTCTAGAAGTCCAGGATCTTCTTGAGTTTTGGACACAGAGCTTCTCAGAATACCTCCAGGATTACCGTAAAAGCAGGGATTCAGCAATTTTGCCTTGATATCAAAAAGGAGACCAAGCAATGTGTCTGGAGTTCATGGAGTCTCATACATTGGAAAGCAGCATGCCCTATCAAAATATTTCTGTCTCCTTAAGTCATGTAAACTTCTAGATTTCAGATAGATTTTCAGTCTCTTATGCTTCAGGTCCCAGCTGAAATTAAACCAGCTATGGAAATCTCAAAATTCTACACAATGCACAGCCCCACTTATAGTCATCTCTTATTTAATCTTTTTTCCCCTTTCATGTAACAATTCTTGGTTACAGCCTGATTAACTTTTAAGGCTTATGTTTGCTAGCAAAACTTTTCTTACCTCGTGGAACATCATCATCACTCAGTTTGGACTTACATATATATCCAAGAAATGTAATTCTGGTACCGTAAATACTGTATGCAAACAATATTAATTATGTTTAATAAAGAATTTATAGAGATGCTCTATCAAAACACAGTTTGGACTAAAGAAAATCTTTATAGCATATGGACTCCTTATATCTTGTAAAATACAATAAAAGCCCTTACGGGGAAGGTATATCTAAAATGCTACAGCAGGACAAATACTGAAGCTATTTCTTAGTCTGGAAGAAATATTACGTGAGGATTTTTTTTTTTTGTTAGAAGAATACATATGCCTGAAAAACATTAAACTTGTAGGATAAAAAAAATTATTGTGGCTGCCTAACACTTCAACAGTGTAAATTATCTGTCATTTAATGCAGACCTAGATATTTAAGAATACATTCTCTGTTCATAAAAAAATGAATCCCTACTTTAAGCATCTTTTTATTTCCTAGTATGCATTTCTACGAGTAAGTGGCATTAAATAAAAAACATGGCCTTTTTCTCTCATTGTAGCAGTATATTATAAAATGTTTTCCTAAAAATGAAAAGAAAGTTAGCAGTAGATATCAATGCTCATTGTTGCTTTACATAATCTTTTCTATAAAGTCTTCTGATAGTTTCACAGAAGTCTTTTACTCCTGGATGACTTGCTATCTAATGCAAGCTAAAGGTAAAGCAGTTATCTGCATAATAATGGCAATATTTGCTTCAGTTTCTTTGTTGTTTCTTAGAATTTACTCTCTAACAGGAAAACTCAGCCTGTAAGGTTTGCCATGAACCTGCAGCAATCAAATAATGAAGAAACATATTGAAGCATAAATCAAATATTCGGCTAAAGCACTTCCATATCAGTTCCCAGGATTCCAAAACCAAGTACAGTTAAAACCAGACCTCTAATTTGTTCCAGCTGTATTTTACTACAACATTGCAAACATAGTAATTTCTGCAAGAGACAGAAAGATATTAAATACTAGGAATCTTCCTAGACATCTTTTTGATCTGGTATTTGTGACATGCATACAGATTTCTAGTAAACAAAAATTTCTTTTCAATGTGAAATTGAGATAACAACTTGAAAGACAAATTTCTGATGTATAATTTGAAAGGTCCACTCACAAACACATGCAAAACAGAATCTCTTACCATGAAGGTGTAAAACACTAAGAAATGAAAGATCTATTAGTGATCTGGCTACTCAGTTTGATTTTCCTAATTTTTTTTTTCCTGCTTTATTAATCTTGTTTGAATAAGCTGTGGGGAAAAAAAGTCAACAGAGTAAAGGGAAGAACTTGTTGCAGAATTTAAATTACATGGAAATTAACCACAAGTGCCTAAATTGTCAATTTTCAATTATCTGACCAAAAAAGCACAGTCATAGTCAATGTCACCTCACAGTATATGGACATCAGCCATCTGATACCCTGGGAAATTAGCAATAACCATTTCAGAAGAGCTTTATAGCTCCTATAGAGCTTTATACCCCTTATAGTTCAGCTTAGAAAAACGAGGTGAAGAAATTAATTTGAAACTGCTACAGTGGACAGAATGGTGGAAAGGTGCCACAATCTTCCTGAAGAAGTGTCCTGAGAAGGATAGCTCAGGGGCACAGGCTTTCCTTCGCTTACGCTGGCTAGCTGTTCAATACTTCCAGGTGACGTGGAGGGAAGAGACAAGAGTGTTCCAGAGAGAATAAGCCTTTATTGTGAGCAGGACACTCTGCTAAGGAAGCCAGGGATAAGAGCTCTGAGGAGGCAGGGAAAACAGCGGTTTATGCGGGAAAGGCAGGAGGCGAAGGAAAACACAGGAGAGAATCGGATGAGGTGTGGGGGCAAAGCACAGGGGAAGGGCCAATGGGGTAGAAGAAATCAACAGAAAGTTGCAAAAGACTCTTGGGGCAATTTTCTTGCTCTCCCTGGCAGAAGTGTTGTAGGTCAGGGGTTGGCCCTCTAGGAGAGTGCAGCAGGCTTTCCCTATTCCAATTCTCCAGCCCCCATAAAAACCAAGAAAATTTTATTAAAAAATCATCCCTAAATCTGTCAAGATATTTTGGGCAGCAAATGTTATTTGAACTAATGCTAGATCTACTTTTGAAAGTGTGACTACAAATGTGCTGAATGTTTGGTGACATTAATTAAATCCTTTGCTCAATCTAGTTCATCATTTGTTCCCCCTCAGCCTTCCTCTTGACAGATTTTCAGGTTCCAGATTGCAGGGTTGTTTAACAGGTCAAATTATGATTTGATAATATCAGTGATTTCTGTCTCATTTCTTGACTGATATTGAGGACAAGATCTCAAACTGCAGCACTTAGGCACAGTTTAACTATGTTCGCTGAAGCTGAGCTAATCACAGTAGCGCCAGAACTATTTAGGGCTTGTGTATAATCTTTCTTCTTTTACTCCTCTTCCACTGAGCAAAGAATCTAAGATGGTCTAATGACTGATACCAAGCTGACCATGTGACCATGTCAGAATATGTCCAGTTTATTCAGTTTATCTAGGATAAATAATCTACCCAGTTACCTTAAAGAGATGTGTTAAGGAAATTTCCTAGTCTAGCCACTTGGGAGTGACTCTGCCAGTCACCTTCCTGCCACCCAAGACTGTCACTGGGACTGAAGACTCTCCACAACGGGTGGCTCCAGTAAGCCAGATGGGCACCCTTATTCACACCACTCACACAGCTTTCCTCCCTGGTCTGACTCTGTTTCCCATTCTTAAGTATCAAACCTCTGCATCATCAAACTAATTTAATCACGATGCCACAATATCTGGAGTTGATGTTTCTGGAGGAAGGAAATCGTGAGGGTTTATACCCTTGCAGTCCAAACATGTGGAAGTCTCAGGTCTTCCTGCTTGAGTCCTCATCTCCTGCTGTGTATCTGAGCATCTCTCACCTGGCTGTGACCTGTGCCACAGGTCCCCATCCCCTTTGTTGTGCAAAGGGTCCATGTCTGCTCAGGGCCCCTTGTCTCAGGTCCTGTCCCCCAGAACTCCATCTGCAGTTCCACTGCAGCTGTACCCCAAGATATCTGCACTGAATGTGTTCCTCAAGAGTGCAGAACAAAATTAAATTAGAAGTTATGAAAAAAGACACCTCCCCTGCCATTCTAACCAATACTAATTATTTTGCCTTTTATAAATTTTCTCTACTTTGTAGGACATTCTAGAGCAGCTCACTCTTTCACGGTTCCCATCTTTCTCATCACAACTTTCTGTGTTAAGGTCCTATCTAACAATGAATGCACTGTTTTCAAAATTCTTGTTTGAATGCAGTCATGTTTCTCATAGCAGAGGCTATAAATACTGCACAGACTGAAAAAGGCACAAGAAGACAAGGTGTATTAGATTCATATTCCTGTGGATGCCACAGTACTCCAGGAATTATTAAAGGGAATGTGTTTATATTTATTTAAGACAGACCACCCAGTTCCTCTAAAGACAAACAATGTTCCCTTTACTTAAATAATAAGAATTCTTTTGCACTGGAAAATTAAATTCAGTGTTAGCTTTCACTGAAAGAAGTAGCTGTTTCGTTGAGCTCAAAATTATTTGAGATTGGATTTAATGCTTTCAACATCAGGCTATTCACTTTCATTGAAGTTCAAATCTGAACATTATTCTCACTTTTTACTTAAAATGCAATTAAAAGTTTGTAAAACAGTGTGACTTAGAAGATCACAACTTGATTTCAACACTGACACTTTCTAACATCTGTCCTGTACACATATATTTGCATTGCAAAGAGGTGAATGCATGCTAATAAGCTCCATCCAGCTATATGGAAACAAAACCAAGTATTTTTTGCTTAGCACCAAAAATTTTGTGGAGGATCTAAAAAACCAAAACTAGGAAAAACAATTGCAGAAGATTATCTGGGAATACCTGGAAAGGCATTGATTTGATATTTATGCAATATTAAGAATGCTCAGTTAGTCTCATGAGGAATGGAAATGTTTAAATAACATGATAAAAGTATTGCATTGTTAAAAAAACTTTGACAGAAGAGTGGGGGGGATTTGGGTTACAAGTGTGTTTGTGTTTATAAAATAAGGTACAAAATGTGGAGTCTGTGTATAAAGCATGATTATAGTTGAATTTTTCAGTGTATTTCCATTTTTTCCTATTTCAGATTACTTTGCACATTCAGTAAATACTAGTTTTATCCTTGTCCAAGCCAACAATTAAGTACCATGCAGACACTCACCCACTCCCCCCAGACCCTGAAAGTAAATTTAAAAAGTAAAAAAACATGTTTTAAGATAAGAGCACTTTAAAAACTGAGAAACCACAAAACCAGGATTTGATTTAAATGTTTAATTAGGCACACTTTGTAACTATTGAAATAGTTACACTTTGTAACTTTTGCAATTTCTTTTTCAGGCTCTGAAACTCAGTTTTTTAATGGTAGACATTCTAAATTAACTTTGTGCAGTAGTTTTGTCTACAGAGTAAAATCTATCAATCTGATTAATTACTTACATCTTCTATGAGAGTTTCTGCCCTGGAAACTAATTTAAATTGTTCTCCCTATAATAAACTCGAGATGTTGCCACAGCTTATTTTCGCAAATGAACTTTCACATGTATGCACACACTTGTGTGTGTGGTATATGATACAAAGTGATTGGAAGAATCACACAAATTTAACTCTGTAAGCATCTAAATTATATTTTAAAAATATTGGTCTCTCTAGAGCATGAAAAACTGCTCAAAATCATTTTAGTGTCACATGTTAAACAGATTATATAATAAGCTTATCTAGCTTATTTGTGCTCACTGCTTCACATAAAAGCATACTAAATACTGTGCACAATTATATATTCTCTTAGAAGTGTAATTTAATGATAAAATTGTATGTTTTTTCCATTATTAACCATAAGTATTTATAGTCTGTGTGGACAGAAAAGTTAAATAGAATACCCTTCAACATTTTATTACAGAAATTAATTAGGGAATAGATGACAACCATAACATATCTTTAGAGGGACAAAGCCACCGCATTAAACACTGGTGAAATTTGTATGAATGCCAGCCATGATGCTCCTGAAAAGACTTAGAATGGTATACTAATATCTGCATTGCATCAATGCAGACCACAAATGCTCTACATACCAAGTGTGAAGTCATGTTTTTAAAATCAATAAAAGCACAAAGAAGCTCAAAAGAAGTAGGGAAAGTGAGGTAGGGGTGTGATGTTGTTGTTTATATTGACATTAATCTGTCCCAGGAAAGGCATGACTTTGATTAGTCTCTGTGTGCTGAAGTGTTAGAAAAAAAATAGAGAGTTTATCCAGACTTCATTACATGACTGGAAAAACTGAAAGAAGCCAGATGCTGTACTGATTTGCACACATTAAAAAACACCAAAACTTGAAATGGCATTTGTCACAGTCTCTGGGACTCTACCTGAGGTCCTGAAAGACTATATCCATGTCTCCAACATTATCACAGTCTTCAGAAAAAACTTTGTCTCAGAGTTCTTAAATACCATAACAAACCAATGGATTCTGTGCATCTTGCATATTCCAAATGGCTGTGGATTACAAGTTTTCCCTCATCTGATTTTAGTTCTCAAAAGTTTAGTGGATATAATCTAAATTTATCATCTACCTGCCATATCACCACCCTTTAAGTTTTCTACCCTGTGACAGAATGAAAGACCCTTGAAGAAAACTCTTTTTTGGACAGCAAGATGACTGGCTTAAGATAAAAAGGCCAGCTCTCAATCAGCTTATTCACAACCTCAGAAGGAGCAAGATGCAAGACTGCTTTGAGAATAATATAATTATATAATAGATGTTACTGTTTTATGTGACTTTTCATGTGAAGAACCCTAATGTCTTGAATGACCATTTTTCCTAGAGAGGGAGGTGATGCAAGATTCAGATACTGCTTTTGTGTGTACTCAGCTTTGTCAACAATTTCCACTGATATACAAAAAGTACCTTAAGGATTCAGTTCAAGGATAGATAAGTAAATAAATATTCCCATTCAGTCTTTGCCTTCTGCACTGAAACTAGGTGTAAAAAGGTTCACTAATGTAATTTCCAGAGGTGATGTCTCTTGACAATTGGGTCTGCTAATTTTATCATTTCCTAGCCAATGCACCAATTATGTAGCAGGTCTAGTGCTAGCTAAGTGCCAGTGCACTTACTAGAATATATTAACTTATTTTCCTGTTGTGACATAAGTATTTGGAGGGGGATGGCAAAACAGGCACAAACTTTAAAGGGTATAAAGAAAACTTTATTAACAGAATTAAAACAAAAATTATAAGAAAACTCAAAATAAACACAGAACACTTTTCCTCCCCCCACACCTTCTTTTCTTTCCCACTGACAATATAAGAAGACAAAACTTGGCACCTTTCAGTCAGTTTAGAATAGCCTTTCTTTAGTCCACTTAGGGAGAGGAGTCTCTTGTTATGCTATGAAGACCTTTCCAGAAGAAACAGTTCTCCTGTGGTTTTAATGTCACAGCAAATCAGGTGCCCAGGAAAGGAAAATCTGCTCACAGTGTGGAAAGTCCCTCCTATACCTTGCAGCTATCTCACAGCTGCTTTCATGGGCCATATCAACTTATTGGCATGCTATTTTAAGGATGAACACAAAAAATAATATTCTCTTCATCTATCTCTGAGAACAGAGGGTTTTCTATTACTATCATTGGGGCAAGGTTTGTCATTTCTCTCTGTTCAAATTTCTCATTGAATCAAAACTACTTCAACACCTGCTCACTTTAGCACTGGTGCCTCTGTTCATGGCTGTGGTTAAAATGCTATATTCCCCCAATGCATTTTCATAATTACAGGGAAACAAGAGTCTGATGTAACATTGTCTATCACTATGGCTTACAGGAGAATTTCAGCCTAAGACTGAGGCATCTCCTCAATCCTCTCCCCTCTTATTTAGAATTTGACTCCTTTACTCACCTCAGGGTGCATGTTGTTGTCTCCAAGTGTCCACAACTTTACTTTTTCTGATTCAGGAGATAACTCGTGTTTATAGGTTTATATGCTCTTAAGCTTTATCAATTTAAACAGTTTTTATAGAGCCTTGCATTGTTGAAAGGTTGATCATGTCTAGGCTCTGCAAATGAGGAATTGCTGTGTCTTTTGCTGCTTATGGTGCGGTCCCTGCCAGCACTGCACAAGCCACACCGGCTGCCAGAGTCACCCTGTGCTTTTCCTTCATGTGGGATGCTGGAAGAAGGAACAAAATCTGCTGCCTCTGCTTTTGTCCTCTGTCCACAGCACAGCTGGTTAAAAGCGGCTCAGGAAATAATGTCCATTGCGAGTCATGCTGAGACAGCTGCGGCCATGACGCCCTGCCTGCCTGCACACCGCTGCCCTGGCTGTGAGATGCTGCCTTGGTCCCATGGATCCTGGCCACGGGGCCACCTCCCACGCTGCTCCTGGCTGTGCTGCTGCCCGCAGTACTGGGATAGTCCTGGCGGCATGGCCTGGCAGCAGCAGAAGTCTCAGCCAAGCTGTGCACAGACCCAGCTGCGCGGGGTCAGTGCGGCCAGGCCCTGCCACACAGCCTTGGCCCAGTCCAGCCTGTTCAAAGGCCAGAAGGCAAGAGAGCATTTTCCTGAGATTTCTTCATTTTAAAATGTGCTTTTCCACAGGGGTGTGCTTAACTCCTTCAAGTGGTCCAACCAGGTGTCAATCCCCAATTTAGCCAGCTGATTGCCCCTTCAAAACCAGCCAGTTCATTGGCTTCAGCAGGTCCTCACTGGGAACCACCCTCACCACCACAACTGAAAATGAGACTTTCATTAAACTACTATGCTTGTCCACTGGAAGAACACTTTACTTAGCTTTACTGTGTACAATTGCTCAGGTCCTGACAGTGTGGGACTGCAGAGGTTGCCTTTCTGAGGAGAAGCTCGGGCAGCCTTGTAGAAAAACGACTCCAGCACAACTACTTAAGGTGATGGCAGGTCCAAGACAGTATTTTATATAAAGCATAAAATGCCACACAGCAGAGGATGGAGAAGAATAAAGAAAACAGTATGTAAGAAGCAGCCTCACAGACACCAATAGTGGTGAAGAAGATGGGGGAGCAGATGGTCCAGGCACCAGAGTAGATTACCTCACAAGCCTGTGGTGAAGACCATGGTGAAGCAGACTGTGACTGTGCTCATGAAGAACTGCAATGGAGATGATATTTACACTGGACCGTGGAGGATGCCATGCCAGAGCAGGTGAAGATGCCATGAAGAAACCTCTAGTCTGTGGAGAGCCCACCAGCAGCATGTTCTTGTGAGGAGCAGAGGCCTGTGGAGAAGAGCAAACACAGGAGTGGATTTTCAGGTGGGAAAGTACAAGGGGTTGCTGAAGACCCTTCCTGGCCTTTGTTGGATATCACTTTTAAATAGTGAAGCTAAGAATTTTTTACTTTAAGAAAATTCGGGTGCAATTGGTCAGAGAACACCATTGAGCCTGGGTTTTTACCCAAACTGTCTGACAAAAACAACAGATTCAGCAACTGAACATCCCTTTCTTGCTCAGTGCTAGGAAAACTGAGGTTCCTAAGTTTTTATATATTTTTAACTATGACTAATATTGCATACAGTCTCTTAATTCTACATATGATCTTTTCATTTTTCTTAATTTCTTCAATACTTTGACTGCTATGGTGACAACAAATCCGGACCAAAAGTTAATTGCCTCACATATCACTGCCTTATCTCATACATATCCTAAATTAAGTCTCTGAAGATTCCAAATGTGAAGCTATTCTTTTCTAGTAAACTACAGCAACAATTAAAGATATTTTCTACACAGGAGACCACATTTAGCAGATGCACATATCTTTTAGTATTAGGATATATTAATCAACCAATCCTCATTTTCTAAAAATCTTACATAATACTACTAAAAACAAGCTCCAAAAACTCTCTCATTCATCAGCCATCAATATCTAGAACCCTTGCTAACAAAAAGATATATTCATAGTCCATGGAAAAGAAAAGATGTTCTTAGAAAGCACATCTACCCTAACACTAGAGATGTGGACTGAAATCCACTGATCTATTTTTCTAATCATAGTTACTCTGCACCAAGACAGTGACTCTGAGAGCAAAGTGCACAAGATCTTTCCTGTATTAACTCCATGTCAGCCTTGGCTGAGAAGCTCTGGGAAAACAAGATCTGATACTTTTTCCTGTAAATATGGACACATCTACTGCTTTAGAGGAAATAACACACATAATGGAGGAAATAATACACATAAGATCTAGAGCTTTCCAATACTAATGCACCATACATGTAACCTATCTTCAAGCAGTAACTTTCCATATTAAAATATATGTAAGCAGAGTTGCCAGCACTTTACTTTCCTGGGCTGGAAAAACTCAAGTGGCTCCTAAGTATGTCCTGCCAACCATGTTGTAATTACTTTTCATAAGTTAATGGCACAATTTTTAATTTAGGAACAAACACTTGTCAAAGAGTTATCATGACAGAAGTAATTTACTAGACTAAAAAAAATTACTTGCCACAGAAAGTAAGTGATATAAAAAAATTGACCTTAAAGATTTAAAGAAATGCATACAGATTAGAAGTTTAAAGGAATGTTTTTAGACTAGATTCAGTATAATTACTGCTGCATTTCTTTCATAGTTCTGCTTTAAAACACAGAATACCACTCAGAATGGATGTTAGATTTAGTATCATTCCTTAACTGTTGGTTTCTTTGCTCTTTTTTTCTAGTAGATTTCTGCCAGCAGAACACTGACTACCACAGAGACATCTGAGTATGTCCCTTGAAAAAGAACTATTGAATCCCCAAAAGTTTTATTACCTCATAATCACTCAAAAGGACTCTAAATATTTAGTCTTTGATGGGAAGGCCAAAAGCTTGCCAGAAAATGTGGAGCAGCAGTGGCATCATGTTATATTTTCAACATGAATCACTTCACCTTTTGTTTCATCAGAAACTACCTATTGATTTTGGCATTCATCTTACATTTTTTTTAAAAAGAGCTGGAATGCTGCTAATGATTCCCCCACCCTCCCCTCTCTGCAACAAGTTTCTCCCAAGCGCCAAGAAAAAACATAAAGAGTGAGAATATCCATTGATGTTAAATTGAAACACAAGGTGGAAGGAGCATTTATATTGGACACCAAGTTGGTTTAGTTCTTATTATTAGTCAACATTTTAAAAGCAGATTTTGTCTGTATCAAAACTGGTGGGGATAGGAGTTGTTGTTGCTGATGTTGTTGTTGTTGTTATTATTTTGAAATAAAAAAGGCATCAAAACTGGTGATTAGCTTTTAAATGTTTTCTACACACATGAAAAAACAAATCTGTAAGTAAAAAAATCTCATCCAGCATAGTGAGACTCAATGGGAAAGAAGAAAGTGAAACATAATGTCATCCACTAAACAGTTTATGAACACTGAGAAAAGTGCCATAACTTAGTAATCACTATGCTAACAGGGTACAATGAATGCTGCTGTGTAATTTTTACGTGGAAAGATATGTCAAGGGGGCACTTCTGTAATACATAGTATCTGATTTAAGCTTCTCAAAATCTGTGTTAAATAAGAAAACAGCCGCTCTAATTCTAAAATACAAGCAAAAATATCCTTTCCAGGATGAATAAGGATGCCAGTGGGACCTAGAAACTCTCTTTAGTTAAAACAACAAGCTGTGCAGCATAGCCCCATCCCCAGACAAAAGAAATCCACCAACATGTAATGGAGAAAGGAAGCTTTATAGACAGCAGCAAAACTCAGAAACAACATGTCACGTAACTATCAGTGAGAACAAGAAATGAAGGGGCCAATCATAGATTTGATTTGCGGTCCCTGCCTCAGTGTTTCACTCTGACTGAAACCTGAGAAATGGTGTGTTAATCTCCTTCAGAAAAATAACAGTGAGAGAGGCATCTCAGAAATCGGTATAGGAAGTAGCAAAAGTACCTTCAGCTTAGTGCTATTTTACAAACAAACAAACAAAAAATAAAAAAAAAATTGATAAATGGTACTTTTGAAATAACTCAGCATGTTATTCTCAGTGTAACCTCCATATCAGCATGTTTACGATGTTTTAGTGGAATTCTTTTGCTCAGTGCTGAATCTTTGTACTACTTTGCTTTGCAAGATACTTCTACAGATCAGTTATTGTCACAGCAATAATTTCAACACAGTGAAAAGCAGTTCAGATTGGGTTAGGGAAACACCTACATACCTTTAGCATAGGTGCCATAACGCCTAATTTGCAAATTCTCTAGTTAAAAGCAAAATCCATGACATTGTATTATCAGTATCCCCTTTACAGTGGGACATCAAGTGCCCCAAAATTAAATCCAAAATTGCAAACACTTTTTCTAGGGTGCCATAATAATCATGTTAATACATTGAAAAGTAATGTGTCTAAACAACTATCACATAAGAAAATGTGGAGACCAAAGTTTCCTAGATCTCATATTTTCTAATTTCAGGATGTCTTCATCCACTACAAGAAAGCTGTTTTGAAAGAAGATGACTATCTCTAATATTCAATGAACTTTAAAGATTATGTAGACACTGACATACTTTCAAATATTTTAGTGGTTTTGACACTTCTGGGAACTTTAAATATCAGGGTTTCTCCTGAGAAGAGAGAAAGCTTCTTCTATTATAACCAAGTTACAGAGGCTATACACAGGGAGGCACTACCACTACTATTTATTCTTCTGGCTAGCTTTTAAAACACATGCCTGGTTACAAGCTCAGTGTTTGAGGAGCTGAATTTTTACAGAGTGTACACACATTCTACAGACCAAAATGTTTAATCCCATATTTTCTACCCCTCTCTTGGCTAGATAGGGACATCCTCCAATGAAATTAAAAGTCAAAAGCAGTAAGATATTATTTTAAGACATGCTTATAGGGGTTTATAATTTTCTGCTGTCTTCTCTTTGTTACTGGAAAATTTGTACCTTTGTGGCACATATAAATATGTGTATAAATGTAAATATAAATAGATACAAATATGTAAATAGATAGTTAACTGCAATTAACTGGATAACAGGAAATAAAAATTATTTTGTACTTACATGAATATATTTACCCACTTAAGCAGTCACTTTATGTCTTTATTTTTCAGTTAGTTTAATAACTATATGCACTAATTCATAAGTTTGCATGCAGTGTTTTTCAGCTGTAAATCTCCACCTTCTGCATTTAAGTCCAATTATTTATTTGTAAATGACATAATATTGCTGCTGAAAATGAGGATACATAAGACAGAAGACTCATATTCAGAGCCTGCATGGAGAACAAACCTCAGGCTTCATTCTAGCTCACAGGAAAGAATCTACAGAAGTAGAAACAAAACAATAAGTACACAAAAGGTAAAATTAAATTAACTAATTGCTGTTATTAGAATCAGAGCTTTAAACAACTGTATAGAATATCTATTTAAAATGAAGCCTTCAAGCTAAGGAACAAGGCAGAAGTAAAAATGAAAACCAAGACATCATCTGTTATGAGATACTGCTATGCATCATTGAGTAGCACCTCCCTTGCAATAGTGCAATGTAGATTGGAAGTGATGTAGACTCACCTCTTGGTTTTGCTTGTCTAGTGGAGAGTAACAGTAGCTAATTAGTTTGAATGCAGTCTCACTGGGCAAATCATTCCATTCACCACAAATCTTTTTGTTAGATGCAACAAATAGGATTATGTCTGCAATATCCATGACACATGGACTCAAACTAATCAAGCTAAATAATGACAGTGAAAACCAGGGCAATTTTGAAGTGCAAAATTTGAAAGAATCCATTTGGAAACTCCCAGCATCATCTAAAAGGGCAAACTGACAAAACCATATTTCATCTGTTGAAAGAATAATTTGATATGCAGCAAAATGCCATTTGTATTGCCATCAAGGCATAGATGCATACCACATGAGCAGGTGAAAATGTGTCTGTAAGGAGAATGATACCCACCCTGCAATCCTCATACATTCTTCTGGTATCAACTCTCCCATTGCAACTTTCTCATACACAATAAAAATAGTCTGAAATACATGTTTGGGTAAATTTAAAGTAATTTCCACTAAAACTGAGAAATATTCATTATTGCTTCAACTTGTGTTTCAAAGCAGTTTTAGAAACAGTCACAAAAGCCACATAGATAATGCTAGAGTAGTGGCTGACAAATCACAGATGAAAGCCTAATGGCAGGATGGAATACAATGTGCTGGCATGAAAGAGGTCCTGAAAGAAATATTCTTATCATTTTTTTTCTTTCTTGCTTGCTTTCTTACATTCTTATTTTCTGTCATGGTAACAGCTAGCTTGTAGCTGCCACGTAAACCTGGTCATATCAGACCTTCAACCTTGGCCAGCCTAGAAACAGCTTCTCAGATGAGGAAGGGATAAATTGGATTCAAAGCTACACAAGGACTTCACCAATCACATTCCATCCTAAGCCGCAGACATCACACTGATCAGGAAGCTGGTCTGTGTGGGAATCAGACCAATCAGCAGTTTAGACTGGGATGTGTCAAACCCCCTACATAAACTACATTTGAACAATAAAGCTTGCTGCTGTTGCATAAAGCTCTGAGGTGTGTCAGTCGTCCCTGTCTCCAGCCACCGACCCCACAAAACATGTAAGCCCCCCAAGTGTGGTAATCACATATCCTCTGAACAGAGAGAGAAAGAAAATCCTCTTCCAGGATTTTCCTGGGAAGCTGTGAGAAGCTGTGAGAAAGCTCAGAGAAAATAATGAGAAATAATTATTATCTTCACTTGTTGCACCTGTTGTGCACATGTGGAATGTGTTATGGAGATTTCTTTACCAAAGGGTGATTTCTTAATTGGACACTGGTGATGGTGTTTGGATTTTAAGGACTGTATCAGACTGTCTGTAAAGGTAAAGTGTGCTTCCTATATATAGCAGAATAGTATAGCATGTATAGTACTGTACAATAAAGTGATTGATCAGCCTTCTGCAATCATGGAGGCAATGCTAATTATCACCCTGTTGGGGATGCCCTGCTGCAATACCACAAGTAATATTTCCTTTCCCTTCCCTTCCCTCTCCACAATGTAGATGGAAAAAATAAATAAGAAAAATCTGTACTATGAGCAAGAAGTTGCTGAAAAATCAAAGCTTGTCTACATGAACTCAGAGAGCTTTTAAGCTATACATTTAGTATCTGCTATGGCTATTGTTATTGTCTTCTCTGGTTTTAACTATTCTTATTTTATTTTATCTCATTTGGTTTGGATTTATATTTTGTGCTTTTTCAGGCTAGTAGTTCATGTCATTGGGTTAAAGAAATGTGATGTCACTGAGATATAGAAAAAATAAAATGTGTGGTAAATTAAATAGGGACAATTATGTGGTAGCCTGTCATGTAGTAAAATGAAATGAAATCCATTTTAACTTATGCCCAGACAATCTGAACTTCAAGATACGTTATTACGAAGACACCTCCTTATGATCCTGCAAGGTAAGGGCAACACCAGGCATACTCTAGAAGTGCTTGGAGAGCACTTGGGAAAATATATAGACTAAAGCTTAGAAGGCTTAAACAGCAAGTAATGTCTTTTAAATAAATTCTAGATAATATTTCTGGTAGCAAAGAAAAATAAAACCACTTACAAAATCTTATACTGCACCAACATTTTTGTTGTCAGTTCAATTCGCAGTTGATGGTTGTGACTAAACTAAATGACAAATGAGAAAAAAAATTTTGCTAAAGTTTGTGAGAACAGAGAATTAATATTTAGTAGATTTAGGATCTTTGGCAATACTAGGGGCACAGATCTAACACTGTACATCTAAAATATACTGGACTTTTATGAAAGTTTCTCAGGATAGATGCTATTCATTGTTTTTGTCAAGAGAAATAAGAAAAGAACCCTTAACTCTTTTCTAAGTGTCTGGTCTTTGATGGATCCCATTATTTAACTATTTGGAAAAGAAATTATGGTAACATCTCTACTTCCAGTAATTATTTCATATAAAAGACTAATCAGGCTGTCAGGTTTAAAATAAAATTGGAGTTTACTGTGGGATGCTGCTGCTCTTGAGCAAGATGAACCTTATAAATTTCAAAGAAGAGAGAATTTTATGCTAAAACATGTCATACTATTAACACATTGTAGCAATTACAAGCATCTGTCTAATCTGTCTAGCTATTTTATGTCATGTTTTTCTGCAATCTCAGGCTGTCCTGTAGCTAGAGAGATGCCTGCTTTATAAAAATAAGTAAAAATATACTTTTTAGTCCTGTTTTCACATCGTTTTCACTGTAGAAAGGAAAAGAGATCACCAAAACAAGGCATTTGAGAATGTTATGCATATGACCAGCAGGGGCTAACTACAGGATGGTGTTACCCTGTTGTATTTTACACTTGATTTGCCTGATTCAGTTTTACCTATTTGTATATTGAGCAAATATGTCTTCTTCTCTTTTTTCTCTTCCAGTTTTCATAAGTGCAGTTGAACTACAAAACTGTATTCAAATTAATTTTTATATTTGCTCAATCACTATACAAATAATTGGAAATGGTAGAAGTTACTTAAGTTTAACAACATAAATAAGTACTGAATAAACCAATTTTCTGATAAACACAATTCTTAACCTACTACATCTTTAAGCAAATCAGATAGATATACAACATTTTAGAACAAACACGAACCCCTGTCATTCATTGCATGAGATAAACCCCAGCATTCTTGTAGAACATTTTGTGACTGTTGATGACTTGCAGTACATAGCATTGCAAAAGTAGGTGAGCTGGATAATTGACATCTGTACAACAACCTTGGGGCTCTGCAGAAGCAGAATTAGCTCCATGTTCACCACACGCCAGGTATTGAAATTCAAACCAATTAATGTCATTTGTACTTCTAGGTAAATATTTACACAAGTGTGGTGATAATAAGGCACTTGACAGGCTACTGATGATAAATATGGCAGAACTTCAAAATTTTAATATTACATTGTCTGGCTGTCTGTTGGGTTATTTCTTTAAGCCAACAGGAAGTAACACCACACTTTCTAATTTTTCTACTACCTGTTGTTTTTATTTGCTATTTTCTTCCATCTGGGAGAAAATCCACATATAATGAAAGTGTATGATTGCTCTTCTCCATTAGAAAATAAATCATGTAAGTGAAAGGTAGGTATACATGAACTTAGGGGCAGAAATTGTGTCATCTAATAATCTGTTAAAGCTTTGTTGCAGTTTTGATTTTGAATCCATTTCATATTTGCATTTCTTTATTTATGTAACATTTCATTTTTATCAGTTAATGTTATTGAGATATATCATTAGCAACACATAGTACATTGCAAAAAAAATCAAAATAACCTAATGTAAAACAGTAACTGCTACCCATAATCCACAGAGCTACATTTCAACAGATGATCAGTTCTTATTGAGTTCTTAATTTAGGGTAGAATTCAATTATAATGCCTTCAATTAAAGCATTTGTTCTGGAAGTGTTATTTTTTAACCTATAAATCCACTAATTTGTGGTATATGTTGGGGCAGTACATTAAATTATCTATATCATCTTCTATTTGTTGCAACGCAAAAGGTTTCTTTCTTTTTGTTCAAACAAAAAAAAGGCAAACTAAAATCTTAAAGGAAGAAAGTTTCCAACAATTTTTGAGGGGAAGCTAAATTGAGTTACAAATAACACAAGATTTGTATTTCTGTATGATTCATTTTAAAGAGAAAATTAGAAGTACATAAAAATGCAAGAGGGCAATCATGGTTTGTTATATTAAAGCCTTTAACCCAGCTATTTAGAACCTGACATATCAGAAATGTTTTTTACTGTAGTAGATTCAGAGTCTCAATTGTTTTCCCAGATAAGTTCTGAACTTTTTGATGCCATACCTCTGGGAAAAGGAAAAGTTTGTTACGATCCTTAATTTTTTTCTTTATTGTCTTCACTGACTTTTGAAGGGTTTATCATTGTGGGGTTTTGGGGTTTTTCCCAAACAATTTTTATTAACATATGGATTATTTATTAATTATCATAAATCTTCTCAAATTGTATTTTTTCTTGAATAGTTAAAAGATATAAGCTACTCACAAGTTTCAATATTGCTAAATGGGTTTTACCTGTCTATTTACGTTTGCACATTATCCATTTTATTTGCTTTGGAGAAGAAACTCTGGTCTTCATACTAGTGATAAATTTTTAATCTAAAATATTCTCCTGTAGTTGTGTGCCTGCACAGCCATTGTTTTGTGTTCTGTTTTGGTACTATTCTTCTTCTCCTTTCAGGGTAGTAACTTCCATGCTTGCTAAAATTTCTGGGGTTTAATTCAGACATCTTTAATCATTGCTTTTTAAATCAATTTAATCATTGCTTTTAAACATTGCTTTTTTCCTAAGTATTTTGGACATCCACTGAATTAAAGAGCTTATGAAATAGCAAATGTTTACACATTCTCTTGCTGCTTTAGACATCAAAGCCTACAACAAAAAGAAAAGTGTGTGGCTACAGGGTAAATCAAACTGTGAACAATGAATCTTCAAGTATGCAAGTGGCTACTGAATAGAACACGGTTTTCTACTGCCTTTAGAAGATATATACATATCTACATCACACACATTAAAAAAAAAACAAAAAACCTTTCCAGGTCTTAGGATGTCCTCTAAATGCTTACACTTCTCATGCCCTATAGCCCAATTTTTGTATTATTTGCAGTTATTTCTTATATCTTCAAGAAGGTAATCATACTTTGGATGCTCATTTCAAAGCATATTAAAAATGAGATAGGAGATCCTATCCTGTGATAACAACTCATCTGTGACATGAGTGACTTGATTCAAAGCAAGAGAGTTTCAAATGTCCAGTGGAAAATTGTAATAAGAGTATGAAAATGAGTATGTCTATAACATGCTTTCAGAAATGATGGCAATGTACATGGGACTAGAAGAAGCATGGGAAAGGAGATTGTTTAATGATTGTTGTCAAAAAAGAATCTTTCTTTCCCTAGAAGGTAATGGGGAACAAAGGTCTGTGCAAAACCTATGTCCTGATGTAAAATCTTGAGAAATATCAACCATATGTATCTATATAGTCTTGGGCAGCACATTAGTCATTTTCCCCTGTAGCTCATAAACCTGACAACTTGATGTAATACTAAGGATTTGGAATTGCTGATTCATCTTATTAAATTTTTTTGTACATACAGCTTGAAAAAGCTGATACCTACAGAGGAAGGGCAGACTGCTCCCTTGCTCTTAAAGAAACACTTTCAAACCATAGATAATCTCCACATATCAACAAAATAACTTCTGTGAGTTTGAAGATACTTTTTGCTGTGTTTATTATAGAGAACTATTTTATTCAACCTTAGGGGTTATTCTCAAATAAATAAGTGAGTTCTATGAGAAAATACTCCCCTCAGAAGTGCTCTCATTAAAAGATAGGAGGTTAATGAAGACTTCAGCTCCTAGAAAAATGTTTTGCTAAAGCTAAGCAAACAGACAGATTCCCCTTATTCAAACTTGATGAGTTTTGAAATGCCTTATATAGGGCATCAGAATTAAAACTTCTCTTCAACACAAAAAATCATTTTATCTTAAGATTGAATTCAAATGAGAGTAATTCACTTACTTGGAATTAGATAATCAAGTTATATTGTACTGTATTTTAACTGAGAACACAATACAGGAAACTTTGAAAACATATGCTTATGTTTTTATTATTATGATCCATGTTATGAAGTAATTTATCACCCTCATTGGGTATGCAGTGAGACAAAGCATAAAAAGTCTGTGTCTGCACCAGAAAACACAGCAGTGCCTTTGTGTGAGCTTCTGATGTGGCAAAAGCAGTTTGCTGATACTCATGCAAGCCACTCAGCATGCTTGGTGGCACAGTCCCTTGGAGACGATCCCAACTACCTATAGTGAAAAAGTTTTCTATTAAATATGGATCTATTTTCTCACAGCAGATAAAGCTGGACAACAGACAGGTAAATTCAAAGAAAGGCTTTGCTCTTCTTTCCCCCTGTAAAATCTGGTGTGACATGGATGGCAAATTGCAGAGAGAAACAGTGGTGTGTATGTGTTGGATGCATTTATTAGATGCATTGTGCCTCCTTAATTTATTGCCTAATTTATTGCTAAAATAATTTTCTGGCACATATCTAGGATTTACTGAAAAGGTGCAACTTAAGCTCAGTAGTTCTGTTACAGTACTGCTCAAATTATGCAGAAAATAAATGCTGTTTTCCATGACTACTTTATCTATAGCTAAGATTTATTAAGAAATTAATCTGAAAAACTTCCTTCCCTGAATTTGCCTTTTGAGTAATAACACAGCATACACAAAGTTCCTAAAGGTTTTTTCTGATGCTTTTCTGATTTATTGAAAGAAAAGTTGTATACAACTCTTTCCTAGAAAGTATAATTATTTTTTTGCCTTTGTCTTTAGTCTATATTTGTTCTCCAGTATGTCCATTCAAATCTAAGCTGTTTGTCAATGAACGTGGGTCCATCAGTCAAATGCTCAATTTGAAAAAAGAATTGAAATCTACATATTTATGGAAGAAAAAGTGTGGGGGGGGGGGTAGGGAAAGGAAAAATAAAAAGAATTCAGCTAGTGATTTAAGAGATCTTAATTGAATTGCACTGAAGAGGGTGTTTGAAACTTTAAGAACAGCTTTTTTAGTGTCTAATTTAGAATTACTCAACTGTTGTCTTCTTTTTCTGCTGCATTCTATAAATTGCTAAATGTTCAAAAGTAAATATGTTTAGAACTATTGCAACACTTGCACTGAAAATACAATTTTCTCTTAATGGTTCAAGATTATTTTGAGATTATTTCTTTTAATTGAAACAATACATTTTAATGTTCCAAAGCTGCCACTAGTTTATTTAAAAAGGTAATTTTATCCTGCAACAAGGATAACAGCTACTTTGTGCCACGTTTCTTCCTACAATATACAAGAAGAAATACTCAACAGCAAGAGAGAATGGGAGCTGAAAGTGACACTGTTCTTATGTTTATGGATTGCATGATTCTGTTTGGAAGTGTACCACAATAGCTTTTACAATCCCCATTTTCATGATTATTATATCATTACATTTAGCTTAAACCAATTTAAGTTTGTACTAGCAAGAATTTGTGATCATCTCTCACCTCTGACCTTTGGGTTAATAAGAAGCTCCTCTGTCTAATTGCTGTATCTTGAGAAGGCACTGTGGTGTGTAACTATTATTTCTGTAAAATTGCATTTAAAATTTGTTTTACATGAGGAAGTAGAATAACATTATTTCTGCAGTGAGCAATAATTATCTCCCTCCTAGCTGAAAATATATATTGTGGATAAACTGTGTTCACATAGTAGCCTTTGTCTGTAAGGCAAATTAATTAAAAGAGGAATGTTGAAAAATATGTCTGTCTATTGAGTTCTGATAGAGTAATATTATTACTTTACAATAAATTCCAGACAAACAAACAGAAAAGTTGATATTGCTCTGAAGATATGGATAAAAAATAAAATTAACATCATAATTTTATACTTTGATTAGAAGAAAAATGCAGCCATGAAAAGAAATATCTATTTTCTCTAATGGAATAAGTATTTGGTACTTATATGGGTTGATACAGGCATGAAGTACTGACCCTGAAACTTACACTTTTCACCTTACTATTTTCTTTATGATTGGAAATGATCGGGAATTACACATTAGGTGTTATATATGTGTTCTTCCTCTGTGGATTTAATTAATGCAGCTATAAAATAGATATTTCCATCACTCCATGAATATTTTAACATTCAGAAAAGTTTTTAATAAATATTTATTTACCAGGACAACATTCACTGTGTGACAATTACTTTCAATTTCAGAAACTGTTTCCATATGTTATGAATGAGATCCCTATATGCCCAATTTAATAAACCACAAAATTAGAATTCAGCAGAAATTTTAATTGAGCAGCAATTTTATGTAAAATAATACAATCAAATATAATCAAGTAGTTACAAAAAGAAATTTGGAAGTAGTTTGGGAAAAGCATAAGCAAAACTAATTGATCGGGGTATGGGGAGGGTTTCCCACCCTGCCTCAGATACAAAGGCAAAATGCAACTTATATACTCTATGCTAATACATATTCATCAATATTTTCCATAAATCTCCTCCTATTTTCAATTCTTGGAATCTACATCACTCTACTGCATGGTGTACATGCTCCACTTGTTGCTAAGGGGTCTTCTTGGCACTTTGGTGGTTTTTAAGAGGGAGGCTCACCATCTTCCTCGCTGTCCTCTGAATAACCTGGCAAGTTGCGCATATGCATTAAACTTTGTGTTATGTAAGTAAGCATTATACTCTAAATAAGCCTTATTATTTCATAGATAAGACCACTATTTTAGATTCCCTATCTGGAATTGTCCCAACTTCATCCTGCCTTGGGAGTTGTCTTGACTTCATTCATCAATGCCAATTCTGCCCTGGGAGTTTTCCTAAATTCATTCATCCCAAGGCCATTTCTTTTTCAGGATATTGCTTATCTCAATACTCCATCCTGTATCCTATTTTCTCATGAACATCACAAAACATCACATTTTGTGACACTAATTACTTATAATTTTCCTCTATTACTGTTTAATAGATATTTTCTAAAATATCGATATAGTTACAGTTGTTACCACATAAATGAATCATATTCATTTATCACACACATATAGCATAGGACCTACTGACCTTGATTTGCTATGAATTGCCTTTTCAATTCAATGTAGAGTTGAAAGAAGGATATAACATGAGCCATCAGCCTTGACTTTGTTTTCCCCGTGTTATATAAATTTTCCAGATTATCAGTTGCCAGTTATTAGGAAGAGAAGCTATATTACCTTTATTTGAAAAAGTTCTCTTTTATGGCTTTTTATACTACAGGAATAGTGTGCAATTCTAATATTAGTCAGTAATTGTATTCAGTTTTACTTTCTCCTTAAAAAAATTCACGTAGAATAACTCACTCATTAATATTTCTTTATCATTCTCAAGAAAAACATTTACATCATACTGTGGACAAGATCTCTTATATTCATTGAACTGCTCTAGTGTCTCTCCGAATTTGCAAAGAAATTGACAAGAGCACACTTAAGAAAATGTCTGGGGTGACGTTATGATGCTCATTCCCCCATTTGTCCGTTTAGCCCAGAAACAAGTTTTGCACCTTTAAGCCTGGTTCTGAGAGCAGAGGCTGGGGGGAGAAGAAGCACAGAGTTTGTGCTGCTCCTGGACTGTGTTGTCTGCGGATGGACAGACAGCAGTACAGAGCCCTCCTTTGCTTTTATTTAGTTTTAGCTAGCTGAGGCAGAGAAGTTCCCTGGACTGTGTTTTTCTCCTTTTCTTTGGGCCCATTTAAACCTGCTCTGAACTGAACCCAGAAGAGCACCGGCAGCTCGCACCTGAGGCTCACCAGGCTGGGCCTGGGCCGCGGCATTTTCCAGCGCTGGAGGGACTGAGAAGAGACAGAGTGTGCTGAGCTACAGCCCACAGAGGGGACTTTCTGAGTATGTCTCTCTTTTGGAGCGGCAAGAGGTTTTTTTGGTGGGTTTTTTTTTTTTTTTTTTTTTTTTTTTTTTTTTTTTTTTTTTTTTTTGGCTGGTGAATGATTTACCTGCTGAATAAATAGGTTTTTTCCACTTTTCTCCAAGGAAATATTTTCCAGAACCAATTAGGGGAGGGTTGAATTTATTTTCTAGAGGAACCCCTTTGGAGGTTCTCTCCCAAATCTGTCCTAAACCAGGATAACCTTTTTGCTTGCTTTGCCCACATATGTTTGATTTTGTAATTATTTAAAAACATCTATTTTTAGTTTACTTGGTTTATATTTTTAATGATTGTTCCAGTAACTATAGCATTTATATTTTCTTTCATTAAATTCTTTGGTATAATTTTAAAATAAATAAAATAGAGCACAGATGCATAACCTATTTATAAGCACACCTTTTACATGAAACAGAATTCACAGTAATGACATAATTGATTTAACTATAAAATTCCACATTTACTTCAAAAAGAATTAAAGCCTAGTCATGCTATATCCAGGATAAAATTTCTTTAAATTTTTCATAAGAAAATACTTCAAAATAAACACATTTGCTGATGCAAGGTATTTTTATAAGCTTTTAACTACATGCATTTACTCTCTAACAAGTTAACCTTCGTATACATTTTGACTACTAGAGGAGGAAAATCAAAAATAGATTCCTATAGTAAAAATATCATTAACTGCTTAGTGAATGGATGGCAACACACATATATGCATATTTTAGGAGGTCAAGAATATTCTATATCCCAGAAAGAACGAGGCACAAAATCGGATTGATTATAATGTGGGTGGAAAGCAAACTAAAAATTACAAATAGTTTACATATATAGATAAATTAATTTAGACTGTTATTGTCAATGCAGTTTGCAGTAATGGTTTAAGGGTTCTATATAACACTTTTATTTTCATAAAATGTTTTAGAATTTTTTTTTATTTTCTGAATTTCTCAAGACACATACATCTCCATCAACAGGTTTATTCAGGTTTTTAGCTGTCATCTTATTAGTCTGGATATAATTAAAATATTAATTCCAATTCACTCTATTTCATCTTTAACTGTGAGAGAAGCCTCAAACCAAAATTAATCAGCTAACTAAAGAAATCTTCCCATTTATTAGACTGGGTAGCTTCTTAATATTTTACTAAACAAAGGATGCAGTGTATCAGCAAACATTATAAAGTTGCTGAGGTACTAGGACATGCTTTAAATCCTTGATTGCCTAAGAAATGCTGCGCAATGTATTAAATAATGAAGGACCTTGAAAAATGAAATTGTAAATTACAGTCCTCCAATTAAAATTATGGAGAAAAACAATGCTACTTCATATGCTTCATAAGTGCTTGAATGTGTAATTCTCAGACAGATCTGTAATGTCAGCTGCCTCACACAACAAAGAAATATGCTACAAGATCCTAGGGATTTTTATTGAAGCATATTGCGTATATTCAGAAACATATATGGAAAAAATATAAACGGTATTTAAAAATATATTGGCAGATAGGATTTTTATTTGACTTAAAATTAAAATCATATGTTAAAAATGCCAAAAGGTATTTGGTATAACCTATAAATAGTTATTCCTGGAATCACCTGTTACAGTTATAATTTCTTTAATATTACTTGCTATTAAGCATAGTCCATGAACAGCATTATCCTTGAGTAATGGAGTTATTCCTTGGGAATAGCAATTTACAGATCTCAGCTTACATCCTTTCTTAAAAAAAAGAAAACTTGTGGGATTAAGTAGCACGGTCACAAATCACCAGAAGGCAAGAAAGACACCTGGGTCAGGATTAAATTTAGGTAGGATTTTGAGATTTAGAGTCAAAAGTTCAAATTTGGTTTAATAATAAGAATAAAAATATTAATATTTTACTAGGTTTGAAAGAGTTTTGAGAACTACAGGCCTGGCAAAATCAATATCTATTACTTCCACTTATTTTACTATTTTTGTAAAATTGTGCACATAAATAGATTTTAAAATTTTCTTCTGTAAAATGAAAGTTAAAAGATTTTACATCACTGGTGTTGGGAACAGATAGTTTTTTAACTTATTTAGCCCAACTTAATAAACAAAAAATAACAACTGTAACTATGTATTCTCCTATGACAAGTTCCAGATGGCAGTGCTTGTTTTACCAAGCTTATCCTTCTCACAGAACCGACTCTAGACATAATTTTCAAGTACAGTGGCAAATGATCTGAAAATCGGAACAAGCCTTGGCCACACTTTTTTAAGCTTATTTGTGTGCAGAGAAAGTATAAGCTACAATGAGTTGCAATCACAGTTCAGTTATGGTAGATATCAGGAAAATTGGGTAAGGGCTTAAAAACAAATATATCAAGTTCGAGTGTAGCTTCAAGGAGTCAATTGATGTCTTGGACAAGCAATTACAAGTCCACACAGATATCCAAAATCACATAAAGCAAATTTAGCAATAGATAATAAAGGCTTAGCTATCCAAGGAGCAGCTAATTTGCCAGATGTATTCCAAAACAATTCCAAAATGGCTTGCATCTATGAAGTAGATAAAAGACCACATGGGCAAAGACAACAAGGCAGCAGAAAATTAAATTTGCCAAAATGTATTGGAATTGCATTTAGTGATGCGATATTGAAATACCTGAATAACGTAGGTGGGAACAAAAGAACATGCATATGTAGATACTAGCAATAACCTTCAAAACAGCAGAAATTCTCAGCTGAAAGAAGTGGAAGACAGACAGTTCACACCAAATAACACTAAGACATTGTTCTTGTATTTATATATAAGCCATAAACTTGGAATGCAGAGGGAAAAAACCCCAAGCAAATAAAGAAACACTGGCCTAGGGCCAGGCACCCATGAGTCGTTTGCTCACCCTCCCCTGCCACAGCTGGGCAGAGGAGAGAGCAAAAATATTTTAAAAGGGTTCATGAGTTGAGATAAGGACTGGGCGAAAACACTTCAAGGGCAAAACAGGCTCAACTAAAAAGCTGTAAAGTGAATTTATTACCAACAGACTCAGAAAAGGATAATGAGAAGTACAATAAGCCCTTAAACCACCACCTTTCTGAGACAGGGCGGGGGGGGGGGGTGTTTGGTCAGCTCATCACCCAAGATTTTCCTCCTCTGCTCCACGAGAGGAATCCTTCCCCTGTGACACCCTGGGGTCCCTCCCACGGGAGACAGCTCTCCATGAACTTCTCCAGTGTGGGTCCACTCTCACAAGGAGCAGCCAAACCCCACCTGCTGCAGCACGAACTGCCCCCACGGGCAGACAGCCTCCCAAAACTGCTGTGGCATGGGTCACTCTTTCCACGGGTGCAGCCCTCCAAGGACAGGCTGCTCCAGCCCAGAAGCAAGGGCCCTCTCTCCACTGGGTCTCCCAGTGGATCACAGCCTCCTCCAGGCATCCACCCGCTCCAGCACAGGCACTGCCCCATGGGCTGCGGGAGGATCTCTGCATTCCCCGTGCCCCCATGGGCTGCAGGGCACAGCTGCTCCAGCATGGGCTCAGCACAGCCTGCAGAGGAATCTCGGCTCTGTGCCTGGAGCACTTCCTCCCTCTCCTTCTCCACTGACCTGGGTGTCTCCATGCTCTTTTCACCTTGTTCTCACCGCCTCCTCTTCTCTGACTAGAAGCCAAAGCCTCATGTCTTTGTGTTGATTTACTTCTTAAATATGTCATCACAGAGGCATTGCCAACCTCCGGACCAGCAGCATGTCCATCTTCAGAGCCGTGAGGGATTGGCTCTGCTGGACATGGTGGAAGCCTTCCAGCAGCTTGTCACAGAAGCCACCTCTGTAGTCCCCTCCACTTCCCCTCTGCTACCAAAAACCAGGCCACGCAAAACCAATACCTCAACCAAATAAACATTCTGTGCTTTCCCTTTCTCTTTTTTTTTTTTTTTTCAGGTTGATATTTTGCTGACATAAAGAATTCATTGCTCCAGAATGACACTGTAAAATCCTCAGTAAAACTGTGTAGAGCAGCTGGATTATTTTTGGTTGGGAATTAAATTAGCACATTTCTTTTTTACTAAGGTATTGTCTTTAATAGAAATTTAACTGAAATTTTGTCACACCTGAACTGGATAAGTGAACTATTCCTAAACTACAGGTAAGCTGATATAAAAAAAAAACCAAAAACATTTTATGTATCTTTTAGTCCTAATTCATTGTATTCACTAAATTGTTTAATTGGTTTTCAAGTTTCATATCTCTTCTCTATTTTTAGTGCCATATGTGTATATAATCAGATCTTGTGGGCTGTAAGCAGTAAAGAGCTGCAAATTTTCTTAATCTATTTAAAAAAGAGCTGATTTGATTACAAATTATTTTGCTCATTTTCCCACCAACTCCTTGGCTCATTCTTTAATTATTATTTATATTCAAGCATTCATTTACCTTTCAAAACATGAGTTTTCAATGGCATGTGTATACAAAAAAGGCATGAAAACTACACAATCACATAGTAAATCTTATTCTGCCTTTCTGATCCTCACCATCTTTTTATTTCTTCCCACTCAGTTAACTCACTTTTTCAAATGCTCATTTCAGTTTTGTTTCACAGCCTCCAGCACTACAGAAGCATTTAATACCCCCTGTTAACCTAGGGCCCTAAGTTGCTCTTTTGCTGTCTGCTTTTCCTGTCCACTTGAAAAGAAAACATCATTTCAACACATTAAGTTTTGCAGAGGATAGGAGATTCTGGGGTTTCTGAGTAACTGAGTCAAGAGCAGAAACAATGGAAAAAAGTAAGAGGGGTGGCAACAGAGAAAATTGATACAGAAAGACATGCTCACTCTCTAATATCGCAAAAGCCATAAAAGCTTTGCTTATTTCAAAAAGACAACTGAAGCATCATGGCAGTTTCTGTTTATGTCATTCTAGAATGGGAAAGCAACCTTGATAGCAAGGTTTAGCAAGCTTTAGTTTTTTCTTTTTATTTTCCCCACTTTGTTCAGCAGGCAGCAGTGGGAAGTCAGGATCTGATCTAGCCAGCTACAGGGCCATTTTCTCCCCTTAGTCACATAGCTTCAGCTAGGATGGGAAAAACCAGATGGAGCTAGCACAGGAGCACTGGTGTAACTAAGAGGGGAATTTGGACCATGCTATTGGTATAAGTTTTGGACTGGTGCAGATAGAGGAGCACAAAGTAGAGTGATGTGTGAGAAATGCAGCTGATGCTGAACATATCTATTAATCTTTCTCTCTGCTAATTACTGCTTCTCAAAAGCCGCTCATTCAGTGGTGTTCCCTGATTGTCTCACATGAATACTAGTAGTTGTGCTATTGGAGCTGCACTGCAGACATCCAAAATTATCTATTCCATTAAGTGACTTTGATCACATTTTCTTACTTCAAGGGTTCTAAGTAAATTCCTCACATCGTCTGGCATCTCACATCTCAGTTGCTGTTGGTGTGAGCTCCAAAAAAATTCAATGCTAATGCCAAAGGCACTGAATGAGCAAACTTCAGTTCTGAAAGTCAAAGGGGTCAAAGCCAAAACAATGGACCAGCTGTTCCTACTGGAACAACAGAAAGAAAATGTGAATAACAAGGACTTGAAATTTATTTCTTCATTAAAATCATGTCTGTCTGATGTTTTCCTACTTGAAGACTCTGCATCATTTAAAGATTTATGAAGTACATTAATTTATGAAGTACAGTCTTTGGAGCACTTCAGGGCCTCTTTAAAATCCCATCAGTTTTTTTACCCTTGTCCTGGTTTAGGGCAAATTTGGGAGAAAACCTCTGGAAGGAGCTCCCAAACATCAAACCCCCATGGCCCCTCCCCCACCTGGTTCGGGAAGAATTTCTCTGAGAGAAGTGGAAAAAACACTCCCCAGTAAAAAAAAAAAAAAAACCAACAAAACAAAAACAAACAAACAAAAAACCCCCAAAAAACCCTCCAAAAACAAATCAAAACAAACAAAAAACCCCCACAACAAGCCCAAACAAACAAACAAAAAAACCCACCCCCGCAAAAAAAACCCCACCCAAAACTCTTTCACCGCTCTGAAGAAATGACAAATTTAGAAAGTCTTTCCTGGGAGTGGTCACCCAGTTATCTGTCTCCAGTGCTGGGGATGGCTGCTGCAGGTCACAAAGCGCAGGCTCTTGGTGTTTCCCAGGTCCCAGTCCGGAGCAGGTTCGGATGGTATTTAGGAAAAGGAAAGAAGAAACAGTCCAGGGAAAAAAAATGGACTGCCTAGCTAAACTAACGAATAAAGAAAAGCAAAAGCAAGGGCAAAAGCAAAAAAGCAGGAGCGAGAGCAAAATTAAAGCAAAAAAGGAAGCAAGCCAGGAAGCCCTGGCCTCTTCTAGACACAGACCACGGTGGGAGGTGAGGCAGCTGATAACAAGACAAAACAAACCTTCTTTTTCGGAGCCAGTCCTGAAGGCACAGAACATACTATCAAGCATAAATGGAAGATATGATTGGGGATACAAGCAACATAATGTCACCCTAGGACAACCCTGTTTAGAATTATGACGACCACAGAAAAAAAAATGCTGCTTTCTGTTCAGATGAATGATAGACAAACTCTTACTGGGGACATCAATCTACTCTCAATTATAGCTAAGTTATAGCTAAAAGAGAATTTTTTTATTTTAGCTGAGAGGCCAAGCTTACTGCTGGTACATAAATATGATACCAGATTGCATACAATATCATTGCAAATATGTACCACCAAGTCAGTAATCAAGTGAAGCAAACCTTCCTGAAGAACTGTCCTTACAGTTCATGGACACATGAATAGGTAGGGGTCTGCTCAGCATTTCTTGAATAAAATGGTGATTTAGAATTTATACTCCTATCTGAAAATAATTTGAAATATTTGAAAATAATTCTGTGAATTTTTCAAGAAATGAGCAAACCTATACAACTATAATAAAATTATAAAAAGCTATAAAAACTAATAAACCTGTATAAAAATATGGTTCTTTTAACCTTCATATTTCACTGTGTTTTCTGTGTGAAGGAATAACAAAGAGTTATATTATCTTATAGCTTCTGAAATTAATATGAAATATTAGAGATTGAAGGAAGAAAAGTAAGAACAGACGAAGAAGAAATGAAAAGTCTTATGTATGCTTAATTTTTTGAGGCATATTTGATTCCAACAAAGTTTCAACTTCTACCCTAACACATCAGATTATTTTCATATTTTTAATCTACAGGTACTAATGTATAATTAAAGTTGGATTCCAGCTTTAGATTGTAACTCAATAGTTTTGTCTTTTGATTCCTCATATAACTTAGATGTTTTGAGTAAAAGTTACATATGGTTGGATTACTTCTCTAAAGGGACCTTTATATTTTAATTACTGAAGTGCCTGAAAAATAGCATGCCTAGATAAGTCTTTGCTACTCTCAGCTGCAAAACTTCATGATTGCATAAGAGTTAAGGTTCCTCCTCTAGTCAGATAGTTTTTTCTGTGGTATACTTGAAAATGCTTTGGAAGCCACTACCTGTTACCTTTGATTAATCTCCAGAGGTCCTCCACCATGGCTGATTTCCATTCCTGCCCCAGACTGCAGCATCAACCATATGAGCACAACCTGTCTGTTTCAGAATGACACAGGTCAGTTTAAATCACATTAAAAAGTAGCCTCTTTGAGCAGAGGAGAGGGAAGCAGCAGTGGAGTCAGTCAATCATAAGTATTTGTCCAACTGTAACCTGCTCACACTGTTGATTGTAGTACCGCTGCTGAGAGGGCAGCAACTCACACCATAATGGCAGTAATTTCTTAAAACACTAAGAATATGAGTACTCTGTGTGATGCCTTAGAAGGCTACAATGACATTAGACACATACGCAGGGAAAGTAAAAAGTTATGGTCCAGTCTTACAAATCAAGAGTGCATTTACATAGAGCAATACTTGAATGCCTTCTGTCTCAGAGGATCATTCTTGGCATATTCACTCATTAGCAATGCACTATTTTCTTCTCCTGAGGATTTTCTTGCTCTTTTACTAATAAATAAATAAATAAATAAATAAATGTACCTACTTCGTGGTCGGCTTTACATCTCACAATCTCATTTAAAATTCTTCAGTAGCTACTCCATTGAGGTCATTCATCTAAGTATGATTTGAGGTGTTAACTGGTTAAGGCATAGAGGTTCAGCAGAGAAGGGAAGCATGTCTGGGAATTTGTTACAGACGGTTTGTGCTTTCTGAACAATCTCATTAAGTGTTTACTCACACTAACAGAAAGGTGTCATGAAAGCTCAAAGGTGTAATTTTTTTCAGAGGAATACTACATTTTTACCAGGATTATGATTAAATTCTAGCCTAATAATTACTTTCTGTTTCATCATCTTCTTTCTCCAGTCACTCACCATGTTCAGCCTTTTCTTCAGCTTTGATCCAGTCATCTTTGAGTAAATTTTGTTCTGTCTTCATAGATCAGATTTGTAAACAAAATACAGTAGTTAAAATCGGAGACAACCCCACTCTGAGCCCAGATATCACGGAAAATTAAGTAGTGATCTTGTTGATGTTTTTACAACTTTGCTGGCATAAAATACTTCAATTCTCACAGTATATAATACAGTATTTCAACAGTACATTTTATTTTGCAATAATTTAGAGCTTGATGGTTATGATAACTTCGCGTTTAATAGTAATTACTAACACACACAAGTGATTGCAAGTATACAAGTAGCCCAGTGTTTTGCCTCAAAAAGAGTGGAAATTTGATGCTGATATGTATTCTTAAAATCTCTCTTAATGAGAACTGTACTGATGCTTGCTTCAATTTTAATACTATTTTGTTATTTTGGTACTGGCATTTAAGTATATCATAACTATTTTTTTATTTAAATAGTATTAAAAGAACTGATACTGGTCATGTGTTAAGCTATGTACAAGAAACATGGTAAATATATCTTCTTGAACAGCTGCTTGAATTTAGTAAAGCAAATTCAGGGTATTAATTTATTTTGGAATTAAATCTAAATATCCTACCATTTGGGCAAACACTGCCATTAACATTCCAGTAAAATAGGTGCCCAATGTCAATGTTTTTCTCTCTTGCTGAATATTATGTTCAGAAACTAAACCTGGCATTAATTCATAAGATAATGAATTAATTTTGAAGTCAAACATATGGTCCATTTGCTCTATGTGGGTGAAATAACCCATCACATGATTAAACATGGAGATTACATTTCTGGTTATTGGACACATAAGAGTGAATCAATAAATCTTGAATAATGTCAATATTTCTCAATGTTAAAAAAAAAGAAAAAAAATTTAACAGTTCAATCTGTCCTTGTCTTCTTGTGTCCTGTTTTCTGAAGTTAACTATTTCGCCATCTTTGAAATGTAAAACTAAACCATGCCTGTTTAATAAATACTGCTTTCTATAAAATCCATATTACTGAAATGGGATTTTTCCAGTTTTTAAAAAATATTTAATCAAATAAATATGCAGGTCTTAAATTAATAGTATATATTTATACTTCAAAATTTCTTTTATCTACTTTTCTGCAGTCAGACAAATCATAGGAAAATCATATAAAATTGATTCATAGGAAAATTCCTAGAAATCATAGGAAATTGCCATAGCCCACTGTAATTCAGGCTAGCTCTGTACACTCTGCTAGCCAAGATGGGAGTGGGGAACAGCGGGACTAGGATTTTCCCACTGCTGAACCTGAACAGCTGCAAGCTCTATCATGCATGCTGTTACAGCCATGGCAGGGACCAGGCAAAGGAGGAAGGAGGAGGCTATTTTGTCTTGAGGTTCCACAAGGAAGACTCATTCCAGGTGAAGGCATGAGACAGAAGAGCCCCAAGCGCTTCAGTGCAGGGGATTAAATACAGTTAAACCAGGGAGCGGATGCAGAAAATCAACCAATAGGCAAAGTTCTAGGTTGGAGCAAGGAGATTACATCAACAATGTGGGAACAATCAGGGTAGGAGAAGGAGAGGAAATGTCACCTGGGCCAATGGGGCATGGTGTATTAGGGGAATTCCAAGTGGGTGTTTCAATTGAGGATTGGCCCAGGAAGAGAGTGGCAAGAACAAGTGGGAAAAAGGGGAGGGTTGCCTTTACAGGCAGGGAAAGAGGGGCAGGGTCGCTTTGATAGGCAGGGAAGGAGGCAGAACAAAGGGAGGGGAGTAGCTTGAGGGAGAGCTTGAAGGAAAGGTACAACTCAGGGATAAGCCAATTTAGGGGAAACAGGGAGAGATAACAGAACAGCAACCATTTAACAGCAACTTAATGAAATAAACACAAACTGCTACATGAAATCTACTTAAAATAGCTGGTACTTCAGATTATCCACTTCCTAATTATATCTTGTATTTTTTTCTTTGAGGCGAGCTATCCCAATGTAGGACAAAAAAGCCACTGACATAGAATATCGATGAGTGAAGTTGCAAAACAATATGCAAAAGAGAAAGTGCTGGATGCACAGTAACTTCAGAGGCACCTACTTCAGTCTTCTGATTCTTCAGGTGTAAATTATCCCTGTGATGTATACATTTCTTGCATGCCTTAGCGCTCTCTTGTCCCCCCTTTTCGTCCCAGCTAGCTCCGTGGGGGGGGGGGGGGGGTTGCGCGGGCAACTTCCGTGTTTTCCGGCGACCCCTCGCGGGTATCTGCCAGTGCTGCGTGGGTTTGGGAGTGAGGCGAGTCCCAAGGCGAATAAAAGGAGAGAGACTTTTTCCCCCACGGGTGATATCTCGGTTTATTACGGCTTGGTTGGGAAGGCAAAAACCGAAAGGACTGCTGCGTGCTAAGTTCGAGTTTGTCCGTGCCGCCTGGCCGATTCGGGGGCGGGGCAGCGCACTCCGAAGCAGGCCGCGATCCAAGAGAGGCTGTGTGCAGAGCCGCGGCGCTGCGGCCGGCACGTGCGGGAGCCGCGGCGACCGCGGCAGAGGCGACGGCGGCGGTGAGGCTGCGGCAGCGATCGCAGGACAGTCCGAGGCGGCCGCGGTCGCCCGAGGCAGCGGCGGCGATTGCGGCAGTCAGGGGCCGGGCGAGAGAGAAAGCCGCGGCAGCACGCAGGAATCTGGCGGGAGAGAAAGCCCGCGGCAGCACACAGGAATCAGGCGGGAGGAAAAGCCCGCGGGTCGGGCAGCAGCAGCGATCAGGGGCCAGGCGGGAGAAAAAGCACCGGGGCGTCCCCAGCCTGCTCTATAAGTACGGGATAGGGGAAACCCGGGGCGGCCAATGAGATAATGCCACGGGGGGACTGGGGATAGTGGGGTGCAGGGGTCTAATGGGAGATGGACAGATGGAAGGGTGCCAGGTCGTCTCTCGACCCCGCCGCGTGGCTGACAGATGGTCTGAGAGACGTAAACAGAGTGACTAAGGTAAACCGCGGGGGGAAATGGGAGAACCCGGGAGGTCGTTACAGATTGAGAGGGGATACATGGAATGACCTTATACATAATAGAACATATAATAACACAGTTCCACACTTGCAATTTTTACTAAATGTATAATGTACATTGAAATTATTATTTTTTTTTTTCAGGGACTAAAATGGAGGTCACTAGTGCCTTAAATTTGCTTGTACTTGAAATTAGCAATGGAAAAACATTCCTTATTAGTATAAAAGCTATGGGAAAAAACTCACAAACTTTCTTACCTTGGAAGACACTGGACATTTGTACTTTAAATGTCATTCTTCTAAAAAAAAAAATCTTGTTGAAGAAATTGACTGAACAGGAAAAAAATCGCTCTTTCTCTGGATAGGACTGTCAGAGACAAACTCTTACAAATGAATGTGTCTTATTACTGATTATCTTCTGTTCCTACATCATTGCAGAATAAGCAGTCAAAAACAGAAAAAAAGGCAGGCTATTCTTTCTACTTTTTATAACACCAAACTCAGGCTGAAGATATTTAATCATAAGGTGTTTCAGTGGCCAGTTTTGCAGCAATGAATGCAAAGTGCTGCACTGCAAAGTTCTTGATTGAGCAGATAATCAGACATTAGTCTTCTCCAGCCAGTCTTCAAGGCTGTCTTTGGTCTAGAAAAATAAATCCAGTTGCTTATGCTTGATTATTTCTGACATACATTATTTCTCTGTTCTGTCTCAATTTTGTTATGACATATTCCTCTGGTTTCAGTCTAATGATATCCATATTTGGCCCTTTGTTTTTTCTATAAATGTGCACATTGAAAAAAAAAAAAAAGAAGTTATAAATGATTTCTTTTAAACAGTTTTCATTAGAGGGAGATCTTATATCTGTCAAACCCTTTTCTATGTTAATGTCATTCTTCTTTCTGAAACACAGTAAGCTATTGTTTCTGTATATCTTTTTTAGCTAAGCTAACATATTGACAATTAAGCATGGCTTTGAGCTGAGAGTTTTCGAGGTAGAGCAGCCTGTATTGATAATTGAAAAAACACTGCATAAGCAAAGTAGCTGGCATGCTTTGTTGATGTGTCAAATAATAAAAATACCTTTCTGAGATTTTTTTTTCATGAGAATAATCAGGATCTGTCCCTGACCTTCTATCAAACTAGACCTATGCTTTATTTCTTAGCAACTATATTTTCAATCCTTGTCCTCCATTTCAAAGATTCATCTTCATTTGATGGTCTCCACTTCTGCCATTGACTTGGGCCAATGCTTATGATTCTTAGGAATACAGATCTCTTGATCTTGAGGCATAATAAAGCTCAGCCTGGAAGTTAGATCTGAAAACGGCAATCCAAGGCTCTAGTCATAGTATGACTGTACACAAATACATTACTGTGAGTGCAATTTATGAGCCATATTGTAATAATAATAATTTTTTTTCAACAAAAGATGGGAGATATCATGTTCCTCCTCCCTTCTGAGAAAGCTGAAATAGTTGAAGAGCCTTGTTAAACCTTTGAACATGTATTTCCCCAGTAGGAATGTATTCCACTGGCCAGTGGAGTAGGTTTGCTCTTGCTAAACCGCAGTGATATTCACAGGTATTTAGGAGTTCCAGGAATACTCAATAGAATATTTTTGTTTCAAAGTGTCCTCAGTTTTTTGTGGAACACTGCCAAAAAAATATGTGCAAACACTGCCAGGTACATCTCTTGTGTTCTGTTTTTATTAGAAGTTTTTGCTTTTTGTTTACATAAAATAGAATCATTATATATATATATATATATATATATATATATATATATATATATATATTTCTATAAAGACTTAGTGTATTATATATTCACTGGTCTTTCTTAAGATAGCATTGACAGAAAGTGCCCATAATTGCAGCTATCCATTTAGATGTGTTGTGTCTTTGTCATTAAAACTTTGCATTTAATGAAGGTGAATAGCAGTTTGGTATCTAAGGGCAGATATGAAATGCCTGAGTTGAGTAGGCAAATGTATAAAGACTTCTAAATTACAGATAATATTATCTAAAGAGTAAAATAACAATGTTGTTCCTATTGCTTGAGCATCATCAGTGTGATTCTCATTATTCCTCAGAATAAAATAATTGAAGCATTTATTCTCAAGACATATGGCACATAACTCTATCCATTATTGTTGTAGTGAAGTATAGTAAATAAGACTTTGTGCTAATTTCAGTAGCACAGCCCAGTACATAGGTGGATAATAAAAATCATGATGCTTCTTCTTCTGAGACTGAGGACCCCTCTGCACAGAAATATTTTTGACTTATGTGTTTACCCTGTAAACCAAAGTGTTCTACTAAGATCAGGTTGGCTAGACCATATGATGTAATGCAAATGACTTATGCAAATCAGATTTTCCCTTACTGTATGCTTTTATCTGAGTAGAAGGAATTTAATTACCATTTCAACTATATAGGGATATTTTGTGTATTTAGTCCACATATGACTGTACTAACAAGGGAGATACTCTAATTTATTGTTTTAAAACCACAGCTGAAAGCTGGAGCTGAACATTGTCTTTTTTTGCTAAGCAAAATTATAAAAGCACAGAAAAACAATTCATTATAGTTCTATCTGGTCCTTTTTCAGTTCTTTCAGACTTGAATCAATTTGACCAATATGGTTGTGGATGAAAATAAAAGAAAACTTTCTTGACAAAGGGGAAAGATGAATGGAGCTGGAGGTGAGACAGGGTGATAGAGCAGCTACATGAGAAAATGGGAAAAATCACTAGGATGCAGAAACTGTATGTGCACTCAGGGATATGAGAAGGATCGATTAGGTGAGGGGTGGAAGGTAGGACAGAAGAGGAAGATGAGGGTAATAGAGGGCAACAAATTGTTTCTGTTTTAATGTACTGAGGAGAATGGACTGAAATAGGAACCTGAAGAATCATGTGCAGCGGTCAATGATGAGCTTTTTGAATACAAAATATATTGCTTGTTTTCCTGGGTTTATCTGTGCACTTTGCACAGATTAGTTGTTTTTATGAAAATTGCTGGCATACATAAAAATCCGTGAATTGCAAATGTGGATGTCATGCAGAAAAAGAATTCACACAGGCTCATATGGAGGTATTGATGAAAGCACTTCCTCTAATATCTTCCCCAGCTGGTGGCAGAACTGAGTTTTGGCCGTCATATAGTCTTAGGGTCTTTGGTGTTTTCTCAATGAATGATTGATTATTCCTGTTAATCTCTGATGTGAATAGCTGAAATAGTCTATCTATGTATTATTGATCACCATATCCATATGATCTAAGAAAAGAATCCTAGAAAAGAATCCTAGACGAGAATTTTTCTGCAGAAAGAAACAAAATGAAACCGTTCAACCTGAAGATTATTGAAATCACCCAATACATCAAGAAGCAGTGGAGGTGAAACACTCAGTTGTATCAGTCTTCAGTGAAGGAAGTAAACTGAGAACACGCCAATACTTTTTGCTTACAGAAAAATGTGATGAGAAAAAGTTTTCAGAGACACAAAGTGCTGAAGTATAGTAATTGTTCTTTTTTTTGCTATTTTATTGTCATGTAAATGGAAACAATAGAAGCAGAATATAATGTATCGTTGAATTGGTGACACAGTATGAGAAAGAAGACAATATATAGAAAAATGTTTCTGTGTACAGGGGATGTGAAAGAGGAGCACGGATATCATTAAAGTCCACTTCTTCAGTATTTATGTGGATTTATTTTACTGTTGAAGCTCCTTATGGGTTGGGGTTTTTTTGCAAGCTATTATTTCACAAACTAGCTTCTCTTCTGCAAAGTCATGTTTATGTAGGTTTGAATTTGCAACATATATTCTAGGTTAAAGAAATAAAAGTTTATTATTAGTTTAATTTACTTTCTTTTTCCTGCAAGAAAAATTGGCTACAGAAAGCCTACTTCTCTACTTAAAAAATAGATAGTATTGGTAACTAACAACCATTGTTCTTGGAGGCCAAACCAAATTCTGAATGTTAATATTTGGGTTGAAACTAATTTTTTTTTCCATAAGTGAACAATTTAACTAGTATGTCAGAAGATTAGATCCCTCCCTCCCTCCCTATCTCTTTGTCTCCTTCCCTCCTTCTTCTTGTCCCACCCTTCCCTTTCATCTTTACTTAGTCAAGTGGCTTAGAATGTTTCAATTGAAAATTGTGGTTTGAGCTGAACGAGCTGATGATGAATGTTGCATGAAGAGGAAGAGAAAGTGCAATAAGAATGTTTGTGTTCCTCGTATTGAAAAAACATTGTGAAAGAAGATGGATGAATGAAACAGAAGCTTGAAAGACTGCAACTTTAGAGGTAAAAAGGGGATGAGAAAATTATAGAGGTTGATTTGGCAAGAAAGCAGTGATACTTATATATTCATATCCTGTATGCTGTTGTTCCTCCAGTCTCTATGGTAACAATAACACAGAAGAGGAACACTGAGGAAAGGCTGATGGAAACAAAGCATATTGACATTTTCAAAAACGCCGGGGGAATCTGAGTTTTTGATGACTTGACTAAAATAAACAAAATTCATTTTCTAAATGCTTAGCATTCAGCTTTGCCAAATTGAGCTCTTCTGAGGTGTCTAAAGTTAGTGTAAGGTAGCCTGGATTTCACAGAACCACTAGAAGGGAAAAAGAGTATTATGCTGTGATTTATAGCAACATTTCCCAGACTTTTGTTGTATTCCTGGAATAAAAAGCCCTACATTTTACATAACACTTCAACTACATGAATAAAATCCTTTGAATAAATAAAGATACAGAGTTTTGCCTGAACTCATTCACAGATACAGTTGATAATCTATTTAGTCCATAAATAACCTGATTCTTAGCTCATCAGATTGACATCTAGAGTCACATTTTTTATCTATGAGTGACTTTCTTTTTAGTGTTACTAAGCAAATCACATGCTGCACCTTCCCCTGAAAGCATCAAATCACTGACATACTTGTAAATGTTGTATTTACAAAAAATTAAGAGTGAAACAAAATAAATTCTTGCAAAATATTTTCCCTGATACAGTCCTAATGTGACATATTTCTGGCATGGAAGAAATGATGTAGCAGTCATCTCTCATACTGAACCTTGTACAGAGGTGAAATGTGCAGCAGCTGAACAAGGACAGTAAGCAAAGCACAGGAGTAATCACAACTGTGAAGGACAGAATTATTCACAGAAAAATGCCAGCTGTTTTCTTTCTCATTGACATATATTAAACTCCTATTATACAATTTATAAGAGGGACAAGGACATCTCTGACTAATTTTCAGCAAATTATGTAATGCTCAGCTAGAAGGTATGTGAAATTAAAAACATTTCCCTGAAAGATCATAATGGAGGCAACTAATTAGGCCCTTCTTCACCAATACATAGTAGTGAAACGTAAACTTTAAGGCATTTAGAGATTTTGAGGAGTTAAGATTTTAGCTAGAAATAAGCCTTACTAGAGTTAATTAAAATAAGAATAATAAATGAGTAGGCCTTGATGAAGTTAGGAGTTAGTAGTTAACTAATAATTAATTGCTTGTCAGCACAATGTTTGGTTAGCTGGGTTTATAATGAAGAATATAGAAACTGATAAATAGCTTTTAGGAACATAAGACAATTGTGGGCCTCCTCTGTTCTGAAACCAATTGAAGACAAGGAATGGGAGTTCTACCAAGAGTTCATTTGTCACATTTGCATTGAAAAGGTAGAAAGGTCAGAACGAGGAAGACTTCATTTACTTCCTCATTTTGGGACCCCTCCCCATAAAAGGGACCACCGACCCATTTCAAGGGACAAACTACGCATGCTTAATAGCTTTTGGAGTGATTAGCATACGAAGCGGGGAATGGGATGTACCAAAATTATGAATATGCATTTGTATTTTGTATATTCAATACTTATATGGATAAAAAGACTCTGTAATCACCTGGAAGGTGCGGTGTGTATTTGGGAGCTATCCCGCACGCTGCCCGGCGTCGAATAAACATACACTTTCTAACTTTTAACTGTTAGAGAGTTTTTGTCCGTCACAGTTGGATATCGATACTAGATCAATATCCATATTTCTTTAATAAATCAGTAGCTTAAAAAAAGTCTATTTGGCAATAGTATGCATTTTTGACTGCAGATTCAAACATCTTCTAAAAAGTAACAAAATGTTATTTCATCCTTCAATTTTTTCTGTCTGTATGTCTGTTTTGAATGGTTCTTGTTTTGGTTTTTGGGTTATATGGAAGCCTAATGATGCTGGAAATGCATGGACAACCTTTTCACCAGCTAAAATAATTCTTCATGACGTATATATTTCTAGTATTAAAGAACAAATCAATCCATGTTTTTATAGCCAGATGCTCAGTGGTTGAACTCTCTTAGCTGCAGTTTGAGGTATATATGAAACTTCTAAGAGTTTGTCATCAATGGGGCTTTGATCATTGCAGCTCCGTTGTATAAAGCAGCCATGCATAATTAGAAAACTAAACTTCACACAGTAGATGTGGATTTAATTTTGTCAGCATAACAGTAAGAGCAGTTAAATGATCTGCTATTTATTGATGGCATGATGCTTTACTTGAAACAGTTACCACCAACCCCTTTTTAAAGGAAAGTACATCATTCTGTTGCAGCAGAAACTGACAAAATTAGGGGACAGTACTCAAATTTTACTGACAGGTCTTGCTATTACATAATACTTCAATTCTTGAAGAACGACAAAAGAAATACAAAAAAGATAAATTAAAAAAAAATTAAAAATGCATAAATATATAAAGTGTCTATGAAGTAAGTAATAGAAAACATAGAATTTCAATATGGCCCTCTGAGTGGAAATAGTTAATTAGCAAGACATATTCAACTGGAAATTTCTATTATGAAAGCTTCCAATACTTTATCCAATAGACTATAGTTGACTGCTACAAACTACAACCCATTGTACTAACAATGTAATTATAAATAAGTCTGCTTATTTTTTCTACTAACAATCATCTCCCCTGATTATTATGCCAGTATCAGCCAATCAGTTTTTGTTTCCAAAACATGATTTATATGATATACCTATTGGAATTTCCATTGTATTCCACACTTTTGTGCATTAAGCATTCCTTTGCTGGTTTTTGGTAATAAATCAAGATTGAGCTTCATATACTTTTTTGGATTGAAATAATTTGTGTGCAAAACCTACTTGGAACACAGCCATACTCAGTAACGAAACAGAAGGTGCTGTGCTGTCAACTGAAGAGGCATCAGAAACTATTATTCTTTTCTGCTTTTGGTCTTATGTAAAGACTTGTCATTGTCCTGAATAGGAAAAAGAACATAATACTGGGTTTAAGTGTTTCTTATGAATTTGGAGAAAAGCATGACTTGAATTCCAATTTTCTGTCTAGGTAGAATGTCCCACGTCCATTCACTTCTTTCACCTTCTTTTAGGGTTTTCCTATTTGTTAAATATTTTATATATTGAGGAAAATCAATAGAGAATTCAAATGTATGTATACTACATAGATTTCATCTGTGTTCTTAATTAAAGTTTCTCCAGCTGTAAGATAAATAAGCAGGAAAAATTCTGTAACAGAACTGTTTAGTATTGTGACAGATAAGCACATGTATATTACTTATAAGACTATTTAAAAGTAAAGATAAATATAATGCTAGGACTTCCTCGTATAGGATAATTTCTTACAGAAACACATCAGGTGAAAATATTAGAATTATCTCATTAACAGAGATTTATCCATAAATGAACTACAGTTCATAAAGAGACACATGAACCTAAGGTGCTGTACTTTGGCTGTGGGCCTAGATCTGTATTTCCCCTCATATCTAGATCTGCTACTTTCCTGGCTAAAGTAAACAAGTCTTGCACTCAAACATAAACTGAGCTACAATCTGGAAATGAGCCTATCAGAATTATCTGAGCAGTCTTCATGCAGGTTCACTACAATATTTAGCATACCATATTTTAAGATAAATTGCTGTTGAATAAAATAAAAATTATGTCTTATAGTATAAAGAAGAGACAGTGTTCTTCTTTTTTAATAAGTGGTTTATTACTAGGCTAGAGGGAAGTCTTCTCTTCTCCTGGTCAGTCTTTTCATTATGGAGACATGTACATAACAGAAAAGGCTAGAATATGGACCCTTTTTATATCCTAGTGTAGTTAGATAGTTTTGTCTTAAAGGGGGATTTTAACTCCCTTAAATAATGGATAAAATTGTTCAAATTCCTTTGGATTACTTAGGGTTCTCAGGTAATTACACTTAAAATGAAGGAAAAAGTTGTCAGGAAACAGTTTCTAATTTAGCAATCATAATGATTGAAATTATTGAAAACTTCATTCCTGAAGGTAAATAATTTACATGGCTGTAATCTTTCAATATGAACAGAAATTCCTGCCTGAATCACTGTTATATTTTCATTATGGCCTAACTCTCATTTCCTAAGTCTTTTAGAGAATTGTAAGCCAAATATTCACCTTAAAAAAACCCATTGGTGCTACAATCCCTAAAAAATGCTGTTAGCATGTAAGTCTGGTCTTATACAGATTCGTTTGATTAGTCCTCCCACCCTTTCTGTGACATGTCTAAGTATTCCCTGTGAGGGCAGTGAACATCATTCTAAGCATAAGTATCTGCTGTTTGGTCATGTGATTTGTATGTTAGTTTGCCCAGGGCTGTATCCGGATAAAACTAAATTTTTATCTCCGAGACTAAACTGAGGAAGGGTTATGGAGATAGTTTGATCTGCCCCCTATACACATGAAACAGCATTATCTATTACAGTTGCAATGCCATTAAAATCCTTCCACCACCCACACTAGTGTGATGTCATTTACACATTGTAGTGGGAAAGGCATCTGTCCTCAAAAACAGTCTACAGCATTTCCTTCCATGGACCAAAACCATAGCAAAGGAGGATTGTTACAAATATTTGCGCTGGTCACCCATGGTTTCTTATAAGGGACAGCTAGGCTACAATGTATTAATATAGTGGGAAATTTGGAGAAAGTGGTAGAGATGTGGACACACTGGAGATATTTAGCCTTTATGGACAAAATCTCTGAGTTTCCGTCATGAAACTAGTGAGCCATATGTTATATCCCAAATTGGAACTCTTTAGCACCGTAACCCATTACCTCCCTGTGGCTTGACTACAGAAATCATAAAGAAGTAATAAAACAACATCAGGAATGGACAACATAGGCTGTTGTATTGCACTGAGTAGTTTATTCAGTTATTATTTTGCACTGGGTGTTTGTTATATTGCACTGAGTGGTTTATTTTGTATCACATAGTTTGCTCCATACCGCAGTGGCTACCTGCCATGACCTCGGGCAGGTGGGATGAGCCGGCTGGCACTGCCCGTGTGAGGCCGGGTGGCCACCACGAGAGAGGCACCCCAGGGGAACGGCATCTGCCAGCCTGGTGGTGCTGAGTGCTGCGGCGTGGATTACGCAGCTTTGGTAGTTCCACACGCTGAGAGGAGGTGTAGGGATGAGAGAAGGACACTTGTATGCGAGCCCAAAGAGTCTTTATTTTCCCCAGGCGGGGCAACAGCAAAGGTGCTCTCTGAGTGGGTGCAGGAACAAATGCTGAAGAAGTCAAAGATTACAGCAACTCAAATAGGGGCTGGGCGGACAGGGGTGCAAACCTGTCTCGCCCAATGGAGATAAACCAGAGAGGGATGAAACCAATTAAAACAATTTTTGATAACATAACAGAGTTAGGCACAAAGTCAGGGGACAAATAGAAAAACTAAACTGGGGTGATTGATACAGAACTTTCTGGAAGAAACTGGGGGTGGTTACAGGATTCACAACCAAAAGGATATGAACAAACTCTGATTGATGGAGCCAAATAAGGAGAAAACAGGGAGAGGTGAGAAGATTGACAGAATAACTGGGGAGCCAAGTGGCAGGAACTTTTGGGGTAAAACAACTTGGATCAAACCAACTGTAAGGGGACAAATGGGGGAGCATAAAAGCTAACCAACATTAATAAAACCAACTGACTAAATCAAACCACACTGCAACACCATACCCCCCTCCCCCCCACCCCAAAGTTCTGTGATGTTGTTTTCCCCTGGGTTGATTCCTCCCTTTGCCTTTCCCATCGGTTATATCCCATTGGTTGTAGTTCCTTTCCTCTGCCCCCTTCCCCCAGGTTTAAAATCTCCTGCCATAAGGTGCCCTGTTCCTTTACTCTCCCAGGCTCTTTTCTTTCCCAGAGTTGTTCTACATTAAAACTGTGGGACTTTGGTCCCAAGAAGAAAGAGCACCTCTTGTTTTTTGCTTTTGTCCCTGTCAGTGTTGCCAGGGTCCGGAGCTAGCCTAACTATCAGTGAAACAAAAACCGATAATAGGCCTTTCCTGCAAAAGCTGGTCATGTTTAGTCTGCTTCTAATCAAGCTTCTATCCAAACCTCTTCTCCTGCAGACCCCCAATCTAATCTCAGTCAGCAGTGTATTAACTGTTCCTTTATCAAACCCATCTTGAAATGTCACAAAAGGGCCTAAGAAGGTAACTGGGCAATCACCTTAACCAGTATCCAGAAATGGGGATAATTGCACCAATGAGATGGATGCCTGAACTATTAAGCAAAATTAACTATGAACCTTTTCCTGTTGAAAATAATCCATATTTGCTGAATGAATTATGGAAACAGAATATAACTTTCACCTCAGATACCCTCCCCTTACACAGTATTAACCTCCAATTTCTAGAATCCTTCTCAATAAAAAATTTGGTATATTCATGTATTTCAATAAATATTTTGAAAGAAAAACTAATGATTTTACTTATTCATTTCACCAAACATGATGCTTACACATGCTGTGCTTTAAAGTGAAGATCAGCATTTTGGCTAGCATGAAAAATTTTCAAATTACTTTTAGACTTTCTTTTGAAATGCTAGGGTGCAGAGAGAAAGAAACCATTAAAATATATCCTATTTTTCCCTCCAGAATTGAGGAGTTTACAGAGCAATGAGTCAGAACAACAAACAGCCAGAAAAGCAGCCAGACTGTCATGACTCCCATTCTATTGTTATAAATTTCATGCCCCCTGGAATATTATTTTTAAGGACTGGAAAGACAGAGAACTAAATTCTGCTCTCAGTTACCATGGAACAACTCCAACTTTACTCAGTTTTTTCACAATAATGAGGACATATTTTATGCCTGAGAAAAACTTAGTTTACTGAATTCATAGTCAATACTACAGAAAAAATAAAACGCGCACAGCAGGTTTAGTTTGTTGTTCCTGCTTTGCAGTAGTAGGTGCAAGAAGTATGGTGAATGGCTGTAATAACACAATGAAGAGTATTATATTTTTAACAATACATGTTGTCAGTGAAAGAAAATTATAAGATTTAATTAAATTTTTTTCTTTACTTTTGATGTTACATACACAGAATATGAATGTAATGCACAATTTATTGTTCCCTTCCTTTTATTTTTACTGGCTATGAATTCAATTTACCAAATTTCTTGTTTTTTGCTGTTACACATGTAGTTTGTACAGTGAATCATGATGCTAAATGGAGGATTAATAACGACACAATAAAGTGTGGAGATTATAATCCAGTTCATCAGAGTTCCTGTGCCTAGCATTTCCTGCAATACTCAAGAAACAAAGGGAATTCCATCTATTAATGTGTCTACTGCCCAGTAGATTGTCCTTTACACAGGAATTTCATAAAAGAAATAAAGTCTCTCCACAGTCACACCTGACCCTCATTTTCCTGTTACTAAATATTCTTATTTATGGCAGGGTATTTGAGGAGGAAACAGAAGACATGCACGTAGTTACCGATAAATGACTTAGATGATCTCTCCTGACTATCTCTTAGTCTTTTTCCCTCTCCTGTGTGTAAACTTGGAAAACCTTCCATGTGCGGCTGTTACGTGCATCATTCTGGATTAGTGACCTGCCCTGTCTCAGAGGGAAAAAAAAAAGGCACCAGTTGAAGCAGTTTAGAAGTCAGAGGTTCATCCTAAAGTAGCCAGAATAATTGATTAATTAATTTCAAAATTAGGCATCGTATTGGTGAAAAAAGCTGCTCTTAATTGATGGGAATAGAGCTTGATACATTTATGATTGCTGGAAATGGAGAAGGTCATAGATACCATCTGTACCAGCTGGAATTTATGCATAACCTTGGCACAGAGACTCAGAGGCACTGACCTACCATCTAACCTGGGTGGCAGGAGTCTCTGCACAGGAGAAAGATAAAAGCTTCCCAGAAAACTGAAAACAGAAAAATATACTGGAAATTAAAAGAAAAGGAAACTCTTCATTTAACAGTTCTCAAAGAGGACTCAAGTAAGAGTCCAATGCTTTAAGCCACTTGGTACTTGTAAGGACTATTTACTTACCCTAAAAAGTGAAGGAAATGTCACAGTTAGCTCTTCAAAGCAATTTTGTTTTCAATTAAAATAGTTTCTTTCTTCTAACAGATTTTCTTTATTCATAACTACATTCTATTAAAAGTCTTGCCACCTTGTCAGTAGCAGTAGATGGAAATTAGGCTTGTCTTAGCACAAGACCAATTTGCATCGCAGAAGATATTAAAAGATCATTTTTTGTCAGTATCTAAGGAAATCTGAAGTTATTTAGTTGAAAGTTGATCTTCACTTTAGTGTTGGAGATCAATTTTTTTTTTTTAACCTCATATGGTTTTTTGTGATCCTCTGATCACTCATTCCTCTTCACTGGGCTGTCTTCACTGCCACGCCTTTTTTAGAGGGCAGAGCCTTTTAAGCAGCATGCTATTCATGCTGCAGGTATGTTTTCCCTTAGTACACATCAACTACTGTAGCTGGGCATGTTTGAGGTTTGTTTTTTCCCTTTCCCCTGTAGCATGGTCTACACTGATGATTTACTCTTTTATACTTTCCATACAGCTTTCTGCAAAACTCTTAGTCTTTTTTTCCCCAACCTTTCCTGAAGTTCCTGATATACACTTATCATTACCAAAAAAAATAAACCACCCAAAAAAAAGCAGCTATCATTGCCTAAATTATTTTCTTAGAGAATTTATCAATTTATAAAAAAAAAGAGGTCAATTTTAAGCCTCTTTACCAACTTAGTTCCTTCCAAGTAGATGTAATAAGCCTTTGTGAAAATATGTAGGTGTCTTGGTTTAGGGCAAATTTTGGAGAAAACATCTGAACTGGGGTCTTTTTAGAAAACAAATCTAAGTGGTTTCCTCTTTAATTGGTTTGAGCAAATATTTCCTTGGAAATATTACCTTGCCTGTTTATTTAAGAGGCAAAGCATTCACCAGCAAAAAAAAAAAAAAAAAAAAAAGAACAATATTAAACAATAAAACCGCTTGCTGCTCCAAAAGAGAGACATACTCAGAAAGTCCCCTCTGTGGGCTGTAGCTCAGCACACTCTGTCTCTTCTCAGTCCCTCCAGCGCTGGAAAATGCCGCGGCCCAGGCCCGGCCCGGTGGGCCTCAGGTGCGAGCTGCTGCTGCTCTTCTGGGTTCAGTTCAGAGCAGGTTTAAATGGGTCCAAAGAAAAGGAGAAAAACACAGTCCAGGGAACTTCTCTGCCTCAGCTAGCTAAAACTAACTAAAAGCAAAGGAGGGCTCTGTCCTGCTGTCTGTCTATCCGCAGACAACACAGTCCGGGAGCAGGAATGTGGAAGAGTGAGTGCTGCTTATGAAAACAAACTCTGTGCTTCTTCTCCCCCCAGCCTCTGCTCTCATAACCAGGCTTAAAAGTGCAGTACTTACTTCTGGGCTAAAGAGATGAATGGGGGTATAATTCAGCATTGTAAAGTCATGCCAGGACAGTAGGTATTTAATTCTTGTGTTTATCTTAGGGCAAGTTTATCTAGAGTATTCTTCATTAAAAAAAAAAAAAAAAAAAAAAAAAGCAAAAGAAAGGATGTAAAACTCATCCTAAATTATCTCCATCCAAAAGACATTTTATTTAGTTGAATATGACATAAAACAGTAATACATCTACTTTTTTATTAACATTTCAAATTCTGCATAAACTCATTCTTATGTTTAGATTTCTAGTTTTCTTGTATTGTATTTGCCTATACAGTTCTGATATCAGGGAATCAACATTTTGACAGAAGATTTCAGAGGTGGCCAGCTTTGGCCAGCAGTGGGTCTGTTAACTTCAAGTTAGATTAAATCAATATCAGCTTCAGACAGACCCACTGCTGGCCAAGTGGTGGCAGTGTCTCTGTAATAACATATTTAAGAAGTAAAAACCACTGCAAAGAAAGCATCCAGGAGACAAGTGAGAATATGGGGAAGAAACTGCCTTGTAGCCATCAAAGTCAGTGAAGAAGGAGGGGTGAGAGGTGGTCCAGGTGCTAGACTGAGATTCCCCTGAAAACACTAGTGAAGACAATGGTAAGGCAGCTGTGATTCTGAAGACCATGAAAGTTTACAGCAAAGCAGAGATACCCCTACAGCCTGTGGAGGACCCACACATAAGCAGGCAGATGTGTCCTGGAGAAGTCTGTCACCCATGGTGCCCTAACCCCCTTCTCAGTAATTAGTGAGTGATCTCTCTGTGTCCTTATCTTGACCAATAAGCATTTTGCTGTATTTTCTGTCCCCTGTGAAGTTGAGCAGGGTCAGTAATAGAGTGCTTGGTGGGCACCAGGAAAAGTCAACTGATCTCTCTGCCTAGTAAATTCTCAAAAGTAGTATAGAATGAAATTCATTTGTCTCAGAACCTAAAAGTGCCTAATTGTCCTAAATTCTCATTAGTTTCTTGTTTCCCAGGCTGAAATTTGATTCACCTTTTACAGGCTATGAGAGCCTTCAGTTACAAACAAGGTGTTGTTTCACCTGTGAAAATTTGGATTAGTCATATTTTCTTTCCAAATTTCATAAAGAGTAAATGTCGATGAAAAATAAAGATTATATGTCTTCTGTGATGTAGATCTAGGTTCAGTTTTTGCAAGCCTAGAAGAGAATTTGTAGATGGCACAATATTTGTTTTCAGTAAGTATTTAACAAAATTCATCTCTATACTCTAAGCAAGCATCTCTATACTCTTTGACCCAGTCATTTTATCTAGCTTACAACATAACAATTGTTACCCGAGGGACAAAATTAAACTGTACCAATAATCTAAAGTAGCAGACTCTTATCTTGAATAAAAATAATTAATATATTTTTTCACCCAGCAGTGTCTCGGTTGAAAAATAGTAACAAAACAGACCATGTCATTCTATTTGAATACACTGCATGTAAATTGTACCTGAAATGGCCCAAAGACTGATATTTTCAATATTGTAGAAACTATCTACTAGGTTATGGCATCTGATTTAAAAAAATATTTGCTGTAACACTGCTACTGTCTCAGGGTAAGTACGGTAAGGGTAGAAAAAATAATCCTCAAATTATCCTCATGTAATCTGTTCAGAAAAGATATGAAGATACGTGAAATACAGCACATGGGGTTTTAGATACCACCTCAAAATGTGCTACTAGAAATTGACCTTAAAAAACCCAAAAAGGCAACTCACGGCTACTAAATCTTATCTTTATGCATATTCTGATTTGATAATTTCCTTTCAAGCCAAACATTTTAAAGATCATGAAGATAATGGATGGTTGTAGCTATGACAGCAGCAGTTGCAGAATCATGTCTTACAAGAGAGAGCCTCATTAAAACCGTCAAAGAGGAAAAAAAGGGTTCTCCCTAAAGTTAAGTGAGTGAGTAGAGTTAATTGTACTGTTTTACTTTTTTTTCTTCTTCACATAAAATAATATAAGGTAGAGTGCTCTACAGAATTGAGGAGCAGAAAGTGAAATATTGGAAAAACTAGATTATAAATTAGTGCTAGAGGAATGATTACACAAAACTCTTAACTGTCATTTGGATGTGTGTACTGTCAAGTGAACCTGGTGAAAAGAGTAGACATCTTGGTCATTATCATAAGAATCTAAATATGAATGTAAAGAACAATGATAGACAATTTCTGAATCACCTTACTTTTGGTTCTGCCACCTTCAGTTCTTAACTTTACAGTGAGGTAAATTCATTACAGGACAGGAGAAGGAAACTGGTAGTTGAGGTGGCTGCTAAATGATATGGAGTGTTTACTATGTGTTTTGACTGCACAACCCCAGAGGGTGAGGAAAAAAGGGCTTTATTTTAAAACTATTGAGAAACCCTCTGTCTGCCAACAAATTTGCATAGCTAATTCTATTCCTACAGATACATTTTTAGTGACACTAATTTCTTTAAATGCATTCTATTGATTACTATTACCATTGCACATCCTTTGAGATTACAATCACATGCTCCTTACTGTGAAAATATTTGTATTTGTAGATCTCTTTATTTTTTACACTTCACAGGGTAGCACTTTAAGCCTTTTGAGATGCCATAGAACACAAGATGCAACAAGGAATTTAAAATACAAAGCACGTTTTTAAGACAACAAGATGCAATACAAGGGTTGCAATACTGTGTAGCCATGACCTTTTCTGAGGAGATTGTCTTCTCTACATGGCCATCTAAGGCATGTAAAAACTTATTCATAGAGATCTTCGAGACCCTTGGGAAAAAATATTCCATGGTGGATCTAACCAGCAGCTTTGTGAATCTTGAAAGTATTTCGAATGTGACAGAGGTGTTTCAAGAAGGGTTGATGATAATCTTGTAAGAAAACCTGACATGCACTTCACCATGTTCCCAGGAAGGTAAGGATTTAACTACTCAGATTGCCGCTAGTGGGGAGTACTAGCATAGACTCCCTTTCTAATGGCTATAGAAAAAAAAACAAAACAACAAATTAATGGCTGGGTATTATTCCTGGGGGGCAAAAAAGGTGATGCAGAGCCCAAGGGGTTGGAGATGGCTATCTGCTCCCTTTCCCAATCCTAACCCAAAGAGCAGAAATTCAGATGTCCTATCTCCAATGTTTCCTCCTCTCTCTGTTGTTTAACAGAATATTTACTCAGCATCCTGCCTGCTTCAGCTACCACCTTGAGAAAGGTAAGGTTCATCAGTTCACAATTAGGACACTCAAGACTTAATGCTGGGAAAGGGCCATCTCATGCTAAGTGGAGATCTCTTAATCAAGAGGTGCCAGCATCCCCAAGAAAGCAAGAAAGATTAGCAACTGTCCCCCCACACATCTTTCTGTTCTTGGTAAGGGGTGACAGTGAAAACCTAGCTTTACTGTGGACTGAACACAGTGCCACATTCAGTCAAGGAACAGCTTGTTAAAGTCATACCAACTATGCCACTTCTTTTATGTTCATAATGCACACTACAGCTGTTTATAAATATTCAAATATGAAAAAACCCCCTTACTTTGAAGTATGTGGTAAAAGTAGTTAATCAGGTGTTTTTTTCACTACTTACTCCTAAATCTATTTTTTCATTATCACCCAGAGCACACTGTCCTGAAAAAATGAAGAAAAATAAAATTTGAAAAAATGCTGTCTTCTTGGCAGCAAAACCCATGAATAGTCCTGGGGATTAAATAATATGTTGGGTAGCCTGGAGGAAACAGATAAACTTTATCTGTTTGGGAATGCATATGATTAATAACAGAAAGTGAGAGATGTGAGTGATTTTGTTCTATGCACTAAACCTAATGTGAATTCTGCATTTCTGTCACTGTAAAATTCACATTTTGCTTGTCCCATCAGCTGGTATATCTGTAGACATGTGCCACCAATATCCTGATAATTAAGCTTCAGTTAACAGGTCATTCATCTTAATCTAGGAAAGTAGAGCTAAGCAAGATTTTCTTCCAAGACAGCAATGTGTCCTTCATTCTCAGACTAAACACAACTGCTGAAATCCTGACGATTTCTACAGGTTAACTGAAAGAAGAGGAGAAGAAGATTGGAAGAACTGGACTGTAAAATTATGCCATTCATAAATTAAATTGTTTTTTAAAAAATACTAATTTTCAGAGCCTATAATTTTTTTATTTGTTTTACTTTTCTAAGTAACTTTTAGCTTACTAGAATAAAAAGGAAATAATATATTTCATGATCAAACTCCTCATGGATCTGTCAAAAGGTCTTATAAATAATTTATTTATTGTGAAATTTCCTGTGATAAGTAGTTATGATTTCAGTGAACTGTCATTTTAATGAAATAAAGTCTTCAGAGTCTTCATTTGTTCTGGATTTTAGATCTCTTTATTATATGAAGTAAATATAAATGTGTTTTTTTGCAATATCTTTCTCTGTGAGTCTCTTCATCAATTATTTTTTGTTCTAAATCTAGTTTATTCTCTTGTGACAAATGCTTAAAATACAAACATCATGCTATTAGTTTTTGTAGGCAGATGGGGCTTTGTGCTTGTTTGTTCATTTGTACATGTTCTAAAAACATTCTAAAAATGAAACTGGCAAATTCCTACTCTAAGGTGTTTCATTGTCCTTACTTTCAGCAAATCTTTCCTTCTTTTTGAAAAAGTAAGGGGGGGAGATTTTGCTGAACTTGAAATGTAAATTAATTTTTCTGTTTTGTCTCATTATTTTTAATTTTATTTCTTGACAATTTAAAAGTAAATATTGGATTAAGTGAAGTTCTGCCATGCTGCCTCCAATTTTCCTTGAAAAAATAAGTAGTAACAGCTGTATACAGCGCAAACTGATAACTACAAAAATAACAAAGTACCCATCAACACTTCTGTACCTCTGTAACGAAATACATAGAACTGTACAGCTATGCAGCTTGTTATCTGCTGAAATAGAATGGAAGTCAGACAAAGACATAACCATAGCCAGGCACAATACTAACCTGGTACATATATGGCGGGCCATCTCTGCCCAGCTTCCCCTCAGTCACTTGGTCCTGTGCAGAGTGGCCCTTCTGGAGACGTCGAGCAGACGGGGATCTCTGGGAGCAACAGGAGCAGCGAGAGACTTGCGGCGTGCCCTCAGCCCCGCCACAGCCCCAGCACACCCACAGCCTCCCCAGTCCCTTCACAGCCTCCCAGCCCGGCAGCCCCGCAGCGCTGCCATCGCCCTGGGCGTCCCGGCGCCCCGAGCCCCGCCATCCCTCTCAGCCCAGTGCCTCTTCCTGCCCACCCAGCCTCTGCTGCCATCGCCCTCAGCTCCTCCAGAGCCTTGCTTTCAACCCAGGGGGCCTGAGATCGTGCCAAGCAGCCCTTGCCATCACTGCTGAGCAGTGCCTCTGTAGGGAAGGAAGTGGCTGTGTGGTGGCTATTGCAGGCAGCCTTGGCTGGAGAGAGGAAGGTGGCAGGTATGGCACAAACACATCTGCGCAGCCAAGCTGGCACAGGTATGGCACAGACACATCTTGGCCAGCAAGGCTGCAGCCAGCTGCTGAAGGCATTATTACTCTGTCATTCTTGGACAGCATGGCCTCCAAATCCAGCTGTTCCTCCTGCACTGGGCTCAGGAGGTTTGGCCCCAGGCAGACAGCCAGGTTATTGCAGGTCATGCAGCTGGTGGATATGTGCTGGCTGATGTGCCACAGCAGGCCAGCAGCTGCTTGAGAAGGAGCAGGTTGGCAGCAGGCAACTTCTTGACCACCCTGAGGGCCACAGGAAGGCAGTATTCATTAGGGTCATGCTGCCCACAGGGGCATCAGAGTGTGGAAAGAGGGGAAAAAGCATCTACCTTTCTAAATGCTAAGAAGTCTACGCTTCATTAGCCATAGACATTGAACTTCTGAAATAGAGGCCTCTAGAAGGTGACCTTTCTCTCAAAAAAAAAAAACATCTTTCACAGCCTTTCCGTCCACTTCCTTTTCTGCACAGTAGTCCTCCTGCAGAGGTACAGCACATGGCCATGTAGGAAGCAAAGGGTAGCAGAGCCCCTGCAAGGCTGACATGGAGCACATGTCAAACCTCGGCCAGCACCAGCCGTCACTGGCCCTTCCCAGCACCTTGGGCTAACATGGGGCAGTGTGGAGCAAAAGGCAGCCAGCACAGCCTGGGACATCCATACCTAGGCTTCTCGGCCTGCCCAAGCTTCCTGTGTTGTCTGAGACTTGTGTCATCTCTCTTCTTCTTCCTTTCTGGCTAATAGTTGCCATGACCTGCCCAGACCCCTTCATGTACTCTTTTTTTCCTATTTTCTTCTGCCTGGGGGTGACCTGCAAGCATTTACATGCATGGTTGGATTAGATAAGCAAAGCAGACATTGTGGGGGCATCTCCCAGTGGCGGCGGCAGCAGCTTACCCCTGCAGTGTGCCCACCCACTGCTCCTTCAGTGCCTGGGAATTGCAGGAAGGGAAGAGACCAGATGAGATGAAATAAATGAAATGAAATGAAATGAAATGAAATGAAATGAAATGAAATGAAATGAAATGAAATGAAATGAAATGAAAGGAGAAGAGAACCAGTGTCAGGCCCTGCAACTCCCAGCCCCTAGGAGGCAGAGAGGCATGCCCACATGGTCCCAGCCCATGCCCAAGGACCTGAAGTCCCGTGGTGGGGCAGGACAGAGGTGCTGCCCAAGCCTTGCCTCCATGTCAGCTGCCAGACCAGCGGCTTTTGCCCTTGTCTTCTGGCAAGCCAAAGCAGATTGGCTCATACAGGCCACTCTCTGCTCCTGCTCTCCACAGAGGCCAGAGGCAAGGTTCCCCAAGGCCTCCTGTCTTGCCATGGCTGGCAAACTCTTGTGCCCTGCCATGGCACATGGCACGGTGACTTACCAGAAGTGGCAGTGCACGAGCCACTGGGCCAGGACACAATGATGGAGGTGGCATCCTCATTGCTGCCTTCCTGGTGCTGCTCTTCTACCTGCAGGTCTGCCTCCTTCCCGGGCTCAGCACCCGCAGCTGTTCCAGGGTGGTGCCCTGGCTGCAGAGAGCCGAGGTGAGCAGCAAGGGGCAGGTGGCCTCCCTGGCGTCCCCCAGTGTTGGAACTCAAAATGTCCCTCAAACATTTTTGGATGTTCTGGGTCCAGGTCAGAAGCATTTGAGACCCTGGCAGGCAGCTGGAAACAGCTGTGATTTTGGGTTTGAACCATGGAATGATTTACCAACCTTGCAGGAAGAACAAGAAGTCAAAAAAGTTTAGATATTATAATAGAAGTAGTCACAAAGTAGAGGGAAGAATTTTTTAGTGCTGTATAGGGGGGTTTTTGGTCTTGTACATGGGGGTCAGAGGTTTTAAAATGGAGGGATTTTGGCCTGTCCTGTCCTTCCTCTTTCTTCTTCCTTACCTCCATATTTTTGGTGATGTTGGCACTCAGATTGGTTTAGAGTAGAAAGGCACCATTTAATATAGGTAATAAGCATTGAGGAAAAACTATAAACATTTAACACCTTATGTACCATATAAAACATAGCACCAGCCCTGGGCGGGGGGAGAGAAGAGGAAGATGGGAGTCAGAGAGGGTGTCAGGGTGTGTGTGCCTCTGCCTGAGCTGCTGAGCAAGCCGCAGCAGCCCGAGAAGACAATCTTTTAGATAGCTTGCAATAAACTGCCTTGAGATGGAACAACAGAAGACTTCTGAGCTTTTTTTTTGAAAGCATGGGTTGGAGGAGAGATTTTTCCACCACACGGAGCCACCCCCAACATAGGGTGAGCTCCAGCACCCCGGCACAGAGCTCTGGCGTGTTTCCCCTTCTCCCCACTGCCCAACAACACCTGCATGCACACCAGTGCATCCAGCCCCAAGGTCTGGGGTCCTTGGGCTTAGCCCAGGACAGCTGGGCCCAGGGACAGGGATGGGGCAAAGGCAGCTGGGGTTGCAGGCTCTTACTGAAGCTTGGCTACCACCAGTTCGTCCTGATGGAGGGAAAGGTACCTCTCGCTGGCCTTTGGTTTGCGGCTCTGAGCCAAGCCTGCATTCAGCACCGCCTCATCGCTGCTGAGAACCTTCCTGCAGGGTAGAGAGTGGCAGTCGTCAGAAAGGCATCCCCTTCTGCTGCACACCTAACGGTGGCTATGTGTCCCTGGGGAGCCTACGTGGAGCTGAAGCAGCTCATGGCCTGGCCCATCCTGCCTGGCATAGGAGGATCCTGGTCTTGCCACAAAGACATGGGCCACTCACTCGAGGTGAGGACACCAAGCAGGGTGGTGGGGCTGCCACTTGCTCAGAAATTTGCTTTCTTGCACTTTTCAAGTCGCATACCAGACAGCTCTGGGCTGCTGCTTTTACTTCTCAGAAGACGCTGAGTCCAACTGACGAGTGGATCTGGCCTGGGCACAGGTGCGGCAGTGGGGTGGCACTGGCTCAGCCTTGCCCCCAGCGGCAGCTGCTTTTACAGCTGTTTCTTCCTCAACCTCAAATGCTGCAAGGGCTTCTTCTTGCTCCTCCTCCCTGGCTCTGCAACTTGCCTCTTCCCCTATATGTTCACCTCGAGGAGGCTCAAAGTCCAAAACTTTCTAACAAGTGAAACAAATCATGCTGTGTGATACTGGTAAATAGCTTTTTCACATCAGTCAAAAGACCATAACTGCAATTCTTAGCTTTTCATATTGATGAATTAAACATTTTCTTGTATTATTAAATGTAAATATGACTTTATAATACATTTTATAGTGTCTACATGTAAATATTGCACCTAGGAAATTCTAGCATAAGCTATTATTTTGCAGTGTTCTTTAAAATACTGGTTTTCAGCTCTTGCATACATCAGCTACTTGTGGGGGCTTACACAAACTTTTAATATTGATTAATTTCTATAATGAATTGTCCTGTGACTGAATTCCTTGTAAAAGCTGTTGCTTTAGTTGAGGTTTGACATGGTGCCACCATTTGAAAAGTTAAAGTGGGATATGGCATTTCATCAAAGGATGGAGAGGAGGGACAGAATATCTAATACATGCTCTTTAATGAGCATGTATTAGATAGTCTGCTACTTGAACATGATGTGAAACTATAGAATTTAAGGTGGAAAATGTGAGTTTGGGCTTGGCTGGGACTTTTCTCACAGTAGCTGGTATGGGGCTGTAGTTTGAATTTGTGCTGAGAACTATGTTAAATCATGGATAGTTTAGTTACCACTGAGCAGGGCTTACACTGAGCCAAAGGCTTTTCTGCCCTTCACGCCACTGGTAAGCAGGCTTGGGGTACAGAAGAAGTTGTGAGGAAACACAGCTAGGACAGCTGACACTGACCACAGGGATATTCCAGACTATATGGAGTCATGCTCACCATGTAAAGTCGAAAGAAGCAGAAGAATAAGGGGAATTTTTGGTGTGACAGTTTGTATTCCCAAGTCACTGTTATGTGATTGAACTCTGCTTTCCCAGGAATAGGTAAACGCCTACATGTCCATGGGGAGCAGTGGATGTTGCTTACTTTTCCTTGTGTACATGGCTTTCACTTTATCTGTTGCTTTGTCTTTATCTTAACTCAAAAGTTTTCTCACTTGTACTTCTCCTCCATCCGAGGCTCAAGCTGGCTAGTCCTGATTCAAGGACTGCAGAACACAATGACTCACTAAGCTACCTTTTTCTATATGGCTTCTGGGAATTTCACAGTGATGGCAAAATATCTTCATGTCTATCTGAAATATGACTTGAAGTTATGCTTTCTAATGGATCTTGTTTATTTTGGACACTGGGGCCAATATTGTGCAATTCTGTGAATGAAATTGAACAAGAGAAACAGCAAGAGTTATTAAATTCCCCAAAACAATGGTTATCCAGAATTATCATGCTCCCTGATGGAGTTTACAAGAACATCAGTATGGCTTGCAATTCCTCATCAATTGTTAGGGTCATTTCCCAATAAATGTTTGAGTTATTGCATGTTTTAGCCTGGTTGTTATCCTGCTAGCACCTGAGAGTTTTATTCCATCTGAGTACCCTGCTGCATGAACTCAGTTGAAGTTGTAGCCTTGGCCGTCAGAGTAGTAAAAAGGAGTTACAATAGAATTAAAATAATGATTGAGGATCATTTCAAGTAGTGATTACAGGAGCACACAAGCTGAAAGACAGTAACAACAAATAATTTGAGAGAGAGAAAGGGAATCTTTAAAAGCCTGTGAGTGCTGGGTCTGCCACCTTTATGAAATTAAAGCACTTGGAAGGAAATGATATTGCATAGTGTGTTATGACTGCTGCTAACATTGCTTAGTCAGCCATCACAAGGGAAGGCATCTGTTTGTGAATGGAATTTTTCAAATGGTGTGTTATTATGAGAAAAAAAATGCACTACTGTTAGAGACTATAATTAGTAATATTAGCCAAATCACTGTTCTCTGTCCAGCCTCCCCAAACAAAAAATCTCTGTTATACAAATGTAACGTATCTAGTATTGTGCATATGACTGCGTATATTTGAACCTGCTCTATAATGTTGACAACTCAGGCTTGGCAGATCAGACAGAGAGATCATTCACAGGGAGGGTAAGTATGACTATATGACTCCAAAGAACAGGAATGCTATACCTTTCTCTTCTTATTACTGCTTCTTTCTTCACAAAGAAGAAAGACTATCTACTTTTTTTTTTCCAAAGCCATATATTTTTTGAATCCAAGAGCTAGCTCGCTAGCATCTGTCTAACCACTTATTTTTATTATTAATAATATAGATATTATTATCAGTACATTTGGTTCAGAATATGAAAAGAATAAATTTGACTTTTTTTGAATATTCAGTGCTTGTTTAGAAATGTCCATAAGAATATATAAAACAATTTTTTTTAAAAAGTGAATTCTTTTTCTACCAGTGATTTAAATGCCAGAAAACTTTTAAGAAATAAAGCTTTGAAGAAATAAAGTTTTTTGTTTAATACTTAAAGGAATTTTAGCCCTTGATGCTAAACTATACAAGTAATCGCCAAATAACTTCAGTATACTATTTTGTTCTTTTGCTTTTTAAAATATATCTTTAGTTGAATAGATAAGGGTCTTTTAAATTAATAGTATGTGTATATTTTAATGAGAATGGCTGTGTACCTTAGTGATCTCAAATATAACAACTTCAGCTTCACTTGTATGATTCTGGTACTTACAAATTTCATGTTAAAAAAGTTCTGCAGGTTTAAAGAAAGAGCAACCCAAATGATCAAAACTGGCAAAACTCAGCTGTGATGGAAGAGCTCCTCCTGTTTGAACTAACGGGGCTCTGGTGCAAGTTGATTCTCAACATGTAGGACTAATCTAACTTAATCCTACTGCGGGTGGGTAATTCTTGGTCAGTGAGACTTCAGCACATAACTCCCCAAAGTGTAGTTTGGCTGGAGATGGTGCTGATTACTGGCAAAAACTGCATGAACACAGCAGAAAATGTGGCTACAGGTGTTGACTGTCACTTTATACTATAAATATTTGCAACCATCAAGGTCCGTTGAGCTCTCCCTCTGAAGCATCTGTCTGTGCCCTGGTGTTCTTCTTCAAGCAGGGCTATCTCTCAGGACTACCTCTCAAGGCTGAGAGCTCCCTTTCCTGACACCAGGCACCATGAGTAGGTGTCATTTTTTGTATGCGTGTAACATTTGAGATGCATTTAGTTAAACTGTCATGAACATTTAGTAGCAAATTGACCACTAATCCATGTTTACTAATTAAATATCTTACATACCTAAATCTATTGATTAAAATTTCTTAACTGCCTGCTCTTATCTGTCTGAATGAGCTCAGACTACTTTACTGCAACAGCCCATACACCAAGACTATTGTCTCCCTCTCTCCAGAAAGACAATTCTAATAATTTCATCAAGCTTTCCTGACCTCATTTTAAACACTGATTATGATTCTTTAGCAAATCATGCCAAAGTTTCTGAAAAATCCTTAAGCATAATGGTATTTAATTAGGAAGGAAGAACCCATAATTTTATTTCTATATTTTAGTTGTATATTTCCCAGTAGAATAGTGTTTTGTATCTAAATCTTGTCTTTAGGGACTACTTCATTAATACTGCTAACAATAACAACAGTAATGGTAATAATATTCAGATAGTAGTAATAGAGAAAATGTATTTTTGCAAGCTCTTTTTTGTAACTGATCATAAATATAAAACATTACTCCTTTTAATTGTTTTATTAATATTCCAGTATATAAGAGGATATATGCTGACTGTGAAAGCTGACACAGAATGAAGAAATAATTTTTGCTGTTGTTGCTCTGAAGTATTGGGTTTTAAAATATTTTCTTTAGATATGTCTCTGTGAGGAATCCTTATCAAAGGTCTTGACAGAGTATCACCCAGTAATCCACAGGTTTATCATCACATTCTGCAAAAAACTCACTTCAGTGATGTAGCAATAGTTTGAAGGTCATAATAATCTGTGAAGGTTAATTTCCTGAAGCATGGTTCAAAGCTTTTGCAACACTCAGGGGTGAACTGGGTGTTTTGCTGAAGCCTACTTCAATCAAGAGCTAACTCGTGAATAATCAAGAAATACTGCACAAGTACTTCTAAGATCCACTTTTCTAATCCAAAGGTGTGATAGGATGCAGCCAACCATGGTAATTCTAGTTGGAACAGGTTATTATCAGATAGAAAACAGGTTAGTAGGCTAAAAGGTGCGGGAGACTTTTAAGACTTCAAATGTTTTTTTGAATAGAATATGCACTTTTTTTACTTGTCTCTTTTCTCAAATGTGTCATTTATCTGTTGCAGCAGAGTCTTTTCTATCCAAGGCAAGCAAATAAACTGGGGGGGGGATGGAAACACGACGCTCTAGCAACTTCAGTCTCTACTATGATTCTCTAATCTTCTGTGACCAATTCAGTTTACACCCTCTCACACAAGCACTGTCTATGCAGATCTCTCTACCACTCTGCACCCTGTCCTTAGACTGATATTTTTAGCTCACAGAAATGCAGGAAGATCTCCTGAAGAAGCAGTATAAATCAGCTTACTAGGACAGAGACAGAAGCAAAGAGGGATCAGTGGAAACTTTCATATTGAACATCTTTTGTGTTAAAGTTAAGCATCTTCATTTGCACTTCCGAAGCTTCTTGTATCTGTTTTTATCTTAGGCTGGCACTACACATGCTTTTTTCTCTCTTTTCCCTCCCATTTCCCATGGTTACTAACACCTCAGAATAATTCTTACAGAAGTGGTAAGGTTGATGCTTTGACATCCTAGGCACATAGAGTCATTCCCAAACCACTCAGTCTGGAAAGGACATCAAGAGTTCTTTTTTGCCACCTCTACTCATAACATGGTCAGTTCTGAGCTTAGATCAGGTTTCTCAGGGATCCCTACATCTGGGGCTTGAAATCCCTCTAGTATGAAGACAAGCTGTGGAGCTTTTCTGCACAATCTGTGCCACTCCTTAATCATCACTGTAATTATTTCCACCATCTCCACCATATCCACTTGGAACTTCCTCTACTCAGTTTAGCCTTGTTTGGTCCTATCCTCTGACCAGGCATAGCTGTGAGGAGCTGGTCTCTGTGCTCTTTTCAGGACATCTACTGCTCAGCAGGTAATATAACTCTTAAGACTAGTCTAGAGACAGGGATCTTCAATGAGAAACTGATTTCAGGTTTTTACATAAGCACAAAGGAATGCTGTTCCAGTACACCTGACAGGAAATTTGAGTGCAACACAAGAGGAAGAGGAAGAGGAAGACAACCATTAAAAATGTTTGGTTTACTGACTATATAGAAACAAAACCAAGTTCAATAGTCTGAGCCCTATTAATTTCTTACCTTATAAAAATAATGTTGGGGAAGGATTGACCTCAGAAAGTTTAGTCTCTCTCTAAAACGGTTGATTGTGTAATTCTACAGATATAAAAATTCAGTTGTTAGACTGTCTTTTACACTGTGCTGACACAGCAGTCATTACAATTGGCAGGACTTTTAAGCTCAAAGCTGTGGTTGAACTCGATCTCTTAAGTAACATAGCTTTACTTGATACTTCTTCCTTTTCTGTACTTTTGGTGAGGTTTTTATTTTTTTTTTTCTTGTGGAGTTTTTTGTTTGTTTGTTTGTTTTGTTGGGGTGGTTTGAGTTTATTTGAGATGTGAAAAAGAGAACATAAAATCATACAGCTCAGATTCATAGATGTAAGGCAAAAGGAATACCTGTCCAAATATCCACTCCCCATTTCTCTGTCAAGACATTTCCCCATTTTATTAATCTTTCATCTTGTGTATTTCAAAGGTCAGATTTTAGTAAGGATTAACCTTGCCTATGCATGTAATTCCATGTCTATATTTTCAACACTTAATTCTACAAATGCACTTAAAAAACAGGCCTTTTTCAGTAAAACTGAACTGACAAAATAAGCATGTCAATTACATTTTCCAGCAGTTTAGATTTGCAAAGGCACGCGCTTACGCAGAATCAGAATTCACCTGTCCCACCTTCGTACAAGAATTTTTTCAAGTTTCTACCTTTTCTTAGGCAGAAATAACACAAACCCCCTAAAGTCTGATAATAACCTTACCTTTTCATATATGTTTCTCTCTGTTTTCCTGTTAATAACTTTGCTGAATAATTTTCCTTTCTTCTTTATTTTCTAAGTTTTAATTTTTTTTTTATTTTAATCTGTAAGCACTTCTCAATAACTTCAAATAAGTTTATTTCTCTGACAGAAGGGTTATGGTAAAAGAAATAATGAAAACCAAACAGCAGAGTAAGATCTGCTTTAAACTCAGATCTCCACCTACCAGATCTGATTGGTCTTTGAGGATAAATTAGTCCATTTTCTATCCCTTTTATGTTTTCCTGAATGCACCTCTTCTACAGTTAATCAATAGGAATTTGTTGCTGTTATATTCAGAAGTTGTTTACAGGATGCTAATAGGTTTGTTCTTTGTGCAGTTCTGTCACTCAGTCCTGAGTGAGCCACTGTGGTAGTAATGCAAAGGAAGTCAGAAGTTTATCCCCTTGATGAATTTCTCCTAAACACTGATATCTGGTATTTCAATTATCAGTAAGAAAGCTAAGCAGGTTTGCCAGGGGGACTAAGTGTTGCTACCAAAGGTGATAAGCTGTGTGTCTGACACCAGTCTCTATCCAGGCATCAGTGTAGGACAGAGATTATCATTTATAAACCACTGTTACTCATGGCAGTCAAGTGTCAATGATAGGAAGGGCCACAAAAGCAATTTAATTTGTAACTGGGTGATTATTTCTCCTATATTGTACCTATTCTCAACACCATAGGCAATGCAAACCATCCCTTCTCACCAAAATCTTTTTTTTTTGCCAGTCACAATGTTGCACAGCATACATTCCATTGCAAATAAGCTGCAATATTTGTAAGTATTCATATGCTTCTTTCAACAATTCACGTAAAAGATTTTTCTTGCAGGATGGCACATGCAGCTCTGACTTTCTTTGCTGTAGTCCATTGTAACTTTCCTTTCTTTGTGACAAAGAAATTTGTGAAAGTCTGAAAAAGATGCAAATAAATATTTTAACATTCCTTTTTTGCACATTTTAAAAACTACCTAAACCAAAATAGAATCATAAACCTGAAATTAAAGATTTTAACACTGAAAATCATGGAGGCAGATTAGCTCACTAGGTGCTTTGCAGACACAGCAGATGATACTGCACAGTACAGTAACCTATAAACATTTAAAGCACAGAACCCCATAACATTTAAGATTTGCATTAATAAATTCCTGAGTTTATAACAACAACAACAACAACAACAACAACAACACAACAAAAACAACAACAACAATAATAATAATAATAGCAACAACAACAACAACAACAACAACAACAACAATAATAATAATAATAATAATAATAATAATAATAATAATAATAATAATAATGTCACATTTACTTTATAAATAATTTATTTTACATTTCTGACTTCTTTAATTTCTTTAGCATTTCATCACAACTACTTGAAAGGAGGTTGTAGTGAGGGAGGTTTTGGTTACTTCCACCACATCTCAAGTGAAAGGATGTGAAGAAATGGCCTTAAGACTCAGCAGGAGAGGTTCAGCTTAGATATTAGAAAGTTTTTCACTAACAGAGTGATTAGACATCAGAATAAGTTGCCCAGAGAGGTGGTGGAGTCACTGCCTCTGGAAATGTTCAAAAGGCATCTGGAGGTGCCAGCTGGGGATATGGTTAGGGGTGATTATGTTGGTACTGGGTTCAGGTGATACAGAAGGTTTCCAACCCTGATTCCTGTGAAATGATTGAAGAGTATCACATGTACAAGGCCAGCCATAATAATAGTAACACTCACTTCCTTTCAGTGTTCTAAAAGAATTTAAAATGACAAAAATGTTCAAAGGAATTTTTCTTCTAACATATCAAGTTACTTAAAGGAGGAATCACTTAAAAAAAAGGCAATTTTCAATTATAAATTAACTTTGACATTATTGCTTTTCCTGCCATTTGGATTTCAGCAACTGTGGTCTGTAAGCTACAATTTCTAACTTGAACTTACCAAACCATTAGGTGTACTCTAAAATAAAAATGGATTTTCTATGTCACTTTTCCAAACAGATTCACCATAACTAACAACAACTAACTGCTTTATTTGATGCCCTGAATAACCTATTTTTATATCATAAAAATAAGTCAGATCAAGATAATTCTTACCAGTACTTTGTTATTTTGATCCTTTATCAAGAGAAAATATAAATATCAACTACAATTTATCAAGGCCACTTACTTCAGGGAGGCCAGAATAATAGCCCACGTTCAAAACATTTTTATTTTCTTCCCCCAAGTTAATTCTCACTGAACACTCTATTTGCAGTTAACTTCAGTCAAATCTACATCCTGTAGCCTTGTAGAGTTAAAATGCAGGAGAGAAAGAATTTGGAAATTAAGTTTAGTACCCCTGTCCTGAAAATCCAGGAAGGAATATTCCATGCTATGTTCAATACAGTAAGAGTATCTCTCCAACAGGGTGCCACATTTGGTCAGTCTAATTAGCCCTGCATTAAACTTGAGGCTGAGTAGACACCATGGAAATTTTTTCTTTGCCCTCCAAATTATATCTCAGTATCTATGGTTTCTAGTATTGCAGACAAGTCATAGGATGAAGAATCTCCCGCCTTTTAAAATAGCCTTATAAATTCCACCTCAAAGGATTAAAATATTTCACAGAAATGCACAGAGAGGCGGAACACTTATGGAATTGAAATCCATAAATAATTTTGAAATTTTATTTTTCTGTAATGGAGAATTAGGATATGAGACTCTATTATGGTCACAGAAGTCTATTTCCAGACATTTAAGAATGGTCTAAGAGCTAGAGTAATATTGAAAGTCTTTGTTCTATACTGTATATCAATGACTCTCAATATCAGTTACTTCTGCCTAAGAAGTTGAAATACAGTGAAGAAAACATGCAAACACAAATGATTTTATAATCTATTAACACAGAAGCAATTAAGATTGTTTCCAGTTGTGTACATAGTCACATCCAATAAGTGAAGGAAATGCTTCTACAAATTTACTTCATCTGTGTTTTGAATATATTGTTTAAGGATACTTAAGGTGACAGTGCTCCTGGGTCCTTTTAAGCCTGTGTATTCTTAATGGCTGTCCTTCATTCACATTCCAATGCTCAGAATGCAGCCCTACTTCAGCCCTCTCGACCCATCAGAATGCAATCAAAAGTGAGGATCAGGATCTGTTGCAGGGGATAGAAAAGAGGGCTAATGCCAGTATTTCCAATGCTATTTCAAAGTTAGATAAACTTCTGCTTAAGAGACTATAGAAGATATTTCTCCCCCCAAATACCTCTAGTAAATTACTCCAAGTGGTGGCTAGCTTGGTCCAAGTGCATCAGAATTCTTGATGTCACATTGATTAGCATGCTGGGGTGTCTCTCTGCAATGCATGACCTGCTGGGAGGCTCTGCACATGCCTGGATTTCTGTTTAGTTTGGTCTCACTGCTTGTTTTTGGTGCTTTTCAGAAGCTATGGGATCTTGAATAAAAATAAATCTTCCATAGTAATGTTTTATTGCAAAAGATTCTACCAATATTAATGTGAAATGGGTCAGAAAGTGTCAAGATTACTGAACCTGTTGACTCTTTAGCATCTTCTTCACTGTAGAGTTTGGCTTCATAGAGCAGTATAGCCATTTTGAGAAACAAGTGACCCTTTCTTGTTTCAAGTTTATGCAGCCTTTTTCTGTGCATTTAATAGGAGGAAAGCTACTGAATGTAGAGCAGATGCAGGTGAAATTGATGTAATCCATGGTCACATTTTTAAATATGGATGTAGGGGACAGGGGAGAACCATTATATTAGAAGTGAAATAAAGAAAGGTGAGAGAAAAGTCTCACAAAATAGGGAACCAAAAACTGTTTTGCTAGATGTACAATGTGAAGAAAAGGGACAATTTCTGTAATTAAAAAAAAAATAACCCAAACATATAGTAGAAGAATTCCAAGACCTTTAGGGCACAAATTTAGACAATTGTTAAGAATAAAAAGCCTGCACTTAAAACTACTATAAGTAGCTCAATTGCCTAAACATATTTTTAGCCAATGTTTACTCACCCATAGTGAATAAAACCGTAATTTTGTTATCTTAGTTATAAGTGTTAAAATTAGCTGAGTTTATCTGTGCTTCTTGATGTTACTAATTTTAGAGCAGAGGTTTTTTTGCTTTGTCATTTTTCATTTGCTGCTGTTTCTGAAATATCTGAACATGATTTTTGCTTGTTTGTTTGGAGATTTTGGTGAAATAGTTTATTTGTAGTTGGTCTCTGTACTATTTTTCAGGGGTAAATAGCGGTTGGCAAGTAATCTTGTTTCCCCTTCTTCTGTCATAAATACTCATTGAAATATTTTGTCCTTTATCATGACACATATCAATTTGAAACACAAAGGGAAGTCAGCATTTGAAGAAAGAACAAATGAATAGTATCCAAAATGTCATCTCAATACTATCCAAACAAATAGGTATCTCTTCCCCTCTTTTTAAAACTCCATTTCCCAAAATTGATTTTTCAACCCATCTGAAACTTCAGAATTAGACATTTCATATAGCATTTTCAAAATTGCAAACAGCCCTTACCACTAGAACGTACTGGGAGAGCAGAGAAAAGCACTGAACCTAAGAATGCATGGATAGATGTCTCTGCTCACACGACTTTGTTTCTCTGACCTGCATAAAGAATCAGATTGATAATTCCACAAAAGGCCTGTATGGAAGAGGAAAAATATTATCTCCTCCAAAAGTGAGTGTGAGTGGTTACCAAGAACAAAGGACTATTAGCTGGAGATTTAATGAAATGTGATAATTATTTTACTCTATCTGCTGTAGCTAAAACATGCCTCTCAGACAGTTTATCCTTTTTTAACCATACAGTGCATCCACAAAATTAAGATAATTATGTAGAACACAAGAGATAAATACAGAAGCTGTCTGCCATCAGAAAAAAAAAGAGACAGAAATATAAACCACTTGCTTGAGGACGTCAGGGTCTAAAGCCCAGAACATTACTGTCAAATGTTGTATGTTTGCAAATTTCCAAATATTAATAATAATGATTACAATCTTCAGTTTTCCAACACAACCGACAGAAGGGAACAAATAAGAACAAAGGGAGAGGAAATTCTTCATAAATGACATCTACTAAAAGAGGTGCTCTGCTCTTTTCAAGTAAATTCAAAGGACTCTTGAACCTCTAACACTGTTAAGTTTCTTAGACAAAGTAAAGAAATTTAATATTTTCTTCTGTTTTACTCAGCTTGGATTTCTCATTTTGCATTCATAAAGTGACAGGGGACAAATAGGAAATTATACATATTTTGTCAAACTGTCAGCAATTTAGGTGCTACAGTCACAGTATACACATAGTCATCATGGAATTATTAACATTTTGAAGATCAATTCTCCACAGTCATTATTAGACACAACAAACGACAATTGGTATGTTTATGGTTCCTGTAGTCACTTCTAGTTTTCAATTAAAGAACCAGAGAAGAATAATATCTGTGCTATATTTTCAGTCTTTCAGTTGCCAAGAGATTCACAAAAGTGAGCAGTCCTACAAAATGCAGTAAGAGAGGAGAGCTGGAGGAAGGACCATTCTTGCACCATGACAAGGGCACTTGTCTGGGAGAAAAAGTTGTTGCATGTAAGAATTAGGACAGTGGAACTGTAAGAGAGGTTATGGAAGAAAAAACTGAGTCTGCCTTGTGACAGAATGGGGAGATGCTGAAACACTGAAACATTGTTCTTGACGTTAAATATGGAATAATATTAAGAATCAGTTATATTCAAATAGGTCCAAATTAAATCCTCAAGTTGCATGAAGTGACTGAAGGGGAAAAAAGAAATAATATTTAACTTAAAAATAAAATAAATTTTATTTTGCAATTTTAATTTTTTAGCTCATTTTTTGACATTAATGATTCGAAGGATCTGAGACTCTTTATCACTTAATTCCATTCCTGCTTAACACCATAAATTCCTGAGTTCGCATTGACTTATGTTTGCATATTTTTCTCTGGAAGCTTTTTGCATTACAAGACTTCATCTCCCTCTCTTGCAACCAACACTGAACACAGCAAGGGTGCAGTTACAGTCTGTTCTGTTCCTTACTCCCAAGGGAAACCTGAAGTCTGCAACATGTGAGTTGGACTAATGGAAAGTCATTATTGACTTTAACTATCCCTCAGCTACTAAAGTAACCAGTAGCTTTTCTCACTAGACTGAAAATATTCAGGATGTTTTCCCTTTGAAAATTTTCAGTTGGTCAAATCTCTACTTAACTTGCTTCTACCAGTCACTCCCATAATTTTTGTCCACATTTTAAGCTACACCCAGATTTACTTCTGTAGGTTCTAGACAAATAGATCCTATATTACATTTCTGCACGTGCAGAGTACCTTGTCTTGCTATTTCCCAACTTCATTCAACAAACAATATCATTAGATGTCAAACTTTGTTATATTCCTAACTCAAACAGCAGCAGTTAACCTTTTTTACTGTGCTATTTTCCAGAAACTGTTCTGGCACCCTTCTACCCACAGCTGTCAAATTACTGTATATGTAGCACCCTTAATGATAGAGAAGATTGATAATAATTTGAAATATCCAAAGATCATCTTATCCTTTGGCTCTAATAAATACTTACAGAGGATTTATCTGTAGCTACACTGATCACTGTTTCTCCTTTGCATTCAATTCAACCTGGTAGTATGTCTTAAACTAATCTATTTAATCTACACTAAACTTTAAGGACACCTTAAAGTGTGCTGGGCAATGCTTTCTGATAGCTCACCTCTAAATTCTCATCAGAAATCATAAGACCACAGACAGCAGGATATGAGATTTTGATGGGAGATAATTATTCAGATAGAACTTCAATATATCAGTTGTGTTAGAGGAACCTCATCTGAAGCTATGTTTGAGAAACTCCAAATCATTTAATTAGGCTTTATGGAGTCAAAACTTAATGTTAGGCTGACTTGGTAGGTACTAAAAATAGAGAGCGAACGATGAATGGATTTCTAAATTAAAATTATTTCTAAAAATTTTGACATGTGCACAAGGCTTGTAGTGAATAAATTTGTAATATGTGAAGAAGACAGGTGGCCAGCAACATTAATGGCTATTGGCTATGAAATGGTATAGATGACATATACTCCAGGTACAAGGGGGCAAAGAACTTATCTATTGTCCCTAATGTTTAAGCCAAGGTTGAAAGAAACAGACACTCTTCATCGGTCTGAAAGAGATAAGGCCCACCAATTTCTGTAGCCAATAAGACATGATAAGCCATACCAATGCAAGTACTTGCTTTGGGGTCTCAGTATTACAAATTCGGTTGAAGACAACAAGCAGATCAAGAGCAGTGTCAGCTGTTTAACACTCTGTCTGAAGGGATAGGTGACCATTTCCAGCTGAGATGCTTGGAAATACTTTTTTTGTGGATGCTTATTGCAAAATTGACAGACACATGTTGGAAATGTGTAAAAAAACCCATATTTATAGCTTTCTCACCTTTCTGCAGTAAGCTCTAGTAGGGCAAATGACACAAGACAAACCAGAAGAATTTAAGATATATTGGGAAAAAAAAACTGAGTTTTTCAAAACACAATAATTTGGAGTAATATTAAAAACTTGGAATTTTAATGTGTCTGATTCTACTTTTTTGGCAGAAAAAAAAAATTAAGGAGTACACAGATACATTAAATAATATATAAGGCTCAGCTATTGTGAAGCCTTCCCATTCTGAGGAGGCTCTAATCTGATTTTAAGACTCTTCCCATGGCACACCTGATAAAACCCCACAGCCCTGGGTCTGCTGTTTCTCTGCTCTCTGCTCTCAGGTTCTCTGGGCTTTGTTCAGGCTCCCAGGCCTCCACCCCCTGCTCCCCCCGGCACGGGGAGAGGTGGGGGCAGGCAGGAAAAATAAAATGGATTCCCCTGCTAAACAACAGAGACTTGTCTCGTCTGTTTTCCTTGCTATTGGTTGTGGCTTCCCCGGACATGATCAACACTGCCTGCCACATGCTGCTACAAGCTATAACCAAAGTACTTTCACAATATCAGTGTTACAAGCTTTAAAAAGAGATAAAAGGGGCCAGCCATCAAATGAATGCAGCCAGGCACAAGTCATTGAGAATAGTAGGAATGCACACAGTCCCAGACAACCACAGAAAACACAGTGTGAAACCCCTGCTGACAAAAAACAGCTGCAGAAGCGACCAACCTCCCAGCCTAGGTTATTCTGCACAGCCTGAGAGCAAAGAGTCCTGAGATTAAGTGGGAAGACAAAGAAGTAAAAGTTATAAACATGGCAGATTAGGAAAGTAAGGCAGATATGGAAATGGCACATAATTAAAAAATCCAGCAAAGGCGAAAATGTTTACCATTTGTGAAAGTGCTCAGTGCTTCTTTAGCATATGCCAGCTGAGCAGGTACAAACCTCCAAAACATGCACAGACACAGAAACTGGCACTGAGCGGACCACTGAACTGTTTTGAGCTTCTGCACAAATGACACAAACGGAGGCAGGTGAAATGCTCAGCACTTACCTATGGAGAAGCTTAAAAGGCCATATGAATCAATATTAAAGGAGGAACATTAGCCCACTTCACATCAGCATTAATGGGGAAAGCACTATACAAGGAGACAGCCTGAAAGCATATGGAACCCACCAAGCCAGCAAAAGACAGAAACTCCCCCTCCAGGCAGCCAGAAGAAGTCCATATTGGCACAAACAGTCTAATTTTAAAAATTATTCCTCTAAGTTCAACAAAGTGCTGATTTTAATTTTAAATTCTTAAGGAGCTACTCAGACAGATGAAAATCATGCCAACAGAATCAACACAGACCTAATAGAAATGACTAACTAAAAGACAATAAAATTCCAGACGTGTTAAAAAAGAAGGTGTTTTCTAAATTGTTGTACAAAGAATGAAAAATCACTAAAAGATCATATGAAGAAATGAAATATACATTTGCAGTTCGGTGATAAACAGTTGCAGAATCCAGTTATGTGAAGGACAAAACAGATTTCCTCCTTTATATTGTCTCTCTCATTATCTTACTGATTTACATTTCTTTTCTACGGGTAGTAGATCCAGCTCAGGAATTCAGTGTTACAGGCAAAACTAAAAAAAAAAGTATTTTGAAAGGCCATGAATCTTTCAAAAGCTGTCATCTTCAAATAAGGCTATGACGTGGCTACTCTTGATTTAATGGCTTGGAAATGCAAACTAGGTTTGATTTTAATCCTAACAGCCTCATATAAAGAAGAAAACATTATTAATGTGAGCCTCTAAATGAAGGCAGTCAGTCTGGCAAGTCTTGCATGCTGAAACTGAGTATTTTAAACCACTTTTGGGAGGAAAAGAATTTTGTTCTCAAAACAATTTCTTCTGTCACAAGGGTTTGAAATTCATAAATAGCAGAAATTTTATTTTCAGGACATAATGTACAGCCATGGTAAATATTCCTGCTCATGCACTTTTTACCACAAACATAATCAGCAACTTTATTTGGTTTTCTTACTCAATAAAGACTTGCAATTTTGCCTTTTACAGTAGCTTGCCCTGAAAAATGTCTGTGTACTCAGGGTGAGCTGTTTGTTCTGAAAAAAAAAAAAATTATAGCTTAATTAAAGTGAAAAGAACACATAAAAGAATATCTTCAAGTCAGTTTATGTTGCAGTGTGGGTTGATTTAGTCAGCTGGTTTTATTAATGCTTGTTAGCTTTTATGCTCCCCCATTTTTCCCCTCATAGTTGGTTTGATCCAAGTTGTTTTACCCCAAAAGTTCCTGCCACTCTGCTCCCAGTTATCTGTCAATCTTCTCACCTCTCCCTGTTTTCTCCTAATTTGGTTCCATCAATCAGAGTTTGTTCATACCCTTTTTGCTGTCAATCCTGTAACCACTCGCAGTTTCTTCCAGAAAGTTCTGTATCAATCACTCCAGTTTAGCTTTTCTATTTGTCCCCTGACCTTGTACCTACCCCTGCTACATTATCATTGGTTGTTGTGTCCCTCTCTGGTTTATCCCCATTGGGCAAGACAGGTTTACACCCCTGTCCACCCACCCCATATATAAGTTGCTGTAATTGATTTCATCAACATTTGTCACTGCATGCACTGAGGGCACTTTTCTCGCCCCACCTGGGTAAATAAAGACTCTTTGGGCTGGCATACAAGTGTCCTTCTCTCATCTCTTCATCTCCTCTCAGCATGCAGAGTTACTGAAGCTGCGCACCCACGAGCAGCACTCAGCACCATCAGGGACAGACGATTCTCCCCTGAAGTGCCACTCTCGTGGGCATGTGGCCTCACATGGGTTGTGCCAGCCGGACCCTTCCACACACCTAGGGCCACAGCAGGTAAACACCACAAGTTTATCCATCAATTTCTTCACTGATGGGATATGCAAGTGAGACAACTCTATCTAAGCCAGAGTACTGAGGAATGACATCATACTCCATGGAATGGCCAATTGCAGATGTCAGTTGTGTCTTTTAAATACACTATCTCTTACTCATACACTTCCAACTGGAAGGAAATTTTCATCAATGATGGATTTCTGTGGACAAACTCAGATATTAAATACCTATTTTCTAGACCTTTATAAAGATATTTTTATTTGAAATATATTTGAAATATCCTCTTATTCAACATTCACAAAATTTCAAAATTATCTGCTATTAGTAAGTGATTTAAATTCAGGATAAGTGCATATTTTTTCATTCCTATTAAAGTCTGTGAAGGCAATATTTAGCCCCAGGCCTGTACTTAGGACTTCTTTCATGCAGAAATATGAAAGATTTTCTCCTAATGTTTCCAGTCCTTTGAACATGGTGAACTAAGGGCTGGGAAAGGTGCTCTAGAGGGCTTCTCCCACAAGAATAAGGAAAGAGGAAGAGGACTAAATCTCTGAACTCTAATGGACCACTAGAATAGGTTACTTGTAGGGTAAAATCAATCATGTATGAGAAAGCAGGAATGACAGGTGATTAAAAAATTATCAGTCCTCTCAAACATCAGTTCAGAGTAAGCTCCTTATGAGCTATTGGGTGAGCAGGTATGTGTGAAAAAATTCACTTCTTAAAAAAAAAATCCCAGACAAAAAAAACCACAACGCCCCCCCCACAAACAAGAAGCAAAACAAACCCTAAAAAAACCCAAAAAACCCCCAAAAAACATCATACCAAACCAAGAAAAAACAAAACACACAAAAATCTACAACCACAAAAACAAACAAACCCACCTCAACAAACAAATGAAAAACCCAAAACATTCCAAATCTACAGATTTATTTTAATTTTGAGATCCTGGAGATTGTATGCACAGTCTGGAATCTATCTTATCAATCAGCTGTGAATTCCATCATACCATGATGTCTCAGCAGACACAAAATGGAGGTATCCTACAAGAGCAGAAAGGCAGAATTGAACAAATCACTCTTCAACAAAACAAAAAATAACCTTCAGCTCCTGTCTTACTATTTGACATCCATAGTGAACTTGATACTCTTCAAAGAATCATTTGCCAGTGATATGGATGAATGCCTAAGGTGTATTTCAGCACAGGAGAGGATCTGACCCAGCACTTACTTTCTGGCGTGCCACCCCACACAGGGAATGTTTGGATGAACTGCTGTATTGTTAAGCAATCAGCAAAGCACACAAACTTCTGTCGACCAAAACTAGAGAAACACCTGTGTTCAACACAGAGTGAAAATTGACTATTAAAAATACACTGAAAAATTAATTCAAACTTGAGGCAGAAAAGGGGCACTGCTGCAGTGCTGTCAAGGCCAGGAGTGTTCTCTCTCATCTGAATCTGAATGAAGGAAAAACTTAGAACAGCAATCTAGGTCCTCAAGACCATTTCAGCAGCCCCGTCTCGGTGCTGGGATTTTACCCCCGAAGAAGTTGCCCACAACCATTGGGTAGGGGGAAAGTTACCGCATCCCCCTCCCCACCTTAATCCCAGCTTGCTGCTGCTGAGTTGTGACCTGGCTGGTTAAATCTGAGCAGCCTCCCTCAGCTGCCATTTAGAGAACTCAGCTGAACGAGGGATCAAGTGACCATTTGCAGAGCTCAGGCGTAATGTTAACCTTCTCAGTGCTCCAGTCCCCCCTCAAGCGAGAAAAAGGATCAAGATGTAAGAATGTAAAAGAACAACATAGAAACATCGAAGTCAGTGAAGAAGAAGTCCCAGATAAGAGGAGTGAGGAGATGCTTTTTTTTTTTTTGGAGCTGAAATACTTTTATAAACTATAGAGAAAAGACTCTTTGTCCTTATAACACATGAAACTAAATAGAAATGAAAGTGTTTTGATATCAAGCAAAAGCCTCTACACTAAGATAAACAATTATTAAAACAGCTGTGATCCCATGAGAGTTTTGTGCAGAAAAAGAAAGAAAAGTAGTCCTGTGTTTCCAGAAGAAGAAAATATCTGTTCCTAGAGATTAAAATGATTTTAGAAATAAACAGTGAGAATGGCCTTTAAACAGCTCATCTTTAAAATTCCCCATAAGTCGACATGGCCCACCAACAAGTTTGTTGGTCCATGATAGCAAGGTTTCCCAGGTTGCTGCTATTCATGACGAAATTAAGAACAATGAGAGAATTGTTTTTTTTCCTCTTATAGAGAAGTCACCATAACCTTACCATGAGGGACGTCTCTTCCTCAGTGAACTGAAAAAAGACTATTTTAAGTGTTGTAAACTGACTGAAAATCATGAATTTATTTTCTTTACATTGTCAGTAAGAAAGAAAAATTTATGGGGAGGGGAGAGGAGAAGTGTTCTGAAGAGGTTAATTCTTATTACTTTTTTCTCCCTTCTAGTTATTTTAATAAAATTCTCTTTTGTACCCTTTTAAAGTTTTGAGCCTGCTTTACCTTTCTCCTAATCCTGTCTCACAGCAAGAAGTGAGTATATTAGTGATAAACCCAAACCCATCACCTTCTTTAGTACGTTAGCCAGGAACATTTCAAAATTAGAGAAATCTTAAATTAGCGAACTAAAACCACTACAATGTCATATCTTACTGTGAGTGCACATTGCCAAAAAGATGAAAAGAACCTAACTGTATTGTCCTGGACTCTGCAGACTCATAGCTGCACTCCCAGCACCCTAGAAGAGTGAGATGAGGCGCAGCACCTTGCAGAACCTCCAGCATTAACCAATATAGTGGAAGGTTTAAAATCCTTTGACAATTTCCTCTCTATTTTAGGATATGAATGCTCTGTAGAGTTCAATACTTCACACATTTAATTTTCTGATTTGAAAAAACACATTAATATCACAAAATTTTAACTTTTCTTCAGAGAGCTTTAAATTCTGTGGAAATTCCCACTGGTGATGGAATCCTTGTTATCATCTACCATATCAGAAACATGAAAAAATACCTGAACATAACTTTGAGTGTCATGTTAAATTCAGAGAACTTATATCAGCACTACCTTAATATTATAACAATAATTATATTGTAATAGCAATGGAAAATAAAATATTCTGCTGACCATATAAAAGTGCAGAATGGCCTCAGGAACAATAAGTTCTCCATTCTTTCACTGAGGAAAGGCCTTGCAGTTCCACCCACATGATTGTTGTCTATATTCCAAAAATCAGACAGAAAGGTTTTTGGATATCCCTCTTTAATGTTCTGATGGTAGGTCCCACAACACCGCAAGTCCAAAAGTTTTTCAATGCAAGCTTTTCACGTGAGTACCTTCTCATATTCTGTTTCTACCTCCTGACCCACAATTACATTAGTTTGTTACATTACATTAGAAAAAATATTGATTTGCCCTAGTTATCTCATTATATCTACATCTTTATCACTAGCAGCTTTTATTTTTTTCCCAGACACAGCTGAAAAATATGTACTTTCTGCTCACATGTAGAAATGGACAACATGAATAAGAAACCTTCCACACAATTTTTTTTTTTTAATATTGTATTTGGCAGGACATCACTTAGCAACTCATCTTTGATCAGATTCTGCAACTGTCAGTTGCTGACAGAAACTGCTTTATCTCTAGTCTAGAAAGAAGAAGTGAATTCTGGGTAGCCTGATAAGCATTTTCTTCCTGGCTTCCTTCCTACAGTTCAGTCTGGTCAGAATCTGCTTTTTAAAGGCTATCTTTCCTAAATGCAAAAGGAAGTGTCATATTTTTTTTAGTGTGACATCAGAGAACTATGAACCTGAGAAGAACCGCAGAAGAGAGTTGTTGATAATTTATGGCCTAATTCCAATTCTCCATATATGCTCTCTTTATTCTTACCACAACCTCACAGGGAGCCACTGTGGACCTGGTGTGAGATAAAAACCGGAAACAAGATTTTTGCCTGAATAATTTTAGATGCATAACTCTTTGACAGAGAAAACTGTTGTTTGTGCAGGCAGGTGTTGGGGGTGCGAAACAAACTCTTCTGATTTCCCTGCTAAATCTGAAGAAGAAACCTGGTCTGGAAATCTAGAGAATAATTTTATTCTTAGCTCTGCTTGGTGCTGTTTAGTGCCTTTGATTGACAGTAGTTAGAGACCAAAATACAGGAGGGAAATGACAGATTTTCTTGGCTGTTGTCAGGAAGTATTGATTCTTAGCAGACCTAATCCTTCCCATTTATAACCTATGTATCCCTATATATATATACATAAACTATAAATACACAATATGTAGATTGTGTGTGAAATTGGAAAACTCAATATTTATTAGATCCAACCTCTCATCTACCTTCTTCTGAATATTTCTGAATATTCACAAACTTCTCCATGATTTACTCTCAATTTTCCAATCTCCTGACACCTTAATTAAAAATATTCTCATTAAAATCCATAGATCAATAATTTAAATTTAAATCTAGCCAAAAAATCTAGACACACTGTGTGTTTTTGCAAGAAAAAGTACCAGAAAATCCAGAGCTCCTTGAAAGTCTCATGAAACCCATAATTTCTCTAACAATTTAGTACTTAATCTTCAAATTCTAGTAGTTATTGAGCTTCTTAATAAAATCCTGTTTTCAACAGGATTCATGCTTTTTTAACTACTACAACATTATGCTAAACTGTTTTTCAACTAGGGCAGGGATTTCTGATGTGTACTACCCCATGGTGGTAGATGGGGTACTGCCTTCTTGGCAGGTTTTGTAGACAACTAACAACTTACACCTAACATGTCTGCCAGCAGTAAGGCAGCTGCTGATGGGCTGTGCCTGTATCACTTCCCCAGATGTCTTCCTTTCTAAAATTCCTATTAACTTGATAAAATCTGTGCATCTGTCAAACAAATTAACATATACTTTTATGAAGTGAGGATAGATGTGTTTTTTCTGTAATTGACTGTTCTGTACCCTTCAGGTTGAAATGTCATAAAGTGGCGCTTGTGCTACCTTCTACTTCAGTTAAAATAGGTTCTCCTATGTGATATGTCAGTTTCAGTTGCTCTGTTATAATTTTCTGAGGCTATGAGTTTTTTCCTAAGGGTTTGTATCAAGTATTCTTTGTATCTAGAAGCTGTAAGATGTGTGACCTAGCCTCTTTAGAAAAAAATACTTTGGGCATTTCATCTTGTTTGTTCTCCAGAGGGAGAGTATCATTACTCAGTGTTGAATTGTAGATCAGTGACTGAGATATTTGTCTGTCTGTTACACAACTTAATACTGTTACTGAAGCATTGTGTTCCAATTGCCTCAAGGCAGCAATTTTTTCTGCATTGAGTGATCTTTAGACTACATCACTAATATTCCTTTTTCTTTAATATGGAGTGAATCTGTTAAACTAGAATACAGTTTTCATCCCCACATATTTAGACTGTTATATAAGATGGTGAAAAATTGTGCAACCTTCCTTTTTACATGCCATGTGTAAATCACCACAGGAACAGATAGCTAAACCAAAGAAAGAAAACACTGATGGACAACTACCTTTTCATAAATCTGTACCTGAGGTCAGTCATTAGCTTTGCCAGATACACAACCAAGCAGCAAGAGGTGTGAACCAGCAGAGATGCTAACATAATGACCTTTAGACAGTGCATTGGATTTAGGTCGTTTGTCTTGATTCTCATTGATAAAGGAATGGTGAAAAGAAGCATCTCCAAATGTGGTGCCAAGAAATTTATTCCCTGCTTGTTTTATCTAGAAAGAATTCTTTTTAGTAAATCCTTTTTTATTTCTGGACAACCATTTAAATAACACATCGAATAACCACTACAAAAATCTTGTTTTTCATACCCCAAAGCAAAAATCGTTTCATGACACTTATGTGGATCTTCTGTGCCAGCTCATAGTGGTTGCCAGGTTGATGGAGTACTGAAATTTGAGAGACAAAAAAGTACTGCATTATCTCAATATGTTGAATGCCATGAAACCTTCAGGGAGGGGCAACTGCTACCCAAAAGAATTGCCTAGAATACTGGCAAATCATATTGGTAAAACTAATTAATCTAATAATGCCCTGCCAGGCTAAAGAAAAATAGCTTTCTGACAATAATGGAACTGGTTGCCTGGGAGAAATACTATACCTTACTCTCCTGTTTAGAAGTAGAATCAAACAGCTCTGAGTTGAGTACTGAAATTCCCAAACTCTGAATTACACTAGCAAAGGAAGTGCTACAGCTACATCTTCTTTGCTAATATATATTCAGAAACATTTAGAATCGTGAGTTACATTGACATTCTGCTAGACATTTTAAATGCAATGGAGGTAGCTACCAATTTTTTCCTTTCTGAATTATTTTGGCTGGTTGGTTGGTTGTTTTGAGTTTTTTTCCCTGTAGTCTGGTGGCATGGGGGAAGAGGGTGCAGGAGGGAGTTGGGGGGGGGGGGGGGGAGATGGGTGTCTTTGGTTTTTTGATTTCTTTTTGTTTAAGAACAGTTGATAAGAAAGCATTCCAATATGCCTTGATCCACAAAAATTTTTAGCCCTATTTATGATTAGAATATAGCTCCTCAGTTATAGGATTCTGATACTATTTACATTCATAAATATAGATTACAGAACAAATTTCATACTTGCATCACAGGATAGTTACTAATTGTTTGAAAGTTTTAAAAAGGTTCACAAAACTGGTCTTCCTTAAGAAAAAAACATGGCAAACATCAGTTATTTGGCTCTCTTTACATTTTTGGCTTTCACCTATCTGTCCTTTTTAAACATTTCCAGTAATCTCTCTAATAAAGATTGAAAGAATCCCCCTCAAAAGACCAATGTGTTCAGAACTCATTAACTTTTCTTACTTTCACCACAAAATGTAAATCAGAAATTGATTTGGGGCAGTTCTTCTCTTTTTCTCACAGCTATCAGTCAATCTGATGTTAAAGTTTTATTACACCAGATCTATAAAAGAAATCCCTACCAAATTCCATAAAAGTACAAATCACTAATAACTTGTTGTTTGAAAAGTACAGAAATGTTAAATGCTGCAGTACGTTATAAAGCAGTCACCTAGCTAGTTGACTAATGTTTGCTTTGGGAGGAGGAATAGCTAATAATTTCTTTTAACTGAAAGGAAAACATAATTCCAACTTTGTTTCATATTTTGAATAGAAATTAATTGATATTATTGTATCAAATCCTCATATTATCCTCATACTATCTACTTACAAAATTAAAAGTTACAATTATTCTGAATAATTTTGCTTCTTTAAAGACATCATGAGAGTTACAGCCTGAGCCACACTCTTTCACTCCTTTTCCCAATTTCAATAGAATCAGAACTCTGAAGTCCAGAAGTTTGGTCTTGTGAAGTTTTGTTGGTTTATCCATTTGTTTGGTTATAGATGATTGTCATTTCTATGCTGCAATTTCCTTTCTCAGAAAAATAAAAACATCCTGAGACTTCAGTGCTGGTTAGTTTTATTTTGTGCTCACCAAAGCCTAAATCTTTTTTAGAAGGTTGAGTTTTTCTGTTCATGCACACAGGTGACTGTAATCTGTGACTACCTTCCTAAAAAGACTCTTCTGGTGTTTCTTCTGTTGCAAAAGCCATTCAAGTTGAAATAGCAATATATTAATTAAAAACCACACAAATAACATTGAATCATAAAATCACAGAAAGGTTTAGATTCAAAGAGTTCTTAAAGATCATCTAATTCCAACACCTTTCACTAGACCAGTGAAAGGTTGTTCAGAACTCCATCCAACCTAGCCTTGAACACTTCTATGGATTGAACATTGACATCTCAGGCAACCTTAAACTGGTTCCAGCATAAAGTGGTTCCAATTGCTTTCTGAATCAAGCATTATTTAACTAGATGTTTCTTTTATCACAAACTCTTTCCAGTTTTTCATACTTTTCATTTGAGCTATCCATCCAGACAATCATATTGATAAATTACTGGCAGTGGATACTTAGGGAACAAAAAAGTCAAGATGACATACATAACACGAAATTTCTCTGACGCATTCTTCTTTCAGTCTCTGAAGTAGGAAAACCTTGACATGGGGGAAGCAATGTGCTTGATAGGTGCCATTAAGCTCCTGTTTCAGAAATTGATCTAGTCTCTGTTTAACCACTTATTTCTTTGATATGCATACCAGGTGTAACAAAGTAGAATTATTTTCTATGTTCAATTATTCATTCCATTAAAAAAGGATGTGACTTATGTACCTCACTGATGTATTTTAGGAGGATTTTTGAAACAGAAAAATAACACTACCCATTCATCTATGAAAATGAATACATTTTATAGACCGATAGATATTTCTGTCTCTCCTATGTCCTTTCAGAGCTCTGTCTCCTACACTAAAGTAGTCTCTGGACATATACAAATATATAATGTTATGAAAGTAACACTTATGCTACTACAGTTCGCCAAATAGATCAATATGGAAAAAGAAGTTACATTAAAGAATATTTTAGATGTAGTTCTTAACTACTTCTACAAACAAGTCTATTTATATTCTAAATGAAAATTAATGATACATGAATATTAATATGTTGCTGCTTTGTCAGACAAGATTGCAATTTGTTGACATTTCCATGTGTTCAGGTTTATCAAAAATGTCTACTGCTCAAGGGCAATAATACAAAAAGTATTTGAAAAATAAGGAAAGTCAGAGATCCTTCTAGTAGTAAAATAATACATTTAAAAATTGTATAAAATAGATGCTGGAAGAACATTTTGCTGAGACCTTTTATGTTAAAAAATAGTTTCCTATTGATGCAAAGTTTTCATAGAAATAGTTAAATTTATCTCTATTTAACAAGTCTTTATTTACATTGATCTAATAAACATATTAGTAATATTAGCTTTATATGGATAAATAATACTTAATGATAATAGAAAAACATTAATAAATCAAAAAAAGCATGCTATCAAAAGATTTCAGTATTCTCTAAGTTTAAACTGAAAATTCACTGATACTTATGAGAAAGGAATTTGGTAACCATAGAATAAGTAATGTCATAAGATGGCTTAATTTAATTCTGACTGCTTCACCAAAATTCTCAGTAAGCCATGGCTGAGAATACAATCCCTTTACTTTAAAATCACCTTGTTTACGTGAAAATAAGAATTTACAAGGAAAGGCAAATTGCTTTACACACTATTGCGGTCTCATTGAGAAAGAGAGAGGAATTGTGTCAGCAACAGCAGTGCTTCTCCATTTCTAGGAGGAATTGTAAGTCTGGAAAAAATTAGTACAAAATTATAATAAGAAATCACCATTTCACTTCTTTGCATTAACAAAGAGCTTTATTAATCTTAGTCTGTTCCTCATTGTAGTGCTTGAATGAGAAAAAGTACTGTACCTCTAAATGTATAATATTTGCCAGTTGTCAGAAAATGACAAATGGAAAGGGAAAACAATTCAAGATCAGTATGGTACTTACAAGTAATGCTCTATAGTTTTTTTATGGAATTGTATATAAATGTCAAGTTTCACACTATTAAAATAGCTGTTTAGGAAAACACCTCTGTAAAAGCTTGTTATCAGTTATTACTACATTACAGTTATTGCAAAACTGGTTCCAACAACATATACCGTCACTTAAAAATATTTTCTCCAGGTACCATAAACTGAAATATTTGTCCTTATCACATACCAGATAAAGCATTTCAGATCTCTTTTAAATCAAAGCTGTGGTCTCCTGAGTTATTTCATACTAAATGGTTAAACTCTGTAAATGAAAAGGTAGCTGCTAATCAGTGGTTCATTTTAAGTGGAGAATGGGGAGGAGAGAAGTGATGTTTCATTCAGATACAACTACATTTTCTGTGTCATAACCATCTGCCAAATAGCATTTATATAGGCACATTTTACAGCATTATATATAGGAACTGGCATAATTTATAATCTCATTTCTTGTTAGTCACTGGAGTGAAATCAAGGGCTACTGTAACTCATGGACCATTCCTAAGAAATCTGGTAGCATTGAATATAGGGAGAGATCACTAAAGTCACTGACAATTTAAGAAGTATCTTCAGCTGCACATTGAACAAGGCCAGAGCTTCTCCTTGATTATGAAATAACTTGCTGTTAAAATTTAACAATGTGTGATCTAAAGTTATACTGAGGAAACAAATCCTATTTTTAGAAATAAGGTTTAGGATATTAAGTTGTTATATCGTCTCATAATGAACTTTTATTTCAGTTCATTATCTATTAGGATTATTTATGTATGAAATTAGAAAAAGTGACTATATGTAAACTGAAAATGGTGATCGTTCTCTTCATTTTAGAAATGACTAGGTTTATTCACCAACTGTTCCCAATTTGAATAAAATATTATATTAAACAATTCAGACTTTAAATCCTCTATTTTGTAAGTAACATCTGCAGTCTGAATTTTTTTCTAAAGTGACAAGACCTTATGGTGCCAAAATTTTGTAAATCTAATTATTAAACATTGTAAATCAAATTCATAAACATTTCAATAGCTGAAGCCATGTTAAAGGCTCCTACAATTACTCCACTATTTCTACTGATTTTGCCCTTCCCACTAGAAAGTTTAATTTAACTAAGAGTATCTAGCTTTCAGTAATCAGAAAGTTAATGCTGCATTGATTGAAGAGTTGAGACGTGATCTCCTGTTTCTTTTTTACAGTTTTAATTTCTTTCTTGGGCTTACTTTTTACATATGACAGATGATTTACCAGTCTTTACACTCGATAATGTAAATGTATTTCTTTTTAGTATGCTAGATAAATTCTGAAATTATTTATCTTGTGGCTTTTTCTCATTTATACAATATTCTTCTATTTTTTCAGCATCCCTTCAATAATTCTTTTTCTTGGTTCACTTAGGATATTCATATTCCACTAAGTAAATATAAAAACCTACCTCCTTTGATCTTCTTCAGAGGCTATTCCTTCTCTACCTTGTGATATGTTAAGGGAAATCTTTTTCCATATATTATCTTAGTGCAGTCAATCCGCATGCTAAAAAATATGTGTCGTATGACTATCATTGCCATTTACTCGTAAGGGTGTAACAGATTTTGTTCTACTGCTAGTGCAGTATTCTAAGAGTAAATGGTGTCCTAAACATAATTCTTTTAAACATCTGTTTCCTTAATTTGTACTGTTATTTACCATTATCTTAATCAGCTGTTTGACTAAAAAGAGTAAAGTCCCTTTCACACTGATAAATTGGATGCCCAATTGCTTGTCTAGAATTAAATTTTTTTTTTTCATATAGTATGCACTACAGGATGTTGCTACTTGATACTTTTGTAAATTAAAAAAAAAATTAAGTCTTATACTTTTTTAATAAGTATTTTTAGATAAGGCAATAACCATGACATAGTAGCTACATGTAGAACTACAACACACAAATGACTCCTGTATCAGTCATATTTTTCATGCGAATTTGAAGACGAGGCAAAAAAACAAGACTCTCAAATCTTATTTCTATACTTCTTAAGTCAATAATTGACTATATGTCCTCTGTTCTATCCTTTGAGCATCTTATTTTCCATAGTTACTGAGATGTCATATTAATTATGTTCTCTGACATTTGCTGAAAAAATGTATAAAAAAGACTGTATTTTAACAGGATTTATTTGCACCCAAAAGTGCATAAATTTATTGGGAAACAATTAAGAATACATGATGGTATTTAAAGGGAAGTAAATTAACACCTCTTATTAGAAAATTATGTATAAACACATAGAGTTTTTTAAATTATGCAGGATAGAAGAATGTTGTATTGCTCTGGGAAGTAGTTTTTCCCTCCCAAGAGACACCTGTATCTGTGACCATGTTAGTTTAGCCCTTCCTTCCTTTCTTGACCTAATTGGATGAGCGCCAAGTATCTTTTCCTGTGCATAGGTCTAGATAAGGCTCTGCTCTTCCTTGTTCATTTTCTTTCCCTCTTCCTCCCCTGGAATAAATGCCTTGCACCACATCAGGGGTTACAGACTCTTTTGGAATCTTTTGCCAATGCCCCTGAAATATTTCCCCCAAAGTCCTCTGAGATCTGGGCTAGTCTAGTAACTTCAGGGGGCTGCAGGGTAGGTATTTCAGAAGAACAGCATTCATATAAGCATGACTTCTTTAATTGCTTTAATACCTTGTGGTAGATAGGGACAGGCAGAGCGGAAGATCACCGGGATGTCACGGAAAGACAGACCCCTTCCCCCCTCTCTCTTCCCCACTTATCTAGTTAACCCCAAGAGTCCCAGAAGAATGTAGCCACACCTGTTCTGGTAAATTTCCACTACCCACTGTCCCTGAAACCCCCAGCCCCCCTCTGACGTAGCAAAGACCCCTAAACCTATTTAAACCCATGAGATAAGATAATAAACGCTTTCGACCGTCCACCAAATTGGTGCCAGCGTGTGTCGTTAGTCCGAGTAGCCCGGGTGAAGCCGGGCTGCCGTGCTGTCTTCTTGTAACCAGGTCGCCGTTGTCTTTTATAAAGGCAACAATACCTATGTTTCAAACCTGTTTAAACCATAGTCTTTTTAAATTTACATATCTATGCCACTCTCTCTGTACTGGAAGTATAGAAATACGAAACTATAGGTACTGATTTCAGTTTTTCTTCTTGCGTTTCACAGAGGTTTTTTTTATATTTATACCCACTTCAAATACTTTTCTTAGGTTGTACTGTTGCTTCCCCTACCAAAATATAGGAAACATGACATTTGGATATTGACATTTGTGTTAAATCTATATTGTCATAACTTATTACCCACAGGCTATATTTATTCAAAAAGACTGGAAATTGTTCCTTGAACTGCATTATCTCTAACTGTTTATATCAACATTTCACATAGCTCTCCTTTTCTCAGTGGTATCAAACAAATCAGTGCAAAAACAAGTGGGGCCCTCTTTTCTTCTTAAATGCTCATGGTTTACAGCATATCAGTTTGGGCCCTGAGAGGTGAAAAACTGGAGAGACGAAGAAATTCAAGAGGATAAGAAACACCAACGTGTTGCACCAACGTGCAAGCTATGCACTTTTCTGTTGCCTCTATGCTTCATTATTCTTTTCCAAACACTGTCAATTTATCAGTTTTTTCCACTTCTCTTTCAAATGGAGCCACAGGTATACCAAGAGGGGTTCTGTTCTCTGCCTTCTACAACCTATAGTATGAGCTTTAAACTGAAAAAGTATTATCTGTCTCTCTAAGTGGACTAAGTATAGTTCTACAGATTATGATGTCAAGGTTCTCCTGCTTATCTTGTCTTTATATATTCAAAGCTTCACAAGTTATATAGAGGATATTATCTGAACCTTCACTGCAAAAAATTTTCAGTTCAGAACCATAAATTATTATATAATTTTAATCATTTGAGACCCCAAGGAATCCTGAATTGAGTATATCACATTACTTCTGAGGAGCAATCACAGAGTCTGGAATACACATTCTTACTATTTATTTAGCCTAATGCTTAAGTATCAGTGGTTCCGTGACCCAGTAAGGAAAGTGTTATTAATTGATTTGATTCCAGAGCATACTGGCAAGCTAATGTAATCGTCTTTACCAGCTGTCTTCAATTTATGCTATACTATCTTAGCTGTGTTCTGCCTAAATCTTCCCAAGGAGCTTTCACCCTTGTAGTTATGTCCGAAGATTTTCTGTTTCGTCAAGGGTCCGCATCCTCACGCATATTGTATGGATTCTGCATTGTGTATGAGTGTCACAGTTTTAGCATATCACCCTAACATCTCAGACTGAAATGATGCACATTATGTTGTTTACTTCTCAAGAAAACTATATGCAAGAAATCTTCTCTATATTAAATAAGTAATTGAATACTTTGAGCAGTTTGTCTTTGTTCTGAAAATGTCAAGACCAAAAATAAATTTTATTCCAAATAATTATTTTCTCAAAATGTTCCACATAATTATTCTTGTACCCCTGATATTTGTTGTCACAGCAGCCTTTGGCGAGCAAAAGACAGGATCACTAGAAATGCAGAAACACAAGAGGAGAAAGAGCCATTCATAGCACCAGAGACAGTGCCTTGATGTGAACACCATGCCCTAACACAACACACATTTTTCATTTGGAAACCTGCCCCCAGGCAAGTGGGAAGGGCATATGGAACTGGCACAGGGGAAACATCTAGAGGGCAAGAGCTAAGTCCATCAGCTGGCAGCAAGAGTGGCAAAAGTTTCCTAGGGCACTAGAATTCTTTTTTAATATGAAGCATGGAAGGGAACACCAAATGAGGGAAAGCTTGGGCCTGGTACCCAGTAGATATGAAAAGTAATCTGTGATGCAAATATGGTGTTGGCTTTGAGAACTAGCTCAAGGCAGCTCAATACTCCTGCTAGTGCTGAGGCTTGAAATGTAGATGCTTGAAATGCAGCTTCTGGTCTGCCAAATTATCTGTCTTAATACTATGAATGAATGAAGTTGTCACCCCATTATCTTTGGATAAGAACTGGGAGTTCGCTGAAAAACTACATGTCCACAACAAGAAGTTTACTTCCACCTTAAAAAGTATTTTCTTCAAGAAAATATTTGTTTTTAAGACGGGGAGTTGAAATTTTTCCAAGAAAAAAACCCTTGTTTTTCAGAGGGGGAGTTAAAGTGTTATCCAGAAGATTTTTGGTTTTCAGAGGGAGAGTTGAAGTATTTTGTACACTGGTTATTTAAACATTTTCCTGTTCCTATGTTGGTTCCTGATGTTGTGCCTCGGTGGCAGGAGAAGGGGGTGACTCTGGCTGCTGGCTAGCTCCGACCCCCTTTCCCCTCCCCGCCTCAGCCCCCGGCAGGCAGAGCTCTGGGGGCTGCTCGGCCGCAGGCTGTGGTCCCTTAGCAGCAGAAGCGGCCGATAAGAGTGGCCCCACATCGAAGGATTGGGCGAAGGAAAGAAGGAAGGATCCTTGTTTGCGTCTCCGATCTGTCTTTATTTCTCTCCATGCAGGGAGCAGCACAGGTGACACAGGGTAGCAGCTCGAAGGGCAGGCAGAGGCAAAAGGGCTCGAAGCAGAGAAAAATGGCAAACTTTTAAAGGGCGGCTGTCCACAGTGGGGAGACAGCCTAACAACAAATCAAGGGCTAGACAGGAGTACAGGGTGGATATGTGTAAACATAAAACCAATAGGGAAGGATAAGGGGAGAGTGCATACTTAATATATCAATGAGTAAAGGGAAATACCATAACTGATAAGGAAGCTTCTAGATAAATGGGTGTAGCAAATAATGACAGATAAGCTGCCGGGGCAGGATTTGGAGGATGGACAGGGAAGGATCTGGAAATAAGGAAGGCATACACCAGGACTGACATGGGGAAAGGTGGGAAAACAGGTGGTTAACAGCTCTGGGGAGAGACAATTAGGAAACCTGAACAGGGGTGAATAGGAGCAAACCCTTACAACATTTAAAAAAAATTTCTTAAAAAAATAAACTTCAAAATTCCACTACCACAGGTTCCTCTGTCCTTGAACCATTCTCTCCCTATTACCTTACTGGCCCTTATCATTGTACTGCCCTGAGACCAGGGTCACCCCAGGCTCTTGGAGAGAGAGAAACCCGGACCCTACATGTGCGTGTGCCTGAGGCTGAACATCTCACCGCATGGCTGAATTAAACATCTGTGGATACCATGCAAAGGCCCTTTCTGCTTCTTTATCCTGAACTTCACTAGAAGCAATTCAGACTGCAACAATATTCCCCTTTCTGTTTCAGCATAATTGGCCTTTCTCTGGGCAAAGCAAGGATATCTCTGTCTGTGATGGCAAGACAGGTTTAGCACTGTTAGAAATTAGACAGATAATTTTCAAAGGAAACATAAGCTGTACAGTTGTATACTTACAGATTTATTTCTAACACCTACAGAAACAAATGGTTGCAAAATTGTGATTATCAAGTAGCAGTGGGAAAGGGCATATTTTTTTATCTTGCATTTTGACTAGTATGACTGAGTCTCAGCCCACCACTGAGAATACCATGAACCAGGCTTATCTGCTCGTACTTTAAACAGAGTAATAGTTCTGTGGTTAATATTTAAGACTCTAATAATTCCTTTTCTTGAAGTTATTCAAATGGTCACATACATTCTGAATGTAGGTGCAAATCATGTTCTTACTAGAGACAAGACATGCTCTCCTCCAACTTTGTGGTCTCCTCAATATTTCTGTATGCAATACATGACATCGCTATACATGTAACAAGCTTCAATGGTCAGTGGTATAAAGAACCCTTTGATGCAATCTAAGATTTTTCTCTAGTTTATGGACAGAACAACCTCTTTTTCTCTTTAGAAAAGTAAGACTAACTGGAGCTATCTGTTCCTGCAAGCTTTTTCTCTCAAAAGCTTCTTAAAGTACTAATATTTGTAAGCATAACTATTATGTGGAGCCACTATTTTAATAGCATAACTATTATTTTAATAATAGCTTAACTATTTTTTTAGCCACTATATTTTTTCAACCATAATTTCTTGTGTCTCCTTACAAAGAGTCAGTTAGATTTCATATCTCATATCTTTTACTATATAAGCAAGTCATTTAAGTGTACTGTAGGAGCTCATGTTACAGAAGGCTCAGGTCCTTGTATGGCTTTATTTTCTGTGGGCAGTCTAGGCGGCATGACAACAGTGCAAAAAAGGTGCGTAATGTGAATGTTATCCATACTGGGAAGAAGGATAAGAAGATCTTAAGCAAGATATTGCTTAAGAATGTGACCTGCCTGTAGTCAGGTGCTGTTTTTTTCTCCTTTAGGATTTTGTCAGATAATCAGAAAAGCCTTTCTTGTAATCAGAGAGAAAGTCAAACTGTTGATGCTTGTCTTGAGCCACTCCTTGTAGCATTGCAGTATCTGAGTTGGCAAGGATCGGTTATATTCAAATCTACACAGGGACCCTCAGCCAGTGTCAATCAACCCTAAATGCAGGTGCTAAGGTGCTCAAGACCTCAAGGAATCACATATGTAATCTAGGGAAATTGGAGCTCCTATGAAAGGAGCTGCCGGAAAAAAATCAGGGCTGTTTGTCACAAGGACCATTGGAATGTGTGTCATCTCTATCTCCAACACACAAGCTCCCACCCTGTTACAATTGTATTGCTGTTACAAACTGGTAAAATACAGAAGACTGAAGGAAACAAAGGGTCTGTGAGAAAAATGGATCGAACTTAGAAAGGTTCAAAATATACCCAAAAAACATTATTAAAACCAAATGAGGTTAGATGTTGGTGCCAAAAGAAATGTGGGGTTTTTTTTATTATTTTGCAGTAAAAGAGGCAAAAACAAAGAAAGAGAAAAGAAAGAGAGAAAGAACTAGGAAAAAAAAGGCGTGCACGGGGGCACCGGGAGAGAGTGACAGGGGTTAGATCAAAACATATCACCCTGCCAGGGATCCCAATGACGTCTTGTTGTTCCCCTCCATCTGGCCTTCTTGGTGGTGAGGGTCCCCCATCGCCTCCCGCTGCCAGCAAAAAGTACATAATCCAATGGAATAATACACATTTGGGTCAAGTGGGAACACCAAATTTGACACTGTCCCTTGCGGCACTATGGATCTGTTGCATCATTTGCAGCGCTCTGGGGCAGGGTCTGGGGACCCCTTTGCGGGGACTGGCCTTTGATGGGCCATTCCACCCCCTCTGCCGTCCTTCACGTGGATGCGGCTTTTCCTGGGGTGAAGGGACCTCACAGCTGAGCCGGTCTGCACAGCAGAGGATGGGTGTTAACTGACTCGGACCGGAGTCTTTTTCACCACACATCCAAAAACCTCTCCTTTCCCCCCACCACCTTTGATGTGAGGGTCCATGCGAATCTGGCAGCTGATAGCCCTGGGCTTGAGGTCTCCACCACAAAGGTGCTAAAACTTGGTCCAGGGCCTTAGTCTGGATGTGGTAGTCTTCTTTGTTATTACAGCAAAAACTCCTTGAAGATGTTTAAACCATAAATTACAACATTTCAGCCTCTGACAGTTATGGGCTTGCAACTAAGTGAGAGAAATTTTGTCTGGGCTACTGAGGCAATGGAATACTCTCCAGTGGACTGACTTGACTATTTTTGAATTAGCATCCTGCAGTACTCTGAGGCAAATAAATTTAGTAACCTGTTTGACAAAAACAGTGTCAGACTTGGACAGCTCCGTGGTGCAGGCAGATTGGGAGCACCTGTCAGAGTTTATAAGAGAAGCCCTTTCACTGAGAAATGGAGTGCAGAAAGTAATCCCTTGCTACTTAGACTCCTCCTCGGAGAGGAGTCAAGGTGCATCTCAGTCCAATTTTAGCCCCAGACAGAGCCAATGGTTTACGCCTAAATGATCATAAAGCTGTAAGACAACCCTTGTATTGATTTGTCCAATCCAAAAGGATTAAGAATTACCCTTTATATATATATATATACACACACATATATATATAAAATATTTTATTACAATAATTCTAGTGAATAGACAAAAAAAAATTCCATCAGATTTACTTACCGTACAGTATACTATAACTTCTACTATACTGCACTAATTCTGAAGCATTTTTGAAGCACTGTTAAAGCACTAGGGCTAGCAAAAACAATTATTGAGTAGAGATTGATGTTATTCACACATACCAACTACTGTGGGCAAATCTCTTTGAAGTCCTCACTGTGAAAAACTGGGACTGGGGTTTCATGGCATGATGTAATGGACTGCCAGTCATAGATATTTTTCAATTATATGTTGCCAGGCTTATTCAGCAAAATATGTTTGTTTTTGTTTTTGGGTTTGTTTTTGTTTTTGTTTTTTTTCAGAAGAAAGTGCAATCAGCTCTTTGGTTTCTTCTGCTCAACACTTCTGACTGTCCCTATGAGGGCCTTGCATTTCCTTGCAGGTGAGTCTGATAGTTGGTCAAGGAGACCTCAGTATTCTTCAGCACTAAAACTAGCAGATCGTCTTTGCTCAATCTCATTACTGATAGCAGAACCTACTTGCTCATTTCATCACTGACAGAATGTAAATATGACTAAGTTCAAGCTACTGTATCTGGGCCGAGGTAGAGCATCCTGCTAGAGACTGACATTTAGAAAGCTTAGAAGTGTCAGCTTAATTTTTAAAATATTAAGCTATTCTTATCCCATTTCTAAGGGACTGTCTAAGCCACATTTTAAACACTTAGCCAACTCTGAATGCCAGGCTGTGTGTAGCAGAACAACCAGGTCATTGTAGCTATGATGATTTTTTAGGGTATCATCTGGTACCCTCTGAATTTCATGTATGAACCTTGCATGCAGATATACACCATTCTGAGCCTGAAACAGCATGCATCACACAGAATCCACCAGGATTCACCCTGCTGTTCCTCCAGTGGAGCAAATGGCATCCATAAGTGCAGCGCAACAGGCAACTCCTAAATATGCTTGATTTCAAGTTCTGTCTTAGGTGTGATGGGCTTTTGTCTGCACCAGAAAAATATTTGGGAACATATTTAAGGACTTGTTTCTTAAGGAACCAGTGAAGGACCTACCCTTGCTTTTTCCCCATGGTTTGATAATCACCATATATATTAGCGGTGAATAACACTCATCGTAAAGGCTGTCACCTTTTTTTTTGTTGTTTTTGTTTGGGGGATTTAATTTTCTATTATGCTCCCCTCTTTGGCTGGTTGTCATGGCCCACTCCCACTTCTGACACAAAGATGTCACATACTTGATAAGAAGTCACTTACTCGATAAGATGTCACTTACTTGATAAGAAGAAAGAAAAAAGACCCTAAGAAAGAGGACAGAAAAGGCAGAAGCAAAGGAAGGAAAAAGATTAAAGAGTTGGAGAGACACAGAGGGTGTTACTAGCATGGCTCTTGCGATGGCCCATCAATGTTTGGTTGGCAGGTGGTGTGCAGGCACTGCAGACTTGGACAAGGGCGTGACTCTGATGTTCGGTGAACAGCGTGGCTCCCACACTCCATGAGCACAGAACACTGAGGAGGCTTGATTCAGAAAAGGAGATGGAACAGTATTGAGGTGTGTGGCAGGGGTCAATGGAAGAGTGCCGCAACCTTCCTGAAGAATGCGTCCTTAGAAGGACAGCTCAGGGGCACAGGCATGTCCTTCTCCCAGCCTGGCGAGTGATTTCAGCTCTTAGAGGCGACGCAGGAGCAAAGGGACTAGAGAACTGTGTGGAATTCCACAGAGAAAAGCCTTTGTTTGAGAGCAGGGCCCTCTGTGAAGGAGGCTAGTGACAGCAGCTCCCGTAACAGGAAAAACAGGGGTTTATGTAGTGGAGCAGAGGGGCAGGGACAACTCAGCAGCAAATCGGATACAAGTACAGAGGTGGGTGAGGGGAGTAGAACCAATAAGCAACAAAGAATCAACATATGCATTGCAAGACTCTGGATGGGAGACATTCTCACCCTGAGTGAAGGGAGTGGGCCTCCAAGGGCATGCAGAAACTCTTTCATTATTGGGCCATTTGGCCCTCACACTGAGACTTCCCCCTCAAGGAAATTTACAGTGGCATACAAATACTCTTGCCTGTGTCATTTAAAGAAAAAAACAGGTTCTTGTACATTGGGGTGAAAAAAGTTCCTGCAGACTTCAGAACATCCAGAAAACATGCATTTATTGAAGAAGTTCCTATTATTTTCCAACTCTATTTCTGCCGTGCTGGACATTTCTAAAGTTGAGTGGGGGTGAGGATGTCAGCTTTAGCTACATAGGAATACTAATTTTGCAGTAGACAAAGTTGTAGCAAGCATAGACAAACTTGGCATACCAGTGCCACATTCAAAAATTATCCTTATATATGCGGCTTTCGGGGGTCACTTGCGGCTGTCCCCCGTCCCTCCCCGGCCCCCCGGGACCCCTCCGGCTAGCTGTCCCCTCAGGGAACCGGGGTTTGCCGCGGTCCCGCTGCACTGGGCTCACCAGGCAGCGGCTGGGTTTGCACGGTCCGAGCGGCGGTGCGCCTCGGTCGCCGCAAGGAGTCGAGATAAAGAGACGAAGAGAGGTCAATTGTGTGCAGTCCAGAAAGATTGTATTGCCTGAACGGTTGCAGGGACAAAAGACCCTGGGCTACTGCCCAGATACAGTTTTATACAGCAAAATTAAGAGATAAGGTCTAAACAATAGAGACAGTGTTCAGCATGGGCCCATCAGAACTTCCCCATGGGTCAGGTCCAATGGGAACTCCTCAGGGGTGGGGAGAAGGGGGTTTACATAAAGATGCTGAAGCGAAACTTTCCCGAAACAATGGGGCATACATAAATGTATCTTTTCCTCATACCTAAATGTATCTTTTCCTCAGTTTCCAATTCCCAAGGCCTTTCTAAATCCCTTCCTCCACACTACCACGCCAGCGCCATAGCAACAATATAATCTATGTGCCAAGAGTAACTAACTCATAGGCGTGCTATTTATGTCTGTGTGATTATTTATTTATTTATTTATGGTATATAAATGTGTATATAAATATGTATGTATGTGTATACATGCATGTATATATAAATAGAGGTGTATTTATAGAGATGCGTATTATCTTGAGTTGATAAGGAAGTGAGTTTTCTCAGGAAGTTGGGGTCAAACCGACCAGTGGTCAGATTTGAATATTGACACCTAGTGTGACTGCTGAAGACATTGGACACGCCTCTGAGAACAGCGGGGGTTAGAAGAAGAGAACTCCCAGGATAATGCTCTCTTTTGTAGTTCAGACCTCCCCTGCCCAGCCACAGGCTGCATTGGGGAGGGGAAGCCATGCTTGCCTAGGAGAGGTAGGCCAGGGGATGAAGGAACTGGAACAGGGCCGGCCCCTGCGGACGGAAAGGTGGAGAAAAACTGAGATGTCTTTGTTCTGCCTCCCCAGCCAGAGGGAGAGAGAGAGACAGAGAGTCTGTGCTACCTGGAAGTTTGATATCATGTGCCAGCAGTGCAGTGGTAGAGGAGAAAGAGAAGTGGGGGAGGAAGACGCCCAGCCATTGGAGTTCCGGGTAGATGAGATTTCAGTTTTCCTAGGAGCCCGAGACTTGGACAAATAAACCTCTTCTTGGACAAATAAAGTCTTGTGAAACCTTAATCCTCCTTGATCTGAAAGAGAAGAGAGATGGCCTGGGGCCTGAGATGTCAGAAGATGGGAAAGAATCCTAGGTGGGAGGAGATGATGGAGTGGCTTTTCGCTGGACTTTTCTTGTATGGCCATAGACTGAAACAATTTTTCTCAACACAGAGACTGCATTAGGGGGGTGCAATGATTTGAGGCAAGAGAGTGCAGGAGTGAGAATGGCCTGCTTTAGTGAGTGATGCCATGTGCAGGAATAGAGTGAACAGAGGAAGATGAGGAGGGTGTGGTGGTGCCCTCTGTCTTTAGGGAAGAAGAAGATCTCTGTTCTCAAGACCCTTGGCCCCAGGGGAGGAGAAAATGGAGGGGACTGTTGTCCCAAACTGAGAAACTGTTGTTCTTTGGTACTTAGTGAAGCATCCTTAAAGGAGCCCTATGAGCACTTTCGGTCCATGGACAGTGGTGAGAGCAGTGTACGTGGAAGGAGGATGTCACAATGGCAGATTTGTTCCAGGCGGTGCCATGTGTGACATGGAAACATGGGAGGTTTAAACTGTGTTTCCTGTGGAAGACTGTGGTACAAGAGGGACACCTCCCTCCCTTCATGAACTGAGAATTGATTATCTGAGGGGTGGGAACTTCATCAGGAATTCAGGGTTTATCTCACTGTGTTTTGTTGGAAATTGGGTGGGGGGGAGAAGGAATGCTTTGGAAGCTTTTCATTTTATTATCATTCCTTTTATTACAGCTGTAGGTTAAAAAAGTTCTTTTCTTTATTTTTAAGCTTGAGCCTGCTCTGATCTATTTCTGGTCACATCTCACAGTGTGACCAGAAACAGAGAAAAATAGATTTTTTAATATATTCAAAATATAAAAATATATTTGAAAAAAAATATTTTCATTGGTGCACTGGCATTATGTCAGCATCAAACCATGACAGTATATATATATATATATATATATATATATATATATATATAGGTATGTAGATATATACATAGGTATGTATCTATAGATATATATAGATATTAAAAAAAAAAAAATATTTATATAGACATATATAGATATATATGTACTGTTTTTCCATTAAAACCCAACAAAAGAAGAAGATATAGAAAAAGAGGAAGCCCACTCATGTAATACTCTTCCTACGTCCAGCAAAGGTACATCAAGGACTATAGGGCTGTGCTCGGTGTGTGCCAGGCTCTCTGTCACTGCTGCCCTTGCCTAATCTATGCTTCCTTCTTGCTCCTGTGGTTCTTCTGACTATTCAAATGGCACCTGGACCATAATCACAGCCTTCTTCACCACCTCAGTCTGGAGGCAGTCATTGTATCTCAGGAATACCACAGCATCAGCTGTGGGACTGTGTGTCTCATGTCCACGGCTCTTAGTCCCTGCTGCGGTGGGTGACACATCCCTACTGGGTTCCACATTCTGCTGATCCATAAGCTGATGGCTGGATCCCTGGATCTCAGGTGTAGCCTTGTCTGGGTCATCTCTCCTGATACACTCTGCTGTGTCCAGAAGATCCTTGCCATCAGCTGTTGGGTGCTTCTTCTCCTTCTTCCCTGCACTGGAAGTGGCTGTGGAAGCTGAGGGCAGACCCTTCGGTGCTTTCCGGACCGGCCTCAGCCACCTCTGTCGAGCCGGGGTTCTGTTGAGTGTAGATGCAGGAAGGCTTTTGGCACATCCTGCAGGTTTTTCTGCTGTTGTTGATCCCTCTGCACTTCCTTGCTGGTCCTGCTTCTCCTCTGAGTGTTCAAATGGTTTCTGAACCATAAGCACAGCCTTCTTAACCACGTCCATCAGGACATAGTCGTGGTAGTCCAGAAACACCAGACCACCATCTGTTTGACTGTGCATACTATATCCTGCGCTCTTTGTCATTTCTGTTGGGGCTGGGGCATACTGGACTGTGTCCACAAGAACCTGGCCATAGGCTCTGGGGCTTTGTGGGACATGAGTCTGCCTCCCTGACTCTACTGCTGTGGTTTTTGCTCTGATCTCTTCATCTCCCATTTGGCTTTTGGCATGTCCTGCAGGTTTTCCTGCTGTTGTTGATCCCTCTGCACTTCCTTGCTGTTCCTGCTTCTCCTCTGAGTATTTAAAAGGTTTCTGAACCATAAGCACAGCCTTCTTAACTACTTCCGTCAGGACATAGTCGTGGTAGTCCAGGAACACCAGACCACCGTCTGTTTGACTGTGCATACTATATCCTGGGCTCTTTGTCATTTTTGTTGGGGCTGGGGCATACTGGACTGTGTCCACAAGAACCTGGCCATAGGCTCTGGGGCTTTGTGGGACATGAGTCTGCCTTCCTGACTCTACTGCTGTGGTTTTTGCTCTGATCTCTTCATCTCCCATTTGGCTTTTGGCATGTCCTGCAGGTTTTCCTGCTGTTGTTGATCCCTCTGCACTTCCTTGCTGGTCCTGCTTCTCCTCTGAGTATTCAAATGGTTTCTGAACCATAAGCACAGCCTTCTTAACCACTTCCGTCAGGACATAGTCGTGGTAGTCCAGAAACACCAGACCATCATCTGTTTGACTGTGCATAGTCAGTCCTTGGCTCTTTGTCTCTTCTGCTGGGGCTGTTACCCTCATCCCCTCAGCAGTACCTTGTTCTAGGTCCCTCTGTTGTTCCGTGTGCTCCTCAGGTTGGTGGGTCACAATCATAGCTCTGCTCAGGATCTCATCTGTTGTGTACTGGACTGTGTCCAGCAGAGCCCGGCCATCAGCTGTGGGGCTGTGTGGGGCATGTGCCATGCTCACTACCCCTGCTGCTCCGGCTCTTCCTGCCATTGTTGCATCTGTGCCGTGTTCCGGGTACTTCTGCTCTTCTGTCTGCTTCAGTCCCTGGATCACAATCATAGCCTTGCTCAGGACCTCACTGCTGCTATTCTGGGCTGTGTCTCGCAGATCCCATGCACAGGCTGTGGGCTGCTGCTTTTCCTGCCCTCCTCTCCTGTGCAGTGCAGTAAAGGCCCAGGACAGAACCCTTGGGGCTCTCTGGAAGTCAGACATCCTTCTCTCTCTGCTCAGGGCATCGATGACTGCAGGCGAAGGAGACATGAAGGCAGGTCCTGCAGGTGGTCCTGCTTCTTGCAGGTCAGACTCTGCTTGTAGCAGCTGCTGGCCAGGACCCTGTTTCACAGGGGGCTCCTTGTCCAGGCCCTCAGCCCTGATGGACTGTTCTGGCCCTGGCACATCCTCTTGGAATCCTGTTGACTGCTGCCTCTCCTGCAGAGCACTCAGCGCCTTCCTGCGCCACATCTGGCTCACTTCAGCCGGGGCGTCCAGGTAGGTGGGCAAAGGGATGGTGTTGGTGAAGGCCTGGCCTTGATCTGGTTGAGCTACTGCTTCCTTTCCCACCAGAGAGGCCTTTTCCTGAGCTGCTGGGGTGAGAGTGGCTGTGCCATCTTCTCCTTCATGGCGTTCATTCAAGGGACATTCCTTGTCCTGAGATCCTTCCAGTGTGCCACTTACCATGGTCCCCTCACCCGTGGGGCAACTGGGACCCTCCTTGGGACCAGCGTGGGAGCCTTTGTTGTCCTGAAGGCCCAAGGAATTGACCCAGTGATGGACAGGATATAACCCAATGTCATCTGTCCCTTGGCACAGCTCTGTGTCTACTGCATCTTGCCATTCCTCTTCGTCGGACACCTCAACATCAAGGGCGTCTTCCCACTGCTCTTCATCAGACAGCTCTGGACCAAGGGCATCTTCACACTCCTGCTCCATGGTCCAGGCCACTGGCTTACTGGGTGGAGCTTGGGCTCCCAGCCGCTCCAGTATGGCCTTGTTGTTCATGGTGCCCTCAGCGAACCCCCTACGTATCAGCTGTGGCTGCTGTGCTGTGGTGTAGCCTGTTGGCCAGGGCCGGCCCGTGGGCCTGTCCTGTCCGGTCTCAGGCCATCCCTTCCTGCTGTTAACACTGACCCCAGGTGTGCCATCGAGGGCCTGGGGGTGCCTCAGCGAGGAGCCCTGTCCTTGCCTCTGTGGTTCTCTGACCTCCAGGCCATGCTGCTGCTGCAGCGAGCTGTGGGACCAGGAGCTCCTGCCAGGCTCCTCTGGAGCCCTCCTCTTGAAGGACACGATCACCTCCTTCAAAACAGGCCCGTGCCTCCTGTGCCCCCACGGCCACCAAGGGCCTTGGTGGCACTCGATGAGCACAGACAGCCCTGCCTGCTCCTGCTGGAGCTGCTGCTGCTGGCCCGTCCCTGCACCCGCAGCCCTGCTCGGGGAAGCTGATGCAGACATGCCGCCCGCCTGGGCCTGCTCTGCTGCCGGCCGCTCCTCCGGCATGCTGGCCTGGGGGGTCCTGTGCCACACACCTGTCACTGTCACCTGGGAGAGCTGCTGCCTCTCAAGAAAGCTGGTCTCCTAAGAGTGGGCACCCCAGGCCTCTCTGCTCCTTAAACACCCTCCCTGTCAGGGCAGGGCCCCGCATCACAATGGCCTCTGCCTGTTATGGCCACTGCATCACAAAGGGCCATTGTCACACGCAGCCATGCACAGGCTTTGCCATTCTGCTCTCTAATGCAGACATAAGAAAGACAATCCAGATTTAAATGATGCACAAACAAGCTGAAATCAGAGAAAAAGCTTTTTTAGTTTTTGGATTTTGACTTTGCTACCTGTTGACTAGGCAAGAAGGATCCACATAAAGATCAGTCCAAAAATATCAGAAAGGGTGCAGAGAAAGGATAGGCTGTTATTTAATGATGTGTTGGTCTGACAGACATTCCTCATCCACAAGTAGGAGCTTAATAATGTTTATTTGGGAAGCAATAAATCCTCAGGCAGATTTTGAGGTCATGACTATATAATGAGACATCTCTTCCTCCACACGCTCCCAGCTCTGGAATTAACTTTTTCCTTTGGCCTTTCCAGCCACATATAAGGTTTTTCCCTGATCCTCCCTGACACCCATTCAAAGTCCTGCCAGAAATTAGGGTCTCTTCTGTATTTCTGTATAGACTATTATAGGCTGCACTCTGCACTGTGGTACACATGGCACACACCTTTCAAGGACTTCTAGAGCTGTACATCACTCCCTTTTCTAGAATTCTCTAACTAGAACTGACTTGAGCTCAACGAGCCAGCTTTGGAGTGGGTATGCCTCTAACTCACTGAATCCTTTTCATTCCCTTTTCAAATGTAAGGCAGTTTTCTTCAACACACTAAAGGGAATGCAAACTCTCTAGGTCACAGCCCTGGGATATCCTTTCTCATTTGTCCTTGAGGATTTAAAAAGAAAATCTAGGAATCGAGGCATGCAGGCACCACCAGGACACATTACAGAGCCATCTCAAAATGTTGGCAAAACTGTGGAGGGAAGAAGGGTTCATTGCGGTGAGAAGCCAAACAAATTGTTTAGGTATGTGCTTAAAACAAAATATACAACACCTCCTCATTTGACTGAAAACTGTGCTGACCTTAGCTGTATTTCAGCTTTCAGTCCATGTGCTAGGTGCAGATGAGTGACATGCTCAAGAGATGATCTTTAAGATCAGGGAAAAAGGCACGTCAGTTGTTGCAAAAAAATTCTCTCATTGTACCTTGAAACAAAAAGGACCAAAAAGTTAATTTGGTGTCATAAAAAAGGTTCTGTGTAACTTAGGTTCGTATTGTATTATGTGATATAATATTCCTATTACTCCCCTAAATCAGACTTCCTGTGTAACGTCAACTCTACTAAAGTTGAGTGGATCAGTGGTATCAGTTATTCTCATTGAGTTCATTAAATTAAAATAAATGTCTCCCTAATTTTCCAGCCAACACAGGGGGAATGAATGTGTGACTCAGCCAAATGCAGGGCATAAATTTCATACAACTAGAAAAGAATTTTAAAGAGAGTAATGGTCTTCAGCTGGTTTCAGCCATTTTCTCAGCTGGCCTGCCTTCTCAGAGACTGTATAAATTAAGGTTTTTTCACATACTTTGATGTAAGAAATCAAAAATCTTGCTTTCCTGGCATTAGATCAAAAAGAACAAACAAACTAGAGGTTTTGAAATGCTGTTTAGTGCAAATGTGTTGAATTCAAAATGGGATAGCTTTTCCTTTATTACCAATACAAAATGTTAATGGTGCCAGGTAAATCCTTCAGACAGCTGTCATTTTACCTTTCTGGTGATATGTATAGTGATTATTTTAGGAGTGCAAAGCAGGTAATGTGTACTGGTACATAGCAACAAAAAAGATTGGTCTCTGCACTCCCTTGGGTATGGAAAAGTTATTTCAATATTACATTCCTTAAAATGCACCTCTAGCTTTAGACAACTCATAGACTCAAAGAATGTCCTGAATTTGAAGGGACCCACAAAGACCACTGAGTCCAATAAATTCACTGTTCTACACATGCCCCAAGAGTCATACCATGTGTCTGAGAAAGTTGCCCAAATACTTCTTGAGCTCTGTCAGGCTTGGTGTTGTGACCGCTGACCTGGGGAGCTTGTTCCAGTGCCCAGCCACTCTCTGGTGGAAGGACAATTTCCTGATATCCAGCCAAAACCTTTCTTGACACATCAGACCATTCCCACTTGTCAACTCAGAAAGAACAGGTCTGTGCTTGCAACTCTACTTTTCCTCATGAGGAAGTTGTAGACCGCAATGAGGTCTACAACTCACTCTCCTCCTCTCCAGGTTGAACAGATCAAGTGACCTCAGCCTCTCCTCATAATGCTTTCTCTTAAGTCTTTTCACCATCTTCATGGACAGTCTCTAATAGCTAATGTCCTTCTTATCTTATGGTGCCCAAAACTGTCCCCAGGACTCAAGGTGAGTTTGGCCCATTGCAGGGCAGAGTGGGATAAACCCTTCCATTGCCTTGCTGACAATGCTGTCCTGCTGATCCCCAGGACATGGAGGGCCCCCCCTAGCCGCCAGGGTACTGCTGGCTCATGTTAACTTCCCTGCCCCCATGTTTTTAATAGATGGTGCTTAAGAAGTGACCAGCACTGATGGAACCCAACACCTTCTAAAGTGTTTTCCCAGGATCTCACCAACTAACACTCTGAGCAATCTGAAGTCTGCTCTTTTCATGTCTAGCACTGAAGTTTTGCTGGGACTTTTTCTCCTATTGCCAGAGATTTTAACTGCATTACTTCATGTTTGCTGTGGCCAAGACCACATGATACTTCATTTCCAAGACCCTCGTAAAATGCATCAAATCAAGAAAGACATCTTTCCTAGTTGGCTCCCTTAGTAACTGTGCTATGAAGTTATCATCCAGGTGTAGAAAGAATCTTCTGGGCCTATTTGCACTAGTGGGTGGTATTCTGAGTTAATACCTAGCAAGTTGAAAACCTTGACATGTTCCTTTTATCCTCTGGTGATCTAAAGACAAGAGCAACATGACACACTTTGATATTACTAAAAGAGATAAGCATATGAAATAGGCACTGTTCCCTTACAATCTGTCATTGCTGATGGTCCATTGTAGGCTGTATTCACAGTTTTCCTTTATTTCCCTGTACTTTCCTAAATAGAGCTAAGAAAGAACATTACCCTATGTAATCATATGCTAAATCAATCCAACTGTTTTAGCCATAATATTGAAATACATAACCAGTAATTGCTACATTGAAAAGAAATTGAATATATATAGCATGACAGGTCAAACACGTTTATGACACTCATTTTTTGTTTTGGGTTTTTTAAAAGAGTATTTGCTGACTTGTGTTAAGGGACAGTGTTCAGACCACACATAATGTCTATTTTTTCTCTACCTTGCTTTTTAACCCTGTTTCAATGATCTGATTTTATACTCTTCCCTGAATTTTAAGTTATTCTTCTCTGACACTGATTTTTATTACATATTTCTTGGTGTATCATCTCCTCTTTGCACACTCGAGAAAGCTACAAATACATAAATTTCTTAAAATTTAACTGACAGGTTAATTAATAGTTTTGTAAATCTCTGAACTCAGAATGGATTTTTTTTGTTTATTTTTTTCTGGGATTTTTTGATGTGCGTGTTTTTGGTTATGGTTTGTTTGTTTTTGTTTGGTTTTTTTTTTGCTTTTACAAGCATGCAGGAAATCAGACAAAATTTTAATTCAATTGTAGTTGATATGACAACTTACTACTCTTCCTCAATGGTTTCTCATATTCTCATACTTTTGTTATGTAGAAAACTCCTTATCATTCCCATACATTACAAAAATATTTCAGTAAAGGAAAATTAAGAATAATGGACCTACCAATTTTGTATATTGGTATTTTTTTAAAATAGAAAAAAAAAAAAAAAAGAAGGAAAGAGGCATAAGCAAAACAGAGTTACCTACGGAAAACTGTATTTCATGTTGACCATATAAGGAAGACTTCCTGCACAATTATGAAGGAGCTGTACCTTTTACTGTTGGGTGTAAGATTTTTTTTTTGCTTTGTGAAAGTTAAAACTGAAACTTAATACCTATAGAACAGCACTCTGAAGCTGTGTACTCTAGCCAATGCATCCAAATTACAGTCTGATGTTCACAAATTGTTTTGTTACTGATGAATAAATATTTAGGTTTTTCTAAAACATGAAAAATGGGTTTACATTTTTCTCTGGCATATACATGGACTTTTAATGTCAGTACATATGCAGTATGTGCAGAGACAGGTAATAAGAGGAAAGTCAGTATTTTTTTTTATTTGTTGCTTGAACAATTTATGCAAACCTTTGTGCAAACAGCTTACATTACTAAGTTTTGTTTTGACTCTTCCTTTTCTACCAGCTTCGAATTTATTCCTTTTAAAATTTGTTTTTCTTGTTCTCTGTTTATGTTGTAGCTGTAAAGTGTGTCATTTAGCTTTTCTTGTTCTATCAGAAATTATATTTTATATGTTAATTTCACATGTTAATTTTACTGTTCATTGGTTGCTCTGTGGTTTTTTTTAAACCATCATCTTTTCCTGAGGGTAGTGAAAGATTCTAGAAGACATTATCCTTCTGTGATTCTACAAGGTACTGAACAATATTTGTTGTACAATATTTTCCTCAAATAAATGGATGCTATTATTATATATATTTTCAAAGACTAGTAGAGTGCTTTCATGTAACTGAATTACATACAGTTTAATTAACTTAAAGTAAATCAAATTACTCATTAGCACTAATAACTTTAAGCTTTAAAATGAATTTCAATTGGGGAAAGGATTTGAATACCTGGCTTAACAGCTCCAGTGTGGTATGAAATTAATTAGCATTATACATATCTTAGCTCTTTTCAAGACATGTACAGATGGGATAACAAAGCTGGAAAGATAAGAAGCTCTAAAAATCTGTTTTTAATTTACTAATTCAAAAAGATATGTGTTATTGTGAACAACTGAATTAAAACAAGATTAGATATTGAAGGAAAAAATACACTAACCCTGCAGAAGTATTAAGACTGGAATTTTAAGTTATCTGACAATGTTATTTCACTTGAGGTCAAATTATTTTAATTGTAATGAAAATAGGAGAGGAAAGGACACTATTCCTAATCTTAATGAGAGTCTTTATTTCAAAGTTCTTAAATTATGTGATTAAAATGAAAAATAAGAAAGAGACGTAGGAATAGTAGATTTATTTCCAACTTGATCCGTTTCCTTAAGTTGCAGTTGCCTCTTTCATTTTTTAAATCTCATTATCAGGCTATCTGTTGTCTTTTGAAAATAACGACTTCTAAATGTATAAACTTTTAACCACTGTGTTAGTCTATGTACTCTTTTTACTTTATTTTTTGACTTATTTTGAAGAAATTCCTGATGATTCTACTGTGCATCTATATTAGACATAACAAGTAGAGAAGAGCTGATTATTCAAAAAGTCAAGAAACCTATACCAATTTGATAAAATCTGTTTCCTTTCGTAATAATTTTTATTTTAGCCAACAAAAGTGTGTGCAGTTTGCATAAGAGGGCCTCAAGCAAAAACTGTTGCTGTTGCTGAAAGTACAAAACTAAAGAGCTAGCAAAAGCAGTGTGTAATATATCAGGGTGTGTAACACATTCCGAGCAACCACTGGGTATTAGAGTGTCGGCTAGCAATCCCTGGAGTGGCCAGTAGGTGTTACGAGAGTGGCCGCCCCTGGGTCTCTACTGAGATTACCAGGTGGCAGCGTGTGCAGCGGCGTGGGTGACAATTGCACTTAGGTGTCATGAGGATCCAAGACAAAGGGATAAAGGAGAGGACACTTGTGTGCAGTCCAAAGAGATTTTACTCCAGAAACAAGTCCAGGACAAGTGCCAAGGAAAATAGGATCTGGCTACAACATATAAAGGTGTGGGTGTGAAGGAGTGGCAACATGGGACAACCAATGGAAACAGATTACAGTATGATTACATCGTGGGTTACAACCAATGGGAAAAAAACAGGGCAAGGGAGAAGCCTTGGAGGACCCAACTACAAGAACATGGGTGATTGACAGAGAACCTTCGAGAACCCAAATGGGGGTGGCTACAATGACAGACGGGGAGGTGGGCAGCACAACTTGGACTGACACATCCATTTAAGGATAAAAGGGGAGGAACAGGGAGATTGACATTCTGAGTGACAGCTAAGTGGTGGGAAAACTTAGGAGTAAACAACCTAGAAGAAATCATCAAATCATCATGAAGTAAAGAATAGGGGGTACAAGGAACATACCAAACAAAGCTTTCTAACATTAAACTTCTAACTCATAAAACATTGTAAAATCTTGCAAAACACACACCACCACAAGGGTGTACCAATGTTGTCTGAGTGTAACATTCAGGACACTTGAAGCAAGAAAATAAAGTGTGTCTTGTTTTCTGGCAATGTAAGAATCAGAGTTGGAGAGGGGTAATCAGCACCTGCTGGATAACAGCACTCTTTTCTGGGTGATTTTCTATATAATAGTATAGGAATACTTCTACTCAGACCAATCAAACACACCTAATAGCTGGTCTACCTCTTGACCTGCAATATATCAGTATATTTTTACATATAGAGAAATATTAAGGCACTACATACTGCTTTAAGAATTGTGTGTACTGGCAAAATCGAAATGAAATCTTTATTGGCTATGAGAAGAAGCAAGCAAATGATAACTTTAGGAGAGAACTCAAAGGATCACTATGGAAATGAGTTCATTTCAAATGAAGCAAAGATTTGCAAGAAAAGAATCAGGCATACCAAAGGTGAGCAGAGAGGAAGAGAGATTGAGTGGCAGCATATTATCCCATCACAAGCAGGATAAGACTGTCATTTAGTGATCACAGAAACACTATGCACTGATTTTCAGCCCAATCAGTTTGTGGAAGATTTGTCTCTGTTTTCATATGGAGAAAAATGGCAAATAGGCTAAATTAAACACTTAAGTTACCAGATCCAGGGCAAGAAGATATTAGGCAGTCACAGGAAGCACATTAGAGATGGTAAAGAGACTACTACTACGAAAGGAGTGAGGGAATTCTTATAAATTTCTTGCCTTCTAGACAATCAGGAAGAATTTTCAGGTAGTCAGTCAGTGATGTAATAAATGGTGCAGTGAAAATGTAAATTCAGTGCATACCAAGAAACTAGCTAGAGATGTGTAACCAGAAGGTCAAGGGCATTAAAATACAGAGTTTAGGTTTTTAAAAAAAAATATCCACAGGCTTTGAACAACAACAGTGACTTCTCAATTTTTAAATAAAAATATATATTTTAAAATAAAATAAAATAAAATAATAATACAATTAAATATAATTAAAATATATATTCTCTTTGTTAATTAATTTATTAATTACAAAATAAGATATGAAATCAAATATATTAAGAAATCAGAGATAGACTGTGGGAATCCAGGGCTTCCCTCTGGCTGCCCTGGAGGGCCTGGGACCCTGGCAGGGGGTCAGGAACCCCCCTGTACAGAGCCCCGAGAGACACTGTTTGTGATCTCTGTCCAGGGAAAAGAGTTTTCAATTGTACAGGATGAATTACAAGCTCTGAGTGCTTGATATGAGTAATTATTAAGTGTGGCACGGGTGCAAAAGTAAAATTTTAGGATTCTAGATTAGGGGTTCAAAGGGGACAAGATGGAGGAAATTGGGTGTGTCTTGTCCTTTTTCTCCTTCTTCATGCCCTCCATGTTTCACTGTAGTGCTGGCATTTTTCTATTGGTTTAGGCTGGGGACACACTGTTCAACGTAGATGATAGATTATTATTGTAAATATAGCACATTATTGTAAATATAGTGCACGTAGTTTCTGGTATATAATGTTTGTACCATCCCACTGAGGGGCAGAGCCCCGCACGCTGCCCTGCAGGACAGACCTGCGGCAGGGCAGCAGAACATGTTATAGATAAGCAAGAATAAACAGCCTTGAAACCAGCACAGACGAATTATGGCTTCTTCTTTGGCAACGGGGCAGAAAGACAGAGACTTTTTACACTCTCGGAATCATCAATACCTCAGATTCCGACAACAGACGTTGGAGTGTACAGTTGTATGTTCAGTAAATTCATATGTAGCAGAATGATGCATTCATTTATTTATCCTTACTTAAGAGGGTAAAATTTAAGTATAATAAAAAATTCCTAGTAGTCACACCTTATAATATTTTTTTCATGTAGAAAGCTTTATTCAATGTGAGTAAAGGCTGTAGTATCAAAGTAGTCTAAAATTTCAGCTTCAATAATCGTAAATTGCTACTAAGAAAACCCAATCTTCTACACTGTGCATTCCACCACTAGGATAAAGGAATGAATCAATTATTCATTGTCTTTGAAAAAAAATTAGGATTCAACTCCCCTTCCAGCACATTGTCTCTATGTAAATAAAGCAACAAAACTGTACCAAGGAACAGTGATTGTCAGTTTTGTGCACAGCAATCAATATCCCTAAACTGGGGCACTCACTTTTTATAATTCTAACAGTGATCTGCTCTTCAGTGTATAGCATACTGTATTTATTTCTTTTGTATGATCTAAGCCACAAATCAAGAGCTATGTCAGAATGATGTCCATTTGTAAAAAAATTCTTTAGAAGTGTTGACACCTAATTTAAAAAATTAGTTTAAAAAAATAAGTTTCTGCAAAGAAATATTTTAGAATTAATGACACTTACTTGAAGTCTGATGAAGAGAAAATAGAAGTAACATTATTAAAATGTGAATTAAACTGGTATTTATCTATACTAATTTTCTGATATACCACAATAGCAGTAAATTTCAAGACAATTATAAAATAAATATTGCATTTTATATTTTGTTTTCTATAAAGTCTTTTATAAAAATTACTAAATAAAAGCATTGAAAATGGGATGAAAACAGAAAGAGAACCCAGGACTATAAAAACTGCTACTTCCAATAGATCATAATGACTGGAGTTTGACTAGAAAAAGCTGAATAAATTATACTTTTAAAAAGAGAGAGCTAGCTAAACCATCCTGAATATATGAACAATGTGTGCCCAGTATAGTTCATGAATGCTGAAATATTTTAATGTTTATCCTTTTGTTCTTCCTGATTTTAATTATGCCCATGTATGACATGAGGACAGCATATAAATCTTGAGTTTTGGAGTGAAGAAGAATATACTGGAGGAGCTCAGGATATTAAAATATAAAGAGCTCTTAAGGAATTTGGGGTGTTTGTAAAATGTGATTACCAACTGTGTAACAGTGCCAGAGTGCTTATGCTATGTCCTACTTACATTAAAAAAAAAAAAAAAAAAAGAGCAGAACAGTGGAACAGGACACTTCATTAAACTAAACCTCAGTACACTACACAAAGATATTGAATATCACATGTGGCAGATTCAACTTAAAGCAGAAAAGCTGAAAAAGAACGTAAAACAAACCAAGTGTTAAGGCTGTAGCATGCTCAGCTCAAAAACCTCCATATCCCACAGAAAGATGAAGCGATTATGATAATTTGGGGGTTTCCAGAGCTGTCTGAATTGTTTCATTATAAATGTGGTTCATGTAAAGACATAGAAAACCAAGCAAAGGAAGTCTCAGTATTGTTTGGTTTCAATCCCAGTCTAAGAAAATGGATATTAATAAATACAGAGTCAAATGCTACAGGAAGAAAAATAACATAAATGTTAGAGTCTGTATCCTGGTCTCAATCATGTAGGAATAAAAAGTAAAAACAACTCAACAAATCAAACACCACCACTACCAACAAACTAACAAAAATAAGCAAACAAAAACCCCCCAAAAAACCAGAATAAAACAAAATAAAAAATCCAACCTCTCTCCAAAAAACCACCAAAACCTTCTCTGCTTTTTGATATACCTAAACTAACAACTTAGGTAAAACATTTTCTGTGGATGATGCAGATAGGGATCCAGTAAAAACTTCTTCTGACAGTTTGATTTATGTCATCAGTCTGTGAAACTAAAGACAAAAAAAAGTCATCCTGGTGGATGAGTGTTTATAGGCCCATTTTCAGTATACTTAAACCATCACAAATAACTCAATAAAGGAAATATCCTTTGCTGTAGCAAGGATATGAATGACTGAGAGGTGATTTAAAACCAAACACTGGGTAATGCAGGAGAGGAGAGGAATAAAACTGGAGTGGATGGAAGAAAAAAAGGTAATTACAGGCTTAAGATATCTAAGGATATTTTAAGGCAGATTCTGTTGTCATCATTGCATCATTGCCGACTCATCCTTCTGCAAGTCCCACCAAACTGTGTGAGACAACATAAATTTGCAGTCTGGGCAGCTCAGCACAGGACAGTCCTGACTACAGCATCAGACACAGAAAATATAAAAAAAAAAAAAAAGACACTGAAAGATAGAGACCACCAGAACTTAAGACAATGCAAAATAAAAACTGAGGTGTTAATATTTACCACGAGGAATTTGGAAGAAAAAGGAAGAAAGTACTAAATTGAACAGATACCAATCTTTAATAAGGAAAGCAGCAGAAAGAAGGCATGCTGAAGCTGCTCAGAGCACATGGTAAAACCATGCAGCCCCAGGGGGACTAGAGAAACAAGTGGGTCAAACTTGAGAGCTAAGGTAAAACTATGGTGTGAATAATCAACAGAAAATCTGTAGTTTGCCTGTGATCCTGCAAGGCTCCCCAGAGAGGAGCATAAAGAGAAAGCTGTTTCTTGTGAGATGGTAAAGGAATTTGGCCTGGGGCTTTCTTAGAAAGATCATGACCCATGTACACATGTACATGCCAGGAGAACTGGTACCTATGTATTTTATAATTAAATAAATAATACCGTGGAAATAGTCTTATTCTGCAAGGCAAATTCACGCTGCGCCTGATCTCGGGGTAGGAAGCCTTCCAGCCAGCTAACTCCAGTGCTTCCTCCCTCAGACCTGCACACAGGGCTGTTCCCCACCTCAGCCACCGGCTGGCAAAGGGTAATAGTTCGGCCTCAAGTCAGGACCTCTTATCACTGAAATCGACCGATGAAGCAATCCACACCGAGGGCTGTGGCAAAGGAGACGGGCCCTTGTTTGTGTCTCCAATCTGCCTTTATTCCACCCCCGAACAAAGGGAGAGAGGAGATGACACACCCTAGCAGACAGCCGCTCACTCAGAGGGAGGCAACAACAGGAGCACCAAACAGCAACTTGACCAATGAGGGGATAAAGAGGAGGAGAATATACTTGTAGAACCAGTGAGAATGCAGGGGTTACATAAATGACAGGGAGGTTTCCGGAGAAAAGGGTAGGGTTGACGCTGATTGATGGGGAAAAAGGGTAGGACTACAGAGACTGACACGGAAGGGGCTGAAAAAGGGGGTAGGTACTTGGGCTGATGGGTAGGTATAGGGGAAGGACTTAACATAGGACTAAACCATTTTAAGAAAAACTGGAATACAAAGGAACAAACCATTACAAATACTTCAAACAATCTCTTTAAACAAATAAACTTCCGAAACACACTACCACAGCAAATATCTTACTAAATGGTAAAAAAAAAAATCAGATTGTGATTGAAAACCTGGCTCAAAAATTTATTCTACTTTATTAATATGATTAAATAGTGAGCAAGAGTAGTCAGAGGAAGCACAAAAGAGGAAATGAGGTAAACAAAGTTGCATGATTAAATAGGCCTGTAAAACTAATTTTTTAAAAATTCAGAGTGAGTAAGCTCGGCAATATAATTTACTACTCTGTATTTTTAACCTTAATATTTTTCATTGATACAAACAGGAAAAAAGGAATTTAATAATAACATATCCAGAAGTTTTAGTTTCCACAAGTCTCTAATCACTAGACAAATGGTGTGAGCTCTAGTTTAGGTGTGCTTCTGGACAATCATTCTCAAATGTCTTTACTGACATTAATCTGAATAAATGTATATGTACAAAGTAAAAGTAGTTCAACACTGCATAAGTATAAACCTCAGTAAATGTTACACACTTACTTTTCATAAAGTGAATTTACTAAAGAAAAAAATGCTCCAAAGAATTTATAAGTTGCAGTAAGAGACCACAAATGAAGGAATGGTCCACAGGATTTTTTCAGATTGGAAAGCCTAGAACTTCTTTTAAGCCTCTGCACAGGCAAATGGCTTATTTTGAGAAATGTATTTCTCATTTTGTAGGGTGTTATCTAGCCATTCAGTTCTTTTAGGTTTTAGCTGATTGTCATAAAGTAGTATCAAACTGAAACCAATGATGGCATTGTAAAAACATACAATAAAAAGAATCAGTCATCCTTTTCTTCTAGGAATTAATAATTCCTGCTTCATAAATCTTAAATGCCAATATTTGAAGTCACCAATAGAATACAGAGACCCAAAAGAAAATTTATCATCTGTGTATACTAGTAAGACATAATACTCAGAACTTCACAAATTCACTTCCAAATGGGCTGGTTTTATGTGCCTGTTTATCAACATATGGAAATAGCTTGTGAGTATTATGTTACTAGTGAATTTTTAAAATCATATATGTTAAGGAAGGAATTCAGAAGAAATAATTTTGAAAAGCATAAAGTAATAAAATTGTAGAACATCCTGAATTGGAAGATACCCACAAGGATCATCAAAATACATGTCCCAGTTGACAGGAATTTGCTATGAACTAAATCAGATAAATGTAAATACTGCTATTTATACATATCTTTATTTGTTTGATGTTTCTTTCTTTCATTCATTCATTCATTCATTCATTCATTCATTCATTCATTCATTCATTCATCCATCCATTATGGAAATGGCAAGTACAGTGTATCAACTACTAACAAAACTTCTCTACTTTATTCTGCTAGTGTTCCGTGTCCTGACCTGGATAAAGTATATCCTTCCTTTTCAACTGAACTGTAACTCACTAGCTATGTTCACTCTGTTGTTGGTTCTGGGCAGATATCATCAAGTAGGAATTGTGCTCTGTCTGATACAGTTTATTAAGAAATATATCTAGGGGTAACCCATGCAGTTTATGACATTCTATTTATCATTAAATGTACTTAGCAATTTATTGTCACATCAGATTATTTTACAAAAAGAAAACAAAAAAGAAACATCCATTAGAAAGACAATTTAAAAACTATTAAATGAGGTCTATTGATAAGTATCTCCACAAAGTAACACATCTGCCTCCTAGGAGAAAAAGCCAATAATATTTCACATTTTTATACAATGCAAATTTATATAATATTTTTCCTATGTTCTCTTTTACACATATGCTGGAGTACCACTAGACACTTGCAGAAGTCAAAACTAGAAACAATGTAGCAAAAAAAAAATTTGTTTTGGTTGGGTTTTTGGCAATTATCTGAATTGGTATATACTCCTGTATTGTAGAAGCAAAAATTGCTTGTGGCTTATACAGTCTATAAAATATGTTCATATAACATACATAAATACAATCCTACAGTAAATCTGATTTTTTACTTAGGAAGAATAATTCTGCTAAATGAGTTATTTATTAAACTTTTATTATTACTTAATTAAAATGGAAGGTGGTTGTTTGCTATATGTGAAATTTTGTAGCCTCTGTTTCCTGAGAGAACACTTTAAAATAATTTTTTCTGACTTTCCTTTTATCTGTCCCACATAGTATACTTTCCTGATAATTTATTGGTGCTAGAGAAAGCAAAGTTTACACAGAAGTTCACTGAAAAGTTTAAATTAAAACCAAAAAGAAGACCCCTGCCTTTAAAGCCATGAAAAAAGAATTGTTATAAAATAATATTAAAATATATTTAAAGATTTTTTTTGTAGTTTGGAGATGTACCAAAACCTAAGGAAAAGCAGAAGTTGCAGTTTACTGCCTTTTCTCCTTCTGCCAAAGAAATGGAAGAAAACCCAAATGTTATAAATCAGCTGTAAGGTATGGAAGTTCAACTGAGCTGATTGGTAAGTATCCTAATTTGGCAGGAAAAAGTAATAACTTGGAAAACAAATTATATTAAAGAGCTTTTCAGCTCAACATTGGAAAATGCTTAAATTCTGAGGATCTTCTCTGAAATTTTCTGAAGAATAATTGTATATCATACTGCTGTATATTTGCAAAGAGGAAATATTTTCTTAATCACTAATTCAAAAAACAATGTGGAGAGTAATATGAAAGTTTTATAAAATTAATTTATGCTAAGCCTGTTTTTTTTGGAGGGTGGGAAAATTCTTGTGGTAGCGGATAATTTCTCTATATCACAAACTATGATTCCTAAGAGCACTGGATCTTCACATTGAGTGCATGCCCCACAGGACAGGTGGATCAAATACCTAAAGTCAGGGTATACTGCAGAATGTAGAACAATTAAATAAATAAGATTAGACTAAATAAGAAGGAGGCTACATTGCACAGGAAGTAGAGATGGGGTAGAAAATTACTGTGTAAATAGACAGACCAAGGAAAAAATCTAAAGGACTTTGGATAGACGATGGATAGACTTTGGAAGATCATGGATAATCTAAAGGACTTTTCTTGATTGCTGGGAAAAAAAAAAAAAAAAGAAAGTGTCTCTGAAAAATAATAGCTATATATAGAAGCAAAAATTGCACCTATAGTTGTTTATACATAGAATTATCCTGATACTGAGGAACAAACTGACTATATTAAATAAAGCAAATGTAAAACATAGAAGAGTAGCTACAACTTAAAAACCAGAAGAGAATAATTATAAATGCAAATGTGAGATTATTGAGATATTAGTATAAACCTGAGAAGAATTATTGAGGAAAAGACCAAAGTTTAGAGAGAGGCGACTGCTTTGGAAATTGGTAATGAATAGCGAAGAATACATGACAGGATTTCAATATTTTTCAAAGCCCCAAATTGAAATATATAGTCTAGATACAGCTGATTATTGCAGCCTGTCATGGTTTGACACGGAAAAAGAATTTTTCTGGAAGGAAGAGGTCAATTTGGACATTGACCAATTGAAGGTAGACACGCTTCTGAGAACACAGAGGGGTTAAAAGCAGAATTCCCAGGAAAACTTGCTCTCTTTGGTTCCGGTTAGCGGTCAGTGCAGGACTCTCCCCTGCCCGGCCCGTGGCTGGGTGGGGGTGGGGAGAGCCGTGTGACCTTTGGAGGTAGGCCCAAGGGTGGAGGGACTGGAACCCGGGCTGGCCCCCTGCAGATGGAAGGGTGGAGAAATCTGGGATGTCTCCGTTCCCCCCCAGAGTCTCTCTCTCCCAAGAGAGAGAAAGAGACAGCGATGGTTTTTGCCAGCAGTTCACTGCGGGGAAGGAATAGAGCAGGGGGGTCGCAAGGTGCCCAGTCGGGCTGTGGGAGCTGGAGCCTGGGCAGCAAGCCATCCTTGGGAGTCGGGACTTTTAACCCTTCCTGAGAAATAAAAGCTTTGTGAAATTTTTCTCCTCCTCGGTTTGAAAGAGAGGAAGAGAGACAGCTTGGACCCTGGGATGTTAGAAGGAGAAATTCTAGGTGGGAGGAATGACGGAGTGGCTTTTGGCTGGATTTTTTCTTAGTAGCCACAGACTGAATTGATCTTCTCCTCCAAGAGAGGCTGTATTTTAGGAGGATGCCGGTGAGCCAAAGAGACCTGCTTCAGCTGGGAAAAGACAGAAGTGGAACAAACAGAGAAAAGTTAAGGAGGTTTGTGGTGGTGTCCCCTGTCTTCGCAGAGGAAGAAGAGAAGAAGATCTCTGTTCTTAGATCTTCGGCCCCAGGGGCAAATGGGGGGGACTGTTGGTCCCAAAAAGTGAAAAACTGAACTGTTGTTTTTTCCCCTCTTGGCAGGGCATCCTTGAAAGGAAAAATCCTAAAAAGCAGTCTGTCCATCCATGCATTGGTGGTGAGAGCACTGTGCATGGAAAGGAGAGGGTCACCACTGGCAAACTTTTTTCTCCGGGCGGTGCCATGTGGTGACATGGAAGCACAGGATGTGGCAGCTGTGTTTCTTGAGGGGTCTGTGGCACAGGAGAGACTCCTCTCTCCCTGCAGATGGACTGGGTGTTGATTATCTGGCGGGTGAAAACCTGATTGGGGTCCAGGTTGTGTCTCACTGTGGTTTGCTAGAGTTGGGTCGTGGGAGGAAGAATGCTTTGGAAGATTTTCATTTTGAAAATGTGTGTGTTTCTTTTTTTTTCTTTTTTTTTCCCCTCTTTTATAGTAGCATAGTGGTAGTAGTTTAATAAAGTTTTTTCTTGTTATTAGGCTTGGGCCTGCTTTGCTCTGTTCTCGATCTCATTTCACAGTATTCAGTTGAGAGATTACATTTTCATGGGGGGCACTGGCATCGTGCCATTGTCAAACCATGACACAGCCTTTAGTCACCAGCTGTATGAAAGGCAAGAGACATATTTTGAGAAGCAGCTCAGGGTTAAGGATGGTTTGGTTTATGCTATATTGAGAATAGATGAAGGAAATTGTTGATCCCATATTATGGTTATGAAACATGATAGTTATGAAATTAATAATACCACAAACATAGTCCGTAAACACCTTGTTTCCAGTAATTTCTCAGGAAGTCATAAATCAAAGTTAGATCTACACTACAGTTCACTACAAATCTTAGAAATGTGAGAATCAAACCAATTTGACTTTACTGAAGACAAGTGGGGACTGGAAGTTTTATGTTCTAATTCTGGAGATTATAAAAAATAATTGAATGCAGCTGTTAGGTGCTGTAAAACAATGGGAAATTTAGACTTACATATACATATATATATATATATATATATATATATACACACACATATAGGGAAGATGTATTGTGTCTCAGTACTAACAGACTTAAGCATGATATGATATACAGAATGAAATGTCAGAGTAAGTTATTTATTTTTCATAGACTGCAGGCAGTGCAATTAAGTAGTAAATGAGATACAACAATGAAAAGGGCACTATTAAGTTAATATGAATCTATGGCTACAGTCTTTGTTTTAGAACTGTATCATAGACACAAAACAGTAAAGACACCTTTCTGGAAAATGGTCAGCTTTTAGAAGTTGGCCTCTCAGTAACAGATGTTAACAAAAACTACTATCCTCCAGGAAAAAATACCTCAGATCTATCAAATGAAATGCACAGACAAGAGTATGGAGAAAGTAGAGGGTGAGATTCTAAAATGAAAGGAGGAATAGTAAAATACTGTGAAGTTGATAAGTTCAGAAAAAGGACTGATTCCACAAAACCCAGATTTAAGATTTAAAGGAATTCTAAAGATTAACCCTACCCAGAAACAACAAGAACAAGGAAAACAACCAAACAAAAAAACCCTACAAACCAAAATAAAAACTCAGCAATGAAAATTAATGACCACAGGTCCTCATGCTTATATATTTGTATAAATATCCAGAGCTAAAGTGTTAATTCTGTAGCTGCTATGGACTTGTCTATGTGAGAGTTTTAGGGGTAGAGTTGGAGACAGGAGAATTCTAGACAGTCTCTCTTCTCTCTTGTCCTTTAGATTTTATAATAAACTAAATATATTACTCAGTTTGTAATTTGGGAACTTGGATGAAAGTACTAGTAAATTATTTTGGAAAATTTAACCAGGTGCATGCTAAGAAAATCCTGGCATATCAGTAGGAGGATGGAGGGCTTAGAAGTGTTTTAAAAAGAGCTTGCTGACCCTATCGTTGGGCAGACAGTGACAGGAAATTATGTTTTAATGACATACAATGTAGTGATAGATTTAGTTAATTTTCAGGCCTGGCTAGAAATGCCTCAGGCTATTACAGTTCTAGTCAATCATGCAATTTGTTATTATCAAAAAGACTGGAATGGTGATTCTGTCAAAAGATGTTCCAGAGAATGCCATAGCTGTCTGCAGCAAATAGCAAGAGATTTGACAACTCAAAGGTAGAATTATGTATTTACACAGCCTACATGTATAAAGCTTGAGGACTAATTTGAAAAGCAATCCAGATTCCCCTCAGAGACAATCTCAGCAATTGCAGAAGTGTTAATTGACTTGGATGAACAGGAGTAATTCAAAAATAGAATTCAATAACTAAGCAGCATAGCAGATTATTAAAGGCAGATGTCTTACAGAGACCAACAATGACTTATATTTAAATGAAGTAACTCCTGTCTTCTCTAGTGGTGGCATCCTACTGACATAAGCAGCTATTGGAAATAAGATGTAGCTGTTTTCTATAATAAAGATATCCCATGGATTATCACCTCTCTGCTGTCATGAGGAGAATCAGTGTAAGCTTGTCTTAAAATGTTAGGAATTTCATGACTGTTGTTTCTTGTAGATACTGAGAAAGCTTACGTGCAACACTTCTCATGATTGCTAATGCCTCAGATATTTTTTAGATATGTGGACATATTAGCATTAGTTGTAGCGAGTTTTCAACTCTAATTAATTACAGTCTGTTTATCTAAATTTGCCAGGGAGTCTCAAAGTAATGCAGTACTATCCTATGCTTCAGTGTCTATTACTGTTTTGTAATGTCACACATTTCTTCAAAACTTCTATTGTTGAGTGAGATGGCTTTATTATAGCAAAGGAAAAAGAGCACTAGAGACTGTAACTTTCCGCATAGGAGCTCTATAAGCTTTACTTAATATTCTTATACAACTTTGAAATTTTTCAGTGCCAAGTTACTAGAAGATATTCATAAAATCACATAATATTCTGAGTTGGAAGGGACCCAAAAGAATCCTCGAATCCAACTCGTATTGGTTATGTTCTTAATGACATTATTATGTGATTATTATGTGATCCTAAACCCATAAGAGTTTGGGAATATTACAGTGGAATGCAACAGTAGTTCTCCATGTAGTAACTCTTTATGTGAATTTTTAGAAAAAAAATCCATAACATTTATTTTACAATCTGATGGTCCATCAATCAGTTACACTGATTTTCAATTATTTAAAGAGAGTTTTCAAAAAAGAAACTTATAGTTCAAAGTTCCTTCTAACATGTTCTGTGTCCAGCCACACCTGTCTGAATCAGTAAGGCATTTGGTCATACTTGCATGCTTTCACCATAAGAGAAACTTTCAGCATATTTTCCATTCTATTATCTCCAGTATTGAAAAGTATTTTTCTTAGTTTGAATGGAAATGATTAAAATTACAAGCAACTTTCAGTGATCATTTAAGTATTTTACATATCTTAGCAATTTTTTCTTTATAATCTTAAATTTATTTGGAAATTTGTTTATTTATTTATTTATTTATTCAGTTTGAGGGATATTATTTTGGGAGAGATAGAAATTGTAAATCAATGTTGGAAATTAAAAACTCTATTTTAATAAACAGGACAGTAAAATGTTTGTAATTCCTGAGTTATACTAGTCACATTTCAATAAATTTTTGTCTCAAATGTCTCCTAGATTTTTTGTAAGGGAGTTCATTGACATTTCTCAAAGACTCCTGTGTTGTAAATACCTGTTTCAGCCCCATTCAAAATTCACCCAAAAGGCAGAATCCTTTAAAAAATAACTCCTCCTTATTTTAATTACTTTATTTCACACTGATTGTGGAGACCCTGGGGGGCAACCCCGTTGGTTGGGGAAACACAAGAAGCTTCCCTCAAAAAGCTGGTAAAACCCAACTGGCTCCTTCCCCTGTTCCTATGCCTGCTCCTTTGTCCCTGAGCCACTCCCTCCCTATTCCCTGACTGGCCCTATCTTTGTACCACCCAGAGACCAGGTGTCATGGTTTGACACTGGCACAATGCCAGTGAGCCCTATGAAAATGCAATTTCTCAACTGAATGTTGTGAAATGCAATTGAGAACAGAGTAAAGCAGGCTCAAGCTTAATAACAAGAAAAAACTTTATTAAACTACTACTATTAGGCTACTATAAAAGAGGGGGGAAAAAAAAAAGAAGAAAGAAAACACACACAATTCAAAATGAAAACCTTTTAAAGCATTCTTCCTCCCACTACCCAACTTTAACAAACTACAGTGAGATACAATTTGGACTCTAATCAGGTTTTTACCTTCCAGATAATCAACACCCAGTCTATCTGCAGGGAGAGAGGAGTCTCTTCTGTGCTACAGACTCCCCAAGAAACACAGCTGCTACATCTTGTGTTTCTATGTCACCACATGGCACCGCCCGGAGAAAAAAGTTTGTCAGTAGTGACCCTCTCCTTTCTATGCACAGTGCTCTCACTACTAATGTATGGATGGACAGACTGCTTTTAGGATTTTTCCTTTCAAGGATGCCCTGCCAAGAGGGGAAAAAACAACAGTTCAGTTTTTCACTTTTTGGGACCAACAGTCCCCCCCATTTTCCCCTGGGGCTGAGGATCTACGAACAGAGATCTTCTTTTCTTTTTCCTCTCTGAAGACCGGGGGCACTACCACAAACTTTCTTAACTTTTCTCTGTTCGCTTTATTTCTGTCTTTTCCTAGCTGAAGCATGGTCTCTTTGGCTCACCAGCATCCTCCTAAAATACAGTCTCTTTTGGAGGAGAAGATCAGTTCAATTTGTGGCTACTAAGAAAAAGTCTAGCTAAAAAGCCACTTTATCATTTCCTCCCACCTAGAATTTCTCTTTCCAACGTCTCAGGTCCCAGGCTGTCTCTCTTTTTCTTTTTTAAACTAAGGAGGAGAAAAATTTCACAAAGCTTTCATTTTCTCAGGAAGGGTTAAAAGTCCCGACTCCCAAGGATGGCTCGCTGCCCAGGCTCCAGCTCCCACAGCCCGGCTGGGGACCTTGCGGCCCCCCCGCTCTATTCCTTCCCCGCAGTGAACTGCTGATAAAATTACCGCCGTCTCTTTTTCTCTCTTGGGAGAGAGAAAGACTCTGAGGGGAACGGAGACATCCCAGATTTCTCCACCCTTCCATCTGCAGGGGGCCAGCCCGGTTCCATCTCTCCACCCTTGGGCCTACCTCCAAAGGCCACATGGCTTTACCCCTCCCCCACCCAGCTCGTGGCCGGGCAGGGGAGAGTCCTGCACTGCACACTGACCGGAACCAAAGAGAGCGAGTTCTCCTGGGAATTCTGCTTTTAACCCCTCTTTGTTCTCAGAGGCGTGTCTACCTTCAATTGGTCAATGTCCAAATTGACTTCTTCTTTCTGGAAAAATTCTTTTTCCGTGTCAAACCACGACACCAGGGTCACCCCGGGCTCTGGGAGAGAGAAACCTGGACCCTCCATGTGTGTGTGCCTGAGACTCTGAACATCTCACTGAATTAAACATCTGTGGATACCGTGCAAAGGCCCTTTTTACTTCTTTACCCCAGACTTACTACCAGGAATTCTGGCTGCAACCCTGGTTGTTTCTTATATAGTATGTATTGGATTTAGCAAAATTACAAACTTGCGACTCAATTCCACTAAACAATTAAACTTTTAGTTATATTTTTTCAGATATGGGAAAATTGTGGTGAAATGACAAGGTGTGAAGACTGTGTAAATGGTCCATATTTACTGGTGTCATGATGTAATTTTGACTTTTCTTGTGAAATCCTTTTTGTGATGTGTTGTTTCCAAAGAGTATTTGCGCCTGGAGTGGTATGCCTGATGGTCTATTCCTTTTTAAAAGGCATTTGTTGGAACACTGCAGGCTACAGGGAGGACCCATGTTGAAGGAATTTGTGAAGGACTCTTTTCTGTGGCAGGGACCCCACAACAGAGCGGGGGAAAAGTGTGAGGAAGTAAAAGAGTGGAAAAGATAAAGTGTTATTAGCTGATGACAATCCCTGTTCCCCATTCCACTGAATCCACACAAGGAGAAACATGTTGAAGGGCCATGAGTGAGGCTGAGCCTGGTAAGAAGGGTGGCGGGAAGGTGATTTTAGTTTTATATCTCACTATCTTACTCTATTTTTAATTTATCTAGTTAATTGATTTGATTAATCTAAATTAATTCAATTTGATTACTCTTTCCCAAGTTAAGACTGTTTTACCCATGAGGGTGGTTCTTGAGCAATCTCCCTATTCTTATTTTGACCCCCAAGATGCTCTTTTTAAAATCAGCGAGTTCATGGCTGCTGCCTGCTGCATTTTTTTGGCAAATTCTCAAAAAGTTTGTGATGAGAAAGTACTTCCTTTCAGTTCTCTTGCCATCTTCCCACCTGTTTTTGGAATACCTTTTCTTTCATGACACTAGAGTGCTTTAAAGGGCTATCACCATAAAACATGTTTTCCCACCAGATCCAGATGTTTCCCTCTGTCTCTCAGATGTGATCTTAAGAGCTTCTCACTCAGTCTATTGCAGAGCTGGTCATGTTAGTGCAATCCACCACTATCAGCAATGGATATCACCAGTCTCCTGTTTTCCCACAGAGATAGAAAGAAGTAGATTAGGATTGAAAGAGGTATTTAGTGGGAAGAAGAGAGGACATGACAAATACAGTATCAACATATGTATATTCCTTCAAGTTGCTTGCTCAGTGAGACCATACTTAAACCTTCAGGCACAGTGCATGATGGTACTGATTTATAACTGTTATGAAACTTGGAGCATATCCCCTGAATCAATTTTCTTATCTAACGCTGAACATTTCTAGCTCCTTGGTATACTGTTGCCTCTCCAAAGAAAAAAGAACACAGAAGAACATTCAACAGAGCATTCAACAGTTCAATGCTGAAGAAAAATTTTCCTTTTACCTATCAGGTGCAGGAAAAGAGATGCAAATTCATATTAAACTGCTACTATATGTTCCTTATGAAGTTCCACAAATTTTGAACTAAAACTTTCTGAAAAAAAGCCATTTTTTAGTTCTCTTCCATGAAACACAAAGGTTTATTTTGAGCAGAATAAATACTTCTAAAATAAATGAAACTGCAGAATTTCTTAGAGGACAAATAATGTGGTTTATAAGAAAAAACAAAGGAAACGAGCTGTGTTAAAAGGATCAAAAAATATGTCACAACTTACATTTTTAAAATGAAAGTCAGAGATATAGCATTTAAAAACATATTCATAAAGGGTAATAGGTCAGCAAAAGTACAATTTATGACATGCATTGTATGGATTATTCTGCCACATTTATTTACAGTGAGAGATTGATTTCTCATGGCAAGCACTGTATATCTGTCATTTTAAAATTGAATAATGTTAACAATTCTGCTGAAAAATATACAGATGCTTTCATATTTGAGCTAGTACCATTCAGGATATTACATTATGTCTTTAAGTAAAACACCGAGGAGCAAAATGCTTATTTGAGATGTATTTACAATGGAACATTCATCACACTGTCTATTTTCTATTTGAAACTCTTGTGTTAAAAGAAAGGAAAAGAAACTTTCACTTTAAACTCTATTAGATAGCCAGTGGAATGCAGTTACTCAGGAAGATTTAAGAGAAGATGGTTTGTACTGACTAGAATAGGCAAGTAAGATCAGTATTTTCATGTCTGCTTCCATCTAATAAGCCATTCACTGACTTCACAGAAATTATAGCAGACAAGAAATCATAGATATACTTTTAGTCTTTAAGTCAAGGTGAAAAAATAAAATTTAAAATTGCTTTTATTTTATGATTAGCCACACACTACAATTTGTCCTTCTATATGTATATGAAAAAAAACTTACTAAAATTATCTATTAAATTTTGTTTTATCTTACTAGATGTTCGTGGTGGCAGTTGCTGTTTCTGATTTTGTCAAATGATTGGTTTATATTTCCTTTGTAGTCTGCTACAGGAAGAAAGTCCTCCTATGCAGGCATGGGCCAATCTCTAAGTATATTCAATTATCAAGCTATATTAAATGGTGTATGATTAACACATTGTATTTTTTAGTTCTTTTATTTTCCCCTTTAATTAAGAGAAATAAAAATTCTTGTAAAATAATTTACTAGATGGAAAGAGATATTAACTTCAGACTTTAGTGGGAAAGCATGAATCTCAAAATATATTCAATTATCAAATGATACTAAATGGTGTATGATTAACACAATTTATTTCTTAGTAATCTTATTTTTCCCTTTAATTAAGAGAAAGAAAAATTATTTTAAAATATTTTACTGGATGGAAAGCGATATTAACTTCAGACTTTCATAGGAAAGCATGAATGAGAGCTGAAAAATAAGGAATAGTTTCCAAAGAATACAAGGTTTTGAAGATTTGGAATCCATTTGAAAGTATCTTTAACTTAAATCACCTTCCAAGTAATACTTAATAAGTGGTATAACGAATACTTTTGTACCAGAAAGATAAATTTGCTCCTTATAAAGGCATTATTAAATATATTTTTCAAAAATGTCAGACAGAAGAGAGCTTCATGTCATAAGGCAACTATAAGATCTTGCACATCTATTTAGAAATTGACTTGATGATATAAAGTTGACTGAAATGTTGAATCACTTGGATCTGAAAAAAAAAAATAATTTTGAAACAGTAAACTTTATTCAGATATGGTAAAGATTACTTAATCTTATTTCTGTATTTCTTTTGTAGAACTCTATAGTGTTTTACATCTAGACTTCAATAATTTGAATAAATGGAAAATAACAAAATTCAGCAGCCAAAGTCAGGCTTTGTTCTATAGTTTTTAACTAGCAACTGCTGCATATTTCAATAGTGCATGATTTTTCAAAAATTTCATTAGTACATCATTGATTGCTCATTTTTCATCCCTCAAAACAATTTAACACAGTGTCTTTCACACAGAGAATAACATATTCATATTATTTGATTTTTGATGAAACCAAGTGACCCTTTAAATTTGCAATAGGGTTCTTTAATTTTGCATGTGTTTCTTTAATGCTGTTCATTTAATTCTCTTTTTCCATTTACCATCTGCAAGCATTTGACTCTATGACAATTATTCAGCTGTGCTGCAACATGACTGACATTTTACAAATGTTCCAAAGAAAAAGAGATCAAACAAGGCAGGAAAAACCTCACATTCAAACAAAAAAGTCACAGTTCAGAATCCTGCATTTTCCATACAGCGGAGACATCTGAGGAGTAATTATTGGCCTGATTGTAAACGCAATTTAATTGCATTTTGTTTTCCTATCTGATGAGCACTTCATGATGATGATGATGATTACTCCTGGTAAGAGATGTTCACACCATTGATATTTTCCCACATTGATAGCCAGGGGGCCCTGCAGATATGGCTATGGACAAAAATGCTATTTTTTCTCTATATTAATTCAGTTATAATTTTTCAAGTAAGAACGAGTCCCTGAGTGCTCAAGTGTGAAAGGATCATGGTTTACATTTCTATCATCACCCAGCCTGCCTTCCACATGGAGGAAATTGAGCTAATGTTCATTAGAAAGTGCTTTAATTAACAAACATAACTGAGAGACCAAGCCAGCGTAATCACTGCTGATTAATTAGGCCACCTGTATGCAAGATAAAGTAACCTGATTTCCCCCCTATTTATAAAAAGTCTTCCATTCAAAATAATCTCTGTGCTTTTTGGAATTATTTAGATTGCTAAAATATTCAATCATAATTAATTTTTATTTATTTTTGCATTTTTATTGATTAGTTAGGTAGAAATGTTAGGCAAGTCCTGTGGCACAAAGAATAATGTTAACATATTTCCATCAATCTTTCAATTTCATAGGAGCCCACTAAATTAGATTTTCACTCAAAACTTAAATATATAAGTGAAACCAAATTACTCTAGAATTAAAAGGCTCTTATGCCTTTAGCATTTTGTCTGGGGTTTAAAAGTATGATGAAAGCTGTGATAGAATTCACACTGTCTGAAAGGACATATACCACAGAACAATAATAAAAAATTGTATTATGAGAAATAAAAAAATATTTAAGGAAAATGAAAATTCAAAGACAAATGCTTTCTTATTCTTTTTAAAATATTTTGGCTTGGTATAAATGGATATAAAAAATTAAGAATGTTTTAGCTATTGTCATTGTCACACATTTTTGCAGCAGCTTGGAAGAATTTCATCAAAGTTCAAAGAAAATTTAGGCACAGAACGGTCCTTTTCATTTTCCAGAGTTACCAGTTGAAACCAAAAGCCACGTGAAAGATAATACATCAAAATCCTCTGCTTTCTTTATTAGGGGAGAAAAGAGAAAACTTTGGTGACATTTGTAGTGGTGGGCAAAGTAGATTAAAAAATAAACTGAGCTAGGATGTTGTCCAGTCTGAAGACATCTGAAGAAGAAAAAGGTTTTACATAGTCAAATCTTGGTTTTTTCTATCACATAGTGAAATTTCATTAATTTTCCTTTCCGATTAAATTTTAAAAGTACAGATAATTTCCCTGAGTTTCCCTATGATGAAAAGAAAAGCTGTAGAAAGAGAGTATAACTTTTCTCCAGGACTGTAGAACTATCTGAAAATTCAAATCTCCTGATTCTTGGGTATGTCCTCATTACTACAGGAAATATGCTATTATGCTCATTCCAGTGTGCCTCAGCAATCAAAATATGTGCCCAGGTCTTTCAAAGGCTGCAAGTTCTTCAGAGAGAGAGAGAACACTGGAACTGCACTTAATATTCCCCAAAAACTGAGGAATCTAAACTCAGTATTTTGAATTTTCTATTTTAAAATGTTAAAACATTTGAGATTTTTTTTTTCATTATCTGTTTTAATCAGCAACTTTGCTTTTCTCTCCCCCTGATTAATTTTCTACCAGAGCAAGGTATTTTCTAAACTAAATTCTTTTTCCTTGATTTTTAAAAAAAATTCTTAAGTCCTATCATAAATATAACAATTCAGGAGTTTAATTCTGAGTTATATCTTCAGATTTGGAACAGGAATTCGCTTCATGAGGTGAGGACAGACCCCTCTGAAATGGGGACAGAGATAATGCAGAGATGTTTAATGCTTTTATTGTCTCTCTCTTCAACACTGATGAGGGACCAAAGGGGTGTCAGGGCTCTGAGCTGGGGGATCATGACTGTGAAAATTATCAATTCCCAGTATATCCTGAACTTCTGAAGAAATCTGCTGCTCAAGCTGGATCTCTACAAAGCTATGGGGTCTGGTCGAATTCATTTGACTGAAGATTGGCTAACGCTGCCAGAATTTTCAAAAACAGCTACGAGGAGGATCATGGAAACTACAGTTCTGACAGTCTCACTTCCATGTCTGGTACATGTAAGGGGAAAGTTATTCTGGCAGTTATTGAAAAACATCTGAAAAACACTCCAGTCATTGGTTACAGCCAATGACTTCATGAGAGGAAAGTCCTGCTAATCAAACTTATTTTCTTTTTATGATGAGTTAACCCAACTAGCAGATCAAGGGTAGAAAATTGATGTAATATTTTTGGATTTTAACACTGTCTATCCCAGGATTCTTCTTGACAAAATGTCCAGCACAAAGCTGGCCAACACATCACATGATGGATGAGCAACTGACTGACGGACCAGGCTCCAAGGGATATTGCAAATGGACTGCCAACCCTAGTGAGGTTCCCCAGGGAATTCATCTTCAGCCCAGTGCTCTTCAGAATCTTCATAATCCACTCGGATACAGGATTCAAAGGTGTAATAAGTTTGGCAATTATACTTAATTGGGAGAAGCTGTCGTCTTGCTCAAAGGCAAGTTCCTGGGGATTCCATCCACTAGCTCCATAAACAACTGAAAGCTCACTATCCTAAATTTTCCTCTCATTGCAGGTTCTTCTTCAACAGTTATTATGGATGACTATATGACAGCTTAAGTGTAGCACTCTTGGGTTCATCAGGTATGCAAAAGAGACACAGATATAAAACAGTTGCTAATGTCTCAGTTTTGAATAAAAATAATGATAAACATAAGTATACTTGCATATAAATATGAGTATAGTTGTATATGAACATAATTTTTATGCATTTGTAATATGTTTTCACTTGAAATTTCTACATTTTTTTCATGTTTATTCTTAAGAAAATTAGTTTTATCAAATCTTTTCCGATTAATTTCTTGAGAAGAGCTAATTTTAAAGGTGTAGTTAATTTCTTATTAAAGTGAACAGCATTTTTACCTTATTTTTACAGTGCTGCTCAATTTCTCTTTTATGAAGGTATTGCCACTGAAGTCCTATCCATATGTGCCAAAAGGAAATTGGCTTCAAAGTGCTAACATTTAAAAAGTTAACATTTGGGAAAGTGTGAAGGAAGAAAAAAATTACGTTCATGCTGAAATAATTTTTTCCTCTTATTCATTTTATCCCTGAGAGGAATACTAGATTTGTCTTTACAAACAAGCTGTGGGTCTGCTGGTAGATAAAATTAGCACTGAGAGATAAAAGAAACAATAGGAAGGATTCCACTAATTGATGAATGGAAAAAGATAATTGCTTTTACAAATAAACTTTACTTTGCTGATAAATAAAATTAGACATTGAAAGATGAAAGAAATAATGGGGGGAAAACCCTAAATTCCATAAGAATTAAAAATTAAAAGGGAGGGTTATACATTAGAGGGAAATCTTTGGTATCAGATGTATCAGGAAGTCTGTACCTCTCAAGTACCTCAGCCAATGGGGAAAGAGAGAAGGGAAATGCAGCTGGGAAATTAGGATTAAAAGGAGGCTGTGTCCTCCAAATATTTGAGAGCCCCTAGGGGAATGCCCCATGGCCTCTCCCTTTATTCAAATAAAATAAAAGGACTCCTCTGTGTCCTTTTGGACCTAAACCTTTGATGTTTGTGGATTAATTTTCCTAACAACTGCAGGCTCGTCTGGGATCTTTCCCCCACCCAGGGCGGTGGGCAGTGAGCGGAGCTGAAGGCACACCTCACCCAGTATGGGTGATCAACTCCCCTTGGTGGCAGCTGGCTCTGGGTGATTGATTGGGTTCCTGAGACTGTCCAGGAGACAGACAAGTGGTGGATAGGGGGGTCTGTGAAGAGTCCACAGGGAAGGAAAACTGAGAATCTCACTGGTAAGAAAAATGGGATCTTCAGGGAGCAAACCTGGAAGGCCACCCATGGAGGGTAGCACAGGTGAAACAAGGTACCCATGGAGTGCTGCAAGGGTAAAGCTGGGAAGAGGGCCTGGCAAATGGGATGACGATTCCATAATACCCCAGGAGAGTGCCTTGGGGAGAATGCTGAGGTCTTGGAATAGTTTAAATGTTCACCCAGAGGTAACTGGGGAGATCACGGTAAAATACTGTTATTTTGTGTGGCCAGAGTATAAGTGGCCACCTTCTGGAACAGATAGAACTTGTTTGTGTCAAATTTTGTGGAGGTATTTAGAGGAGAATTGGAAAGGATGGATTGAAAGGGAATGTGGATTGATATAGATTAGACAAGCAATAGGAGAAATATATGTGTTAAGAAGAAAAGGGAGGAAGAGGAAAACTCTGAGGATTGGGATGCAGGTCCCCTGTATCCTCACCTCCCAGAGCAAAGGGATCAGGGAAATACTCTTCCTATGGCCCCACCTGAGAATAATGATAGTGTGAAGAGAGAGGAGCAACAGAGCACATCTCTTCCTAGAACTAGAAAAGGAACTCCATTTAGGACATCAGAAGCCCCCCAGACCCAAGAGACAGGGTACATCAGACGCCACTCTGCCAAATTCCTTTGAGGGAGTCAAAGAGGAAGGTTTGGGTTTGTAATTGTACCCCTTACTACCCAGGATATAAGAGAGTTGAAAAAAAATAATTACTCCCATATTTGGATAAACCCATAGGGGTGGAGGAAAAGATAGAGAAATATTTGGGAAATGGGGATTATACATGGAAGGACTGGGATTTTCTTTTGGGCAAGCTTTGCAGAAAATATTAAGAGAGTTTACTCCACCTTCAGGAGTTAGGTTGTTGCAGTATGTAGATGATTTGCTTTTATCATGGGAACATGAAAAGGTGGTTGAGGAAACTACTGTAAAGCTGCTTATTTTCTTGCCAAAAAAGGACTTAGAGTATCTGAAAAGAAGACACAGTTGGTAGGGGAAAAAAAAATCAAATATCTGGGAATCATTCTGACTGGGAAGTTATGGTGTATTGATCTAGAAAGAATCCAAGGGATTTTACAAGTATCATTACCCTGGACAAGGAAAGGGGCTGTGGCAGTTTTTGGGGTTGGTGGGGTGCTGCACAGCATGGATTGAGGATTTTTCTGTTGTGGCCAGACCTTTGTGTCTTTTTAACTTTTTAACTCAGGATAGTCCTGGTGTCATGTTGTAGACATCAGAAGGAGAGTAAAGATTTGGAGAATTGGAGGGCAGGTTGGTTGATGCCCCAGTCTTGGCTTTTCCAGACTCAGAGGGGGAATTTGAACTGTCAAAAATATGTTAAAAACTGCTGTAAAATAGTTGATAACTGTTAAGCATATACTCTCAGTTTGGTTATTATGTTGTAAAAGGGGTTAAAGGGGTAGTTTAAGAAACACAGTACTCTGTGTACCATATTACACCTAAGTAAAGTGTACGACCCCCCAGGCAAAATGAGCCAACCTGGACAGAACTATGATGGGCCAATCAAGCGCCTTAAACCTTCATGACAATGAAGGATCTCTACAGAAAGCAATCCAAAGGGACAAAAAACAGGATAAATAGGGGCATCTGACCCAGTGAATCTGTGCTGCTCCACCTGGAACACTGGGGACATCACTGCTCAAGAAGACCCAGTCCTGGCACTGCAGCATCCTTGGCGGGAATGCTCCTGCTTGAATCGTGGGCCCCCTTGCTTTAGGCCTTTCTTTTTTATAATAAATGCTGAAATCACTTTTAGTACTGGGAGTGTGGTCCCATTTTTAACAAAATGTTTAAATTGAAAATAGGAATTATTTACCTTGACATAGCAATTTCCTGCTTGGCTTGCAAATCATGAACAGTTTGGGAGGAGGAGGATTAGGACTACTTACGTTATAACATCATGATAGTTCTGTATGATCCCTTTTTCACTGAACAGAAAATCATCAGTTCTTCTGGGAGTGAGTACCTTGGTGCTTGTGGAAGGTCATAGCTGCTGGATCTGCTGCTGGATCACAGTAATTTCTCCTGCACTCACAGAGGCTGATCCAGTTCCCTCTGTGCTTCTACTGACCCACACATAGCATTACACTCAGCAGCGGAGCACTACAACCTCCTCTGTAGACTGCCCTAGAGCAACGCAAAGCTCTTGGGAGAAGCTTTAAATCCCTTGGTTTTAAAAATGCTGAGGTGCATGAGTCCAATTGCTGCCTTCGCTGCACAAACACTTATCTTTCTTGTGGAGAAGATAGCAAGTAGCAGTTGGAAATATGCTGTTTATCAGGTAAAAGCCTTGAGGCAATATTCCAAAAAAAATAACACAAGATACCTGATACTTAAAGGAATAAAATCTGACAGAAGTAAGGAAATATGCTGAATTCTGCAGCTTCATTCTTTTCAGTGATAACTGGTAAAACATCACCAGTATTGTAGTGGAGTCTGGATTTGTTAAAGTCTAGGAAGTGATTTTACATGGTCCTTAATGAGACTGAATAGAAAGGATGGACAACAAAGTGTACAAGCCCATTGTGGGAGTAGAGCTGGGAGTGGCGGAGCAGGGATGCCTTGGGAGGATTCTTATTTTTAAGTTAGAGCGAGAAGGTGTGACAACTTCCCAGGATCCTTCACCTCCACATGTAAATGAATGTATGCCTGTCACTCAGAGTTTCACTCCCCCACTCTGGAAAATTCTGTACCCCCAGCTCCTTCACTGGCCTGTTCACTGTGGTCACTCCCCTCTTGTTCTGTTATTGGTTATAAACATGTCACCCCACTTCAGCTCCACCCTCAACCCTTATCCCCATTGTTTCAGTATACCCTGTCCCCTCCTACCTTCCAGTTCATATACCCCGTACCCACCCCCCGCTTTCTGCCACCTGCTTTCCATCCCTGCTCCCCTTCAAAAGTGGTTGTTTCCCTGCCTGCTTTGCTTGCTACCCATCCTGACTTCCTGCCTTCCTTGCTCCCTTCTGGGCCCTCGTCTTTACCCTAAATAAACCCTGTTTGTGTGCTCCCCCTTCTTCTGATGAGGAGATTTATGACATCCAGGCACAGGTGTCTGGTTGGCTGGGGGAGCTGTTTGCTGGGTCTGGGGCGGAGATGTTCCCAGATCAGTGGGCGCCCCAACCTGCCCAGGGTGGCCCACAGCCCATGTTCAGGTACACGTTTGCAGTATTTATTTAGAGCACATTCCATGTAATTTACTATGAAGACAGCTGAGTTTGGTGATTGTGAAATGAAGAATGATAGAAGATTTAAAAAAAAAAAAAAATCATGGTAAGAAACACAACAGAAACAGCATTAGCATGTATTTTGTGGTTTTTTTGGTTTGTTGGTTTTTTTTTTTTTTTTACCTAGAGAATATTACATTTAGAGAAAAAGATATGTAGGGTGTTAATGAAAGAATGACACTCAAAACCATGATGTAAAAGTCATAATTTTTCACTTCTTTTTTTTGCCAAACATATCATTTTATTACCTAAGTACTCAAGGCCATTCACATTAGAACTGTGTTATATTTTTCAGCAGCATTTAACTCAGTAAATTTCTTTCAGTTGATGCCTTTAGAGTATTTTGTTCACTCTAAATATACTTTTACGCATCATTTATCTTAGTCAGAGAAAATAAAAAGATATTTAGAAACGTAATCTAATTTTCTAATGAAACAGATGCCAGATAAGACTGAGACAAAACCAGGGAATACAGCAGCATGTTTGCCATAGCTATATCTTACCATTTTCTATGGTTGCTGGTGTCACCATTCACATATGATAATAAAATGACGTAATGTTGGAGACAGAAATGTTATAGTTTATGACTTAAACATCTTCATGAAGGACTTTTGCCTTTTTTAGGAAACTGTATTAGAAAAGCTGCAGAGAAGACCACTATACCTTGAATAGGCCCTCTGACTGAGGCCCTGAACTGCTAGCTGATGTAGATAAGCTTAAGTAAGATCAAGTCTGCTCACAAAGAGATCAAGCTTAGCACCTTTGGGATGGAGACCACAGCCCCAGGGCTATCAGCTACCAGACTCTCACAGACCCTCATATCAAAGGGTCAGGGGAAGAGAGATTTTTGCCTGTGCAGTGAAAAAGCCTTGGGTGAGAGGCAGAATGCCCATCTTCTACTGTGCCCAAGAGGAGCCCAAGCAGCAAGGGCCCCTTTACCCCTAGTAAAAGCTTATCCACAGCAGAGGGAATGTCATGGCCCATCATAGCCCCTCCGCCACTCCAGAGGGGTCCCCAGACCCTGTACCAGAGCACTGCAATGATGCAACAGACCCATACTGCTGCAAGGGACCATGTCAAACTGACCCTCTGAAGGGAGCCACAGGGAAATTTGTTGGGGGTTGGGTTTCTTTCTTTTTCACTTACAGATTTTTTTTGCCCATAAGTTGCTAGGATACTAATTACTGGGTACTTCTGGGTACTTAAAAAAGTGGCCAAGGTCTAGTGAAGAGTGTAAAATCTGGCTATACTTATTTTTCTCTGTGGGTTTCTCTCCAAGGTAAGAGATACCACAAGTTTTGAAAGGACAGGGCTGGGGGCAGCTGCTGGCTCTCTGTCTCTGGGCTTTGGAGGAGCAGGGCTGGACCTGTGGCTTAGGGAAAGGAATTCTCTGCCAGGGCCACAGCCCAGCTGGGCGCTACCTTTCTTCTGTGGCCGGGCCCCGCATCCCCTGCCCGGCCGGACGTGCTGCAGCTTCCAGCTACCACCGCAGAGCTTTTCATACATCTCATCCACCGCGCCAGGATTTCTGATCATTGCTGCCGTTCCAGTTTGCTGCTGCTCGGAGTCCTGCTGAGACACCGGCACTGACTTCCCCAGGGTTTGTGAGTCAAAGCCTCTCCTCCATCCCTCCCCATCTGGCCCTCCTCCCTCCCTGCCTCCTTCCTTCTCTCCTTCCTTCCCTCCCTCCTTCCCGCCCTCCTTCCTCATATCAATTTTTTGGCACCAACATCTAATCTCATTTGTTTTTAGTCCTTTTTTGGGGGTATATGTTTAACCTTTCTTGTTCAAATCCATTTTAATAATAGAAGCTTATTTTCCCTTGCTCTTCTGTGCTTAATTGGTTCATAAGAAATGTCTTCCCTAGTTTTCACTTTGTCAGTTCTTTTCCTGCTAAGCTGAAGGAATGATGTAACAATGTTTGTGCTGATCATTTTGTATTGTGGCTGGGAATTACATTGTATTAAAAAAAAGGACTTTTTCACCATATACAACCATATTCAGAGATTTAGGGCATTACACTGGAGTGATATAATGTTCATTTCTCATCTCAAGCAATCACAGTAATGCAATATAAAGAAATCTAGCTCTGTCTAAAAATTAGATGCTGTTTCTACTTCCTTATTCCAGTGGGAAGTTCATTCTTCAACTACATTGCTCTGATGAATACAAACTTTCATCTAATACCCAGACTAATTATATTAATACTTGTGTCATATCCATTTGTTCCTTTACCAACATTATTTTTTATTTTATATAGTCTTGGAAGATCTATTAAGAGAAATAATGAGCCTGCAGTGTCTGATTCTTTCTTTCCTTTTCATGGATCAATAAACTGTGTATCCAGTTTCATATTTGCCAGCAATTCCTCCACCCCTACCTTCCACATAAACAACTTACTGCAATTTTTTTCTTATGAATCTTTGAATTCATCTGCTGATTCATAAAGAATTATGATAGAGAGTTATGTCTAGCCCTTTGGATTCACTGGAGTCCTGCAGCTTGGCTTGCTTTGTGGAGATACTTATTATTTCTCACTAGAAGCATTGTCTTATTGTCTTTGTCTTAGTGTTCATCATAAATCTCTGAGGCCCTGGGGTCCGGTGACCACCGGGCACGCCACAAGGTCAGGTCCTCAGGAGCCAGATAGCATTAAGAATGCTTCCTCTCGGTGGTGGGATGACACTCAGGCAGAGTAGTTTCTAAGAGCGTTTATAGTAGGAAGAGATGGATCGGGGAGCGCGGAGGGACAACCACTCTGGAAGGGAGCTCGCACTGAGAGCCCCGAGCAGAGGGCGGGGTGAGGAATATAACTGTAGCAGGGAAGGAGGGTCAGGTAGGAAAAAGCCAATGAAGGAAGGGTTTAGGGGCAGAGTAGAGGGTGAGTGATGGGGTTACAACCAATGGGGACAAGGGGAAGGAGTGGTCACAAGGAAGGAACCAATGGGGGGGGGTACAAAGAACAAGGAACTTTCTAGAACTGGGGAATGGTCTACATAATGATTGACAGGGATTAGGGGAAAGCACAAAGAAAGATTGACAACAGGGGAGGCGGGAAGTCAAATGTTGGTGACCTCCCATGGCAGCTCAGAGGGACTATCTCCCAAGTCCCCTCCCACAAATCTCTATGTTGAAAAAGAAAAAAAATATACTTTAGTTAAGTTAGGGTTTGGATAGCCTTATTTATGAAAAACTTTTTTAAATTTTTTCCTTGTTCTTCATTTTTGTAATAATTGAAGAAGATCAATTAAAAATTGCCACTGTTATGGTTAGTTTTGCATTGAATAATTCTCTGTTTGACCCAAAACTTTATGTTTCTGTAATCCTTTTGCTTCTCCTACATAAGGAGGCATTGTTTGATCTTAACTTCTCCAAGATGATCGTTTCAATAGCTCAGTCACTCCATATACATTTTTCCTTCTGTTTGTATTACATTTTCCATCCAGAGTTTTGATCTCCCCTATATTCCAATACAGCTAAGTCATACATTAGTTTGACTATGTAAATTAATTAAGTTAAAATTAATTTTAATTAAATCCTTAATTTCTGAAAACAAATACTTTTGAAATAAGCACCCCTTTAATTACAGCTCATTTTGTTTGCTAGTTCATTTGTTTGTTTGCTGTAGATGTAGCTGTTCAATTTAAATTAAATGTATTTGGGAGGCTTAATTGAACTGAAGTTCTGCACTATGAGATTCATGAGTATCTGAATAAAAAATATTAATTATTTATCTAAGAAGGTGGTAGTTCCCCATTAATGTTTAATTTCACGTAAAAATAGAGAATGATCAACAAATAAAGGCATCAGCTTCTATAACCAAAATTACTTATCTTTAACAAATCACATTTTCTCTGTAAGTAATATGCTCTCCCTCATACTAAATGGATTTTAACCGTCCTTGAATGTGTTGCATAGATTTCTTTTTAGTTCCACATCTGATGCATAAAAGTGTAGTTGTCTTTCAGCTTTACTCAGTTGATTGACTACCACATTCTGTCCTGAAATCTTCTTACCTACATAAATTTTACTGGTTTTAAGTTTATCTGTGCTGTTTCTTTCAAGTCAAAGACACATAACCATATACTAACACAGTTTTCATATCTGTGATGTGATAATACCCTGTTGAGTTATCTAAACTTTTGCTATATTGTACTCACTATTATTTCTTCTCTGAACTTAGATGTATACTACTGTTTAACCATATTTTTAGATTAACAAAATGCTGTAATGTTCCAAGTTCCATATGACTCAGTATGAACTCTGATTTTGATCTGTTTTTTCTTTCAATATTGATGTATTTCATGGGAAATACAATTTCTATAAAAGTGATGTAATTTCTGACCCAATATAAAAATGAATTGATTCCAAAGGAGAAAACATCTTGTAACTGGCATGGATATTTCCTGCCTCTAAACATACTTTTTACTTCTTCCTTTTTATTATTTTCTACATTGACTATTATTTTTACTCACATAAGATGAAAATGATATGTGAAGAAATAAAAATACAGATGTTGTTAAAATTGCTTAATTTTTTAATCAACATTTCTGTGTATAAACATATAAATTGCAAAACATATTCTCAAATTATGATAAGGTATTTTGAAGTTCTTAAATTATATCTATAAGTTTTTAGAATTTTATTTTTACTCTGGTTGACTCTTTCTTGGTCAGACACAGAAGATTTTGTTGTACAATATTCTCATGTTTGGAAGAGGCAACTACATGGTGCAGAAAAATAAATATGAATGAAATGACAAAAATCAGCATGAATGCAGACAGATTTAAAACTAAGAGCAAGTGAAAGTGTCTTACAGACCAGGCAATGCAATCTGTAGAAATACCTTATGATTGCTCTCTTAATTTAAGAAAATAATCTGTTGTCTCTTTCAGAGACACTGAAAATAGAATATGCAGACATGTAGGTGTGAGTATCATCAAAGATACAAAACATTTCTTTTTCTAAACTGAGACATTTCAAAAGGTCTCTGTAATCCACTATATGCTAGATAACCCTACATAAGACTTATGTTTTATATGTATGAAAGTCACTTGGAACAAAAGAATCCACTATGTCTCAGTAATTCTCTTGTCAGATTGTGGTATGAAATGTATTGGTCTTCAAAATTTTGTTTTGGTCCATATGTTTTTGTATATCAAGAGGTAGAAGGAAATGCGTAAATTTCAATAAACTTTGAAAACCAATATTCCCCTGTGTAAGCCAACTGCCAGGCTGATAGGCATTGAATAAACATGTTTACTTGTGGTTTTACCCAGAAAAAGGTATAATTTCAAAAGAAAATGAAGATGCATGAGGCATGAAAAGGATTATTATTGTTCAAATACTGTTGTAAGAATGGTTCAAGATGGCAAGTTATTTTTTGCCATCCTGATTGAAGAAAGAATGTTATTTTTCTATTATAAACTGTAAAAACTACATCATACTTAAAGAAGTTTCATAGCCAAGTAATCAATCAAGATGTTTAGACTAATTTTGCTATTTTGAAGTAAGAATATGTAGGTGGTTTTCTTGCATGGAAAAAAAAAAAAAAAGGCATTAACAGTATACAAAGGTGGAATTAACAATTTCAAAATTATTGTGCTGTACTCATTTTATTGTCATATAGATGGCCCTTTTTATTTTACACAGTCCAGTAAATTGCACAAACTATGCTGGCACTGAGTGCTGCTGTAATACTGCACATGCAGCCAAGGGCTACATGTGCTGGGGTTGTTTTTTTCATTCCCCAGGCTGATTTCATATTACACATTATAAGACCATAAAAAATTATATTAAAAAAGCAAATCAAACATTCGTAACAGATATTTCAGCTCATAATTGTAGCAACAGCTATATTACAATTAATTTGTAACTTTGTTCCTCTGCCTCCTAAGATTTATTTTAAAGGGGTAAATAGGACCCTAGTTTTCTGTAGAAGGTCATTCAGAAGGGCTTCTTCTCTATGTTTGGAAGATCACAAAACTAATAAATGAATTATTTTTTCTTTTTATTTGCATTTCATTTTCATTACCTTTTTATTTGCATCTAATTTTTTCTTCTCTGGAAGAATTTGAGGACTATTTTTAAAAAGTATTCTAAATTCTATAGTTGAGGTACATTTGTGCAAAAGTGTTCTAAAGGCATGTGGATGGAATGGTGTAGTGGTGAACATGGCTGTGCTGGGTTAACAGTTGGGCATCCTGATCTCAGAGTATTTTCCAACATTAATAATTCTATAGTTCTATATAAATATAGTATAATTAATAATATACTTACTATATATAAATATAGTATAATTAATTTAGGATACTTATTAATCACATTTTTTATTCTTGTGATTAAAAAACACATGCTTCTTTTCCCCAAGCAAGCTATTAAGTGGCAGTATTAAGTAGATGGAATATATTATTCATTTTTTTTTTCTCAGTATCTACTAATTGAATTTCAGTTGCTTGTTCTAGATCACAGAAGTGAGATACTGAAGTGAAATTCTGTATATTTTAGAGTGAAATTCTGTCTATTTTATAACTTCATTGATGACAATTTTTATGTAGCAAAAATTCACATGAATCCATGTGACCATAGATTACATCCTTCAGTCTTGTTAAAAATGAAAACAAAGCACACAAATAAACAAAACCACAAAACCCCCAAAACAACAAAAAAGCAAAAGATCTCACAACACAACAAGAAGAAAATAATAATAATAAAAAAGATGCCATTATCTACATGCCTATAAATTACATGCCATAAATTCACCTGGTTTGTTCTTGTCTTTAAAGGTTCTAAAAGATTTGCTATCTTGCTTAATCTAGGCCATGATTTTACTCATAATTTTCATATGCAATTCCATGGGTCAGGTTCAATTCTTATCACTTCCTTTCTGACCCCTTCTTGCTTTCTGATGATTATTTTTTCTGGAATTTGGGCTGCAGATTTATGTGACACAGAATTGTTCCAATCTTGGCTTCTGAAAGATACTTAAAATAAACCATAGAGGTGTTATTTTTTATATATTTGAGTACTTCATGTGATCATCCAATTTTAACTTTTTACTCCATCACAGGCCTACATGGGGCTTGTTAATTCTGTTCCTTCTTAGGAGATCGTAATGCTGATTTCCGGCAAACATAGAAAGGACAAGAAAGGTTGAGAAGTTTTAATTGTACTGACTGTTAACACTCACAAACTGTTTGCTGCAGCTTTATAAAGTTGTTCAGCATAATGAAGACCAGAGCAATGGCCAAGAGGAATCAGTCCTACCAGCCATGGAATGCATTTCTGTGACTCTGTTTACTTGCTCATTTTAACAAAGAAAAGGTGTCGATTCTTTAAACAATATATATGTGTGTTCATTCCTGTTGAATTCTAAACTACCAGGATAAATCAAAATTTATTTTGCCTAATCAAGTGTTGCCAATTAGTAAATGTCATCTACCAATTTAATTTTCCATTGTTGTTAATTAACTGTTAGCAGATCAGGTCTCTATATGCATACAATTATTATTTCTAACCATTTTGTTTTCTATTATCATCACATTTAATATTTTGATTTATGAACATATTTTCACCTTAGTCATCAAATATTATTTTTTCCTCCCAATACATTTAGAAAATCTATTGTTTGTCACATTACATTAATGATAATTCCATATGCATTGTTTAAATGAATAAAAAATTATGGGAGTATTTCAGTTCTTCAGATTTTTAAGTTTTTTTTCTGACTGAAGAAAAATAGACAACTTTACTTTTATGCATTCAGCTTAGTTAGCAATCTCGGTAAATGTAAATAATGGTAAAAATCAAAGATGTGTAAAAAATTTATGTTTTTCATTTCTTCAGACTATGATCAGAAATCTTCTGTCTTGGTTGAACAAAGAAACAAAGGTTTGCTTCCTAGTGATTAAAATGCAGCCTAGGGACATGCACACATGTCTTGGAAGTCCTAGAAACAAGAATGCTCTTAATAAAGGAAGCACAAATTTGATACTGTTTTCTTGGATTACTTCACATTGTTTTTTATGGCTTTCCTAAGAGGTTTTTTCTTTTGATTAGCATGGTTTTCTTTGTAACCAATTCTAAAAGGTGTTTCAAAACTACTGTCTTCCTTTTACATTAAGATAGAAAAAAATTCACAGAAATAGGAACCATGTCCAAATTCAGGGTTAAGACATTCATCTTACATATATATAAGGTCTTCCATATCCATGGATACCAAAATCTCCTGCTAAGACCAGAACTTCCTTGTTGAGAGCAACAGTCTAATAGCTGATGCTTTAGCCTTCACTGTATAGCCCCTTCCACTGAAGTAAGGACTTTGCCAATAATTAAGCTGCTTACAATGTAAATTATATCTTGGATGCAAAGTAAGGTATTAAAATATTGCTGAATCTTACCAACTATATTACATGTGAGAAATTATAGAGGAACTTAGGCAAGTATGTTAACATTGAAACTGGAATCTCAAGAATACTAAATTCTGGCTCTGATTTTATAGTCAATTTCAGAACATCTTAATGCTTAAGTGTGTCTTCTAAGACTGTACATTTTGTATAGGCACTTCCTTACACATGAATGACTTTCCTTTCAAAGATGGTAACTGTGTAGAAATTATCCAAGTCATGTAAAAAGGAAAATTTGTGTACGTGCTTGAAACATAGTCATGTGAAATTGCAAGCAAATGCATAATTAAAAGTATGTGGAACATTTTTTTCTGAGTTTGCTTTTATCTTGACTCTATGAAATTCCTTTATGGAGACAGACTTCTAGAATAAAAAAAAAAAAAAATTTTCATTATCCACCTACCACAAATAATATAGTACATATAAAATAGAATTCACTTTCTTAATGAAGATTGCCAATATTATCCTGGACTAGGATTTTTCAAGAGCATTCATCAACTTTAATATATGGACTTTTTATTAAAGAACTGAGCTTATAGTGGAAATTCCATGAAAAGTAATGAAAGATCACACTTATTCTTAATGAAATTAACTGCAAATTAATTCCTTCAAATTCTTCCCTTAACTTATGTAGAAAGTGCTTTCTAATAATTTTCTTACATGAACAGGAATTTTAAGAGAGCAATTTAATAAGCATATGTAGTGTTTTAACATACTCAGATATATTAATGAGCTTAGGTGCTTTTACTAAGCCAAAGCCATCAAAGAGAAAAAAATAAAAAACTTTTAAATTGGAAAAAGTTCTTTCATTCATTTTAAGACAATATCAAGACAATAATGTTCTTTTAGTAGAAACACAGCATGAAATACTTCAACACAAGCAAACTCTGCTGCTCAAGAATGGAAGAGCTTCATTTTGGTAAGTCACTGGATAATTTCTCCCACCTTAGACAATTTTATCTACTTTTAAATAATGTTACATTTAAAAAAAAAAAAAAAAAGGTATGCAAACTGCCCAATTGATTTTGGGAAGCTAAAGTATGATGCTCATGCCACAAACTGTTGTGCATCAGTGCTACCAGATCTGCTGGGCCAAAAGCTAGCTAAGTCAGATTGCTTTGCAGAGAAAAAGCCCGGAGTGTTTTGCTAATTCGGTCTGCTTGAATTAATCCATCTTCCTGTGGAAAGCCTACTGTCACCAAAAACTGAATCAGTGAAAGTGGACATGTATTACTTTGGCATATCTCTAGAATACCAGGAGACTGAGCATTTCGGAAGCATTTTTTTTTTGCCGTTTGTCCAGTGGCTGAATGATTATACTTTTTAAAGTTGCTACAAAAATTACACAGGTGGAAACAGGAAGACACAGTTTCAAAGATGCAGGCTGAAGTTAGAATTGTAGTTTCCAGAAACCTTTATTGATTGTGTATTTATATTTTTTAAGTAAAGGATGCTGGAAATGCAGGTCAGTTTTCTTGCTACTGTAATGTCATTTTGCCATACAAGCATTTTGCTCTTCATAGGCTTCCCTCAAAATAAAGGAAAGTAAGTAAAAGGATTAAAAAAAAAAAAACAAACCGGCAGCAGAAAAAGCCAACAAATAAGCAAAACCTGAACATAATCACCTTTGCAAAGCATAAAGGTACAGTCAAAATCACAAGTAGGTTTTTTTTCTTCAGTTAATCTTCAAAATTATTTTAAATGAGTAGCACCAAATTCCCACTATCTTTACTTAGCAGCTACAAGAGACATCTTAGTACAAAAATAAACACAAGCATTTTCATACATGATTTCTATAATAAAAATAGGAGATTCATTCATTTAAAATAGTATAGTAATAAGGGAGAAATTCTGTACCCTGCCGTATATTTTGCCGGACAGAGTAGGCATTATATAATAAGGCATAGCTCACTCATTTTGTGTTTCTCAAAGCCATTGACTGACACTTCTGAATACAGGTCTAGGAATGAATCATTGCTTAGATGGAAGCTGTGATCTGCTTTTATAAATCTTGCCAGAATATATTCTCACATCAACTTAAAAGGCCTGGGTCAATACTGTATTATTTACCTATCAGTTAGTCATGTAGTTTAACAAAAGTTTTCCCTATTTCTTGGCCTTATAAGCTTGACCTTTAGTCTCAGGAGTAAGCAAAAGTTGGCTGTAAGTAGATCTGAGAAACAGTAAATTAAAAAAAAAAAAAGCAATAGAAACATAACATGAACACTACATAGTGACATTGTAGATATTCGAGCATTCAGAAAACATCAGGTGTATAAAACATACTTTACTGCAAATTTTAAAATATACTTTACGCTTAATAAATCTTATAGTCTGCTTTCTGACTAAAATTTTAATCTTAAAATAATTTATAAAACGTCAATTTAATGTTCATACTCTGAGTTACAACAAACAAACCTAACATAAAGTTACATTGTTGTAAACAGTAAATTTAAAAAAGCCCACTTTGACTCTTCTACATTTTGTTCACGGCGCAATACTGACATTTGCAATTTTTCAGGCTTCCTGTTTCATAAATATGAATTTTGTAATAGATGTAGTTCTTCTGCCTTTTTCTATAATCTATAGTAAAATTAAACTTCTGGCTTTGATAGGAAAAGCTAACATAGCAGAAATGTCTGCACAGATTTAAAAGACTAGGCAAATTCTCAATATCTCAGAGTACAGTCTACCCCGTGATATAAATATGGAGGATTTTGCACAGCATTATAAACTTAGTCTTTTCATTTCAGTTTAAATCAATTTCAATTAGCATTTTAACAGAATTTACCGAACTGGGGAAGAATTCCTGAGGCCATCATGTCCTATTGCCTTCAAAAAAATTAAGGAATAAATAAATTTCCAGAAATAAATAAAGTCTTTGTGCATCAAATATACAGAAAAGTTCTTCAGTACATTTGGAGATCAGATCATGTAAGACCTCTGATATTTTTCATACTATAATCCCCAATCCTCACTCTACTGATTGATTACTGATTAATTGTATCAATGCTTAAGTCATTCCGTATTTCCTTTTCTAACATTGTCCTTAATTAAATAACCTGACACTAGTACTGTTGTATGTCATTAGATTTATTCCTCTGGTATATTAAAATTGTACTTCATTTTCTTTCCCCCTTCATCTTGTGTTTCATTCTACTTCCATGGCTTTGCTTATTTATTCCTTCAAATATCATTCCTAAATATTTAAGGTTTCCAATGTTCTCCAGTTCTTAAATCACAGAATCATTTAACCTGAAAAAAATCTTCACTACTAACCTAACACAGTACCAGAAAAAATTATCTCTAAGTGCCATATTTACATGACTTTTAAATACCTCCAGAGATGGCACCTCCATCACTTCCCTTGGCAGCCAGTTCTTATACTTGGCAACACTTCTTTAAATATATTGCATTATTCAATTATAAAATACAATACATTATTGCGACTAATTCTGAAGGCTTTATTCAAATTCTGTGCCTTGCAGTCTTGAGGGCAGTATATGAAAAAGAGGTAATTTTTCTTCAGTTTTTCACTGATGTATCCCAGCTCTCTAAATCCTTAACTCAGGAAATCAACGTCTCATCCATGCTGTCATTCAAACCACACATTGTCAGGTGCTTGTTTATGTATATCTCGCTATAATTCCAGAAAGGTCTCATGATCTGATTTCACTGTGTGTGTTAGGAGTTCCTTGGTTGTCTATGCTGTTTTTTAATAGAACATATTAGGACAATTATTTCCATAATATGAAAGCTGAGAATTTTGACTGAGCAAGTATGAGAAAGAATATTTTCTCAGAATATAATAAACAGCATAAGGCATACCTGATAATAACACCTCACCTTCAGGTTCCAAGCAGCACCTGCTAAAATTAGTTGTGTGCTCTGACAAAGATGAGTTTACTTTAATAGAATGTCAGTGATTGATTTGTTTTCTGTCATGTGACTATTCCCTTAAACTGTAAATACTGGCTAATTTTTGAGGATTTTTTCCTAAGGATCCATGAAATAACACTTGCATTTTAGTGGTAATAAATATTAAAATGCAAGGCGGTGCCTCATTTTCTCATCCTCATTCCATTTTAGAGACACAGATGAGAGAGGAAGGGGAATAAATGGGAAATGCAAGGGAAAATTTTTACTGGATGATTCCCAGTATGATGCAAGATTTCTTCGGAAGAATGATGATAGGTGGTACACAGTGAAGCAGTTCCCTGGCTGCCATAGGAAATTGAATCAGTAGGGTTCAGAGACCATTGGCTAAACAGCAATTATTCTTTTTCCCTTTAGTTTTTCTGTGTACAGACCTCTAATATGCCATATGAATCTTATTAAAAGAGGTTTTGGCTGAAACTCAGTGGTGGCCCTCAGTTAAAATATCCTGCTTGGCAATCTTCTACTTTCTTATTTATTTTATATGTAGATAATAAATTATCATCATCATCATCATCATCATCATCATCATCATCATCATCATTGTCGTCATTATCAATAATAACAACAACAATAACAATATCAATATCAATAACAATAACAACAACAAAACAACAACAACAACAACAACAACAACAACAACAACAACAACAACATAATAATAATAATAATAATAATAATAATAATAATAATAATAATAATAATAATAATAATAATAATAATAATAATAATAATAATAATAATAAACAATATACCCAACCCCACCCCCAGCAATAGACACTTTAAAAAAGGTTCTTGATCTAATTTTACAACTTCCAGTCTGTGAAATTAGCACACTAGCAGTTCTGGATTCCTCTTTTGGGAAGACCACTAGGATATGGCCCAGCTGTACCCTTCTGCTGGAAGTGGGTTTACATCTGTGTTCAAAAAGAAGAAAGAACTTTCAACCCTTTCATTTTGCTTTTTCTCTCATTTTATTTTTATTCTTCTGATTTCATTTTTCAAAATGCTGACAATCTAAAATGTTTGTACCTTTACTTTGGAAATAAATACATGTATTTAAAAAATCAAAAAAATCATTTAGGCAGCTTTATGCCCTAATGTCTAATTATATTGATTTTTTTTTTTAAATTGGAAGTCCTTCTGCCCAAAAAGACACAAGAACAACAACCAGAAATCAGTCTTAAAGGATTTACCTTGTGTTCATACAAAGATGACATGAACTACAGCTGTGGCTGCAGAATCCCTCAAGCACATTCTCAGGTCTTCGATCAAACAGGCAAGAACTTGAAGGTCATTGCTAGCTCCTGTCTCTATCTCAAGTGTGCCTTCAGACTTGCATAGGGTTTTCTTATATTCTTCACCATGCACACTAGATGTATAACAACTTTTTTGCAACTTTGTACTGTTCACAATGCCCTGGCCACCTATGCTGAGCAATAAGGGGATGAAATTGAAGAAGCTTTTTGACTTTTATAGCTTATTGATTTTTGTATTTTCAGATGTATTAGAGCAATTTTTCAAATGTATCCGCCTTACCTTGATATCTTGAGTGTGGAGAGAGGATTTCACATTTATTAGCTTTGCTTTGCTGAAAAAAATACAGCAATAGAAGTACTTTTGTGTTATCTCAGGGATATAAATGGTTTTGGTATTAAAAAAAAAATCAATTCTCAGAATAAAATCCAAAGCTTGTGTGCAAGTGTTACATAAAAAGCAGACAACAAGGAATGTGCTTTTCCAAGTAGGTAACAAAGATGGGTTTTAAAAGTGCAGTCCTGAATTACAGTTGAACTCAATGAAGCTCAATACTTCCCAAATAAGAAGGTTCTATCTTAATGGAGAGCATATAATACGGTAAATACCTTTTTCATTATCTCTGATCAACCATGACAGCATCAGAAAATGAATGCAGGAGAGAAGACTTCTTCCACAGGAGTACTATTTTCTCAGATCAGAGACAATAAAATTATGTCTGAGCTGTTTCATTATAAGAATTTTTGTTTCATTAGGTGATTTGAATTTTTAAACAGTATAAACAGGAAATTCTATACTGCAGCAAAAGTATACAGCAAATGGCCCAAGAAGTGAAAGGAACTCTGCTGCTGTTTCAAGTGTATGATATTTATTTGTGCCATAGAATTCATATTTAGTGATAATTGTGGTTACATTCATTCAGCTATAATGATCTATTTTATTCCATTTTGCATGACTTCTATCACCTTCTAACTGCTGCATATACAAATGCTTTTAGATCTGTACTTTGTAGGTTTTTACCTCTCAGACTAGGAATGTACAGTTCAAATAATTTAAATAGCTCACATATGAGGGTTCTTTTTATAAATTCTCCTCCTCAAGGGAGGAGCAGGAAGAGCAAATATGTAATTTCCATACTATAACACTTACTTTTGCAATATGCAATTTATCTCTATTAAAAAAAGAATAAGCTCCAATTGTATTTCTGGGGCTGAAGTGGCATTCTGACTATGCTTTTCTGTCTAGGCAAATAAAATAGAAAGAGAATACCTTTAAAGATTGAATTTAGCAAATTATTTTAACATTAAATTATTATAAATAAGAAAATGAAGGCTTTATATTATCATATTTATAAGTCTTTTCCTGATGGGTCAGCAATTGAGGGATGTTGAAAGTTCCATTTATGAATGCCCATGCAGTAAATCCATATTAGAGAGCATAATTTCAAAAGCATATTATTCTTTCTCATGTTTTCATATTTTTTTGTATCTGATTGGACATACTTATGACTGAAATGCTAAGTTTCTGAGTAATTACACCAGCTCCTGGGAAAATGTTGTCTACGTGCACATTTATCTAGTGAGACTATGATCTATTATATGTTAATGAAAAATGTAAATATAGTTTAGAATGTAAAAGATTTCCACACTTCCTACTAGAGATCATAAAACATTTTGTAAGTGCATTCATGACAAGATCATATTGTACCCTCTGAAGAAATAGTTATAAAGCAGATAAGTCTTTTCATTTTTCTGATTCTCAGTGGAAATAAATAACACCTCCATGTCTTTCATTATCTGCGGAAAGTATCTAGCAACAACTACAATGACTATGTACCACCCCTTCTCCAAAAGAAAAGCTTATATGAAGTCCTATGAAAGACTTCATTTCAATAAGAATTAGAGTAACTAGTGAAAATAAAACAGGGGGTAATTACTAGTGGATAAATAGGTATTTGCCACTCTATAGAATACCAAGATCTAACTCAGGCTTCTTGCTTTCTGTGGAAATATACAAGAACAGTTATGTTTCCAAATATGGAACAAAAATAATATTTGTGTATTGAGCAGGCTTAGGCTAAAATAAAAAATATAAACCATTGCAAAAAATATGTATCTTAGAACAAACACATGTCAGAAATTAAGATGTTTCTGTGCATTCTTACCTCTGAAAAATTGGCCTCTACATGACTAAGCCTTTTGGGGAGGGCATGGTGGTAGGAAGAAACAAATTTGTGTAGCTCATCCTTCTACTGAAGTAGAGACAAGAAGCAGGTGAAATTGCTTATTTTACTTACAAACACAGCATTGAGAACAGGTCTTTGAGGCAAAGACCTTGAGGTCAAAGGCAACGAGGCTTTATTTGAATCTTTTATTTTCCCATAGAGAGCCTAAATGTTTGGATCTTTCTATGAAATTTGAACTCTTTATTTTTTTTTTTTTTTGTGTATATTATGTTGGTTTTTAAGGTCTTTATAAATTTGCTGGAAATATTTAAAGAGATTTTAGTTTAGAATGGTAATAAAGAAGAGAAAAGGAATATTGGCCCTTTTACATGAAGCAACAAGGAAGGAAATCCATAATGAAATCCATTGTAGAAATGAAGAATCATCTCTGCAGCCTCTATGGAATAATAACTAATTAAAAAAACAAAAAAGAAAAAAAAAGAAAAAAAGAGTTCAGTACTTCCATAATCCTGTAGTTCCAAAGGTGTAGAATAATGGTTGGGTTTTTTTTGTTATTTGCTTGGGGGATTTTTGGATGTGAGGCAGACATTTTTAGGTTTTATTTAGTTGCGGTTTTTTGGGCGGTTTCTTCTTTGGTTTTTTTGTTTGATTGATTGTTTTTTTGTTTAGTAAGAGAAAAAAAAAATATATTCTTACAACTTCAATAATTGTTAGGAAAGGAAAGAGCAGACTTAAGAAATCTGATCTCCAGCTATGACTTAAAGCTATTGCATTTACTCCCTTTACCTCTGGAATCCTCTGACAAAGGTCTTAGCCTTCCAAAACTGAATGAGGGATAAAAACATTGTACATTAGTGAGCTAAAGTCTCAATGGAATGAGATTTACTAAGATTTACCTTGCATTTTCCTATAGAGCAGGAGGGTTATGTATTTGCATCTATTTACTGAGTTTGTAAAGTATGCAGTGAATGTCAATAAGAATGACTGATACTAGTGTTCATATTTTTTTCCTTATTAACAAGTTGCATTGCTTACTTGTATTTTACTTATTATTTAAATACAATCAAGTTCTTACAGATGTAGCTTGACACCTCAGTATCCAAAAGATACTCATAATTTTTTATTGAATTATATTAGAAGGAAATTGTGAAGATATATGAATGCTTTCTTAGTGAATCAACAGAATTCTGTGTGTCTGCATTTTAATAAATTAGTTTTATGACCTGTTCTTTCCTGCTAGCTCGATTGTTTTAACTATACACCATTCAAATTTGTCATCATTTCATTTATACACAAATATACTTTTTATTAATGTTTCTATACAGACTCTGTACTGTATTTATGAGCCTTACTTAGCAGTCAAATAATGTTTCAGAGGCAGCAACAAAGTGATTGTTTCTTTCTTCCTTATTTATTTCTTGTATAAGGAAATGGGCAAACAAAGGAAGAATCTTTGAAGCATAATATTTTCATTAGTCTGCAATAGTTGTGGTAATACAGCATATTACCTGTAGAAAGGATTTTCATTATGCCAGGTGAAATTGTGAATAATATATAAACAGTTTGATTTCTATATGGAGTATGGGAAAGGAGGGAGGGAGGGAGGGAGGGAAGGAGGGAGGGAGGGAGGGAGGGAGGGAGGGAGGGAGGGAGGGAGGGAGGGAGGGAGGGAGGGAGGGAGGGAGGGAGGGAGGGAGGGAGGGAGGGAGGGAGGAAGGAAGGAAGGAAGGAAGGAAGGAAGGAAGGAAGGAAGGAAGGAAGGAAGGAAGGAAGGAAGGAAGGAAGGAAGGAAGGAAGGAAGGAAGGAAGGAAGGAAGGAAGGAAGGAAGGAAGGAAGGAAGGAAGGAATAATATTTTAATTGTGTAATTCTGTAAAGATGAAAAAACATCACAGTTTTATGGACATATACATACTTCAGATTTGTATACATACATATGGAAAGGCCAACAAATTTATTCCTGATTTGCTGGAAAGATAGCAGAGAAAACAAGTATTAGAAATGAATGAGTTCTTCAGTGTGTACCATGAACCCCTTCAGTCATCAACCACTAAAGCACAATCAGTCCGGCAGGCAACACAGCTTAGTAAATTGATGATCTAAGCTGATGGTTGAACTAAAATACTTTTTTTATGCATCAAAGCCTGAAGTCAGGTAAAGTTATCAATCTATATTTACTTGTTGCTTATATGAAGTAAATAAGCTGTCATTCTAAATAAGATTTTAACTCTAGTTGATTTATCAACTCATATTGAGAATAGCTAGATATTCTCAAAGCTGACTAAATTATAATATTCATTTCAAGTTCAGATTTTAAAAGATAAATTTAAAGTTCAAGGTCATAACTTCAGAAATAGCAGCCATCAGGTCTTTTTGGCTGTTCCTGAAATGGAGTCTTTTAGAAATAGAATTTAGCCTGCAATTCTCAGTATATAATCTCTGAGTATAGTTAATATAAAAGAAACACTCTATTAAAATATCTAGTGCATTTTACTTCTCTCCCTAACTGAACAGAGGATAGTAAAAGAGAAAAAAAGGTGGAGAGTGGAATGGTCGTAAGAAAAATAATTTGTGATTTTAAATAATTCGGGTTTTCTTATCAATTTCAGTTTTCAGGTAATAAGTTTTTAACCTTTTCATTAGTTGTTCTAGTTTTTAATTGCTATTAGAGTTTTCAATTGTTTTAAACTATCAGAGCTCATATTTAAAAGGGTAGAATACATATAAAAGCACTGCCCTTAACAACTGAGAAAGTGAAAACAATAAAATACTTGGATATAGTAAGTTCATGTCATAATTGCAGTGATTTTAATTTTGATTGCTAATTAAATACTAAGAAAAAATGGCACAGTTATCTAGAAAGCCTTAAGACAAAGAAGACAAAGTCATCCAAATATGAAAGCACAGAAACAAGAAAGTGTGTATTTTCTTGTTATCTAAATGGAAACTTCTATGAGGAAGATTTAGGAAGTAATTCCAGGAATTTGCCTCCAAAAGTCTGATTTTTTTCACCCTGAAGCTGTCAATTTTCTGTGTGAAATCATTTGTCCTATAACCAAATTCACCAGCTTTTACAGATACTAGGAAGTTCTATTTTCCACAATGGCAAAACTAGCAGACGATAACCACTAGGGACACCAGAAAAATGTTTAATTTCCTATTTAATTTTCCAGCTTTGATGCTGAAACAGAATTGGGATTCAGATTATTTATTCATGTTAAATCCACAAAAAATGGCAAATTACCAATATTTATTTGCCAGTCAACTTTCTCTTTAAAACAAAACTGAGACTGACCTATGAGAATAATTGTCAGCTGAAACTGAAAATATTTGTGTAGATCAATACACCTAAAATATTATGCTCTTTTCATTACTAAATTAGGTGAGGACATTCAATTCACATCATTAATTCTTCACGTTTTTCTATTACTATGAAGGTGAAAAATATATTTTTCTAGCTTTGTTACATTTCTGTTTCATTTATATCTGCATTCATTGTTTTCTGGATCATTAGAAATTCATATTGCTGTTGATGCTGTGCAAAATTTAAGGACTTCTGATATGGTAGACAAAGCCAGTACATCTGGATTTCATCCTTAATGGTGCTAGAAATAAATTTGGGCAACAAGATCTTCAATTACTACCTAAAACACCTTCCTCATACAAGAACTACCTACCAGCCTCCTGACAGAAATTTCCATAAAGATAAAAAATAAATTAATCAAAAAAGGAAAGCACAAGAATGAGAAAATGTGGGTTTGTCTTCTTTCATTTATTTATATAACTAGGTTATATAAATAAGATAGTTTTCTAGATAACTGGGCTTTTTTTTTTTTGTCTTAGTATTTCATTAACAGATAAAATTGAGATCACAATTGAAGGACAGGTTTCATCCAGTGGGATCTGGACAACTCTGAGTAGTGTGTCCATGGGCATATAATGAGATTTAACAAGATCAGACACTGGTACTGCACCTGCATCTTTATCTTTCCCTCAACTTTTGTTTTAACCAACTGTTTTTATACAAATGTTCTAAAAAAGAAAAAAAAATTAGAGACAACTGCTCTTGACAGATGATTCAATGAAGGACTGACTAAGTTGCATTAAGCGATCTGTTTCAAGTCCCGCAATATCAGCCTCCCATAATTAGGAATTGATTAGTTCCATAAATACAAACCCAGTATTATTTACTACATAAACACCCCCAATGGATGAGAATATATTTACAGAAATAGATTTTGGACTTTAAATCTACATCTCATTAGAGTGATCAATTAATTAATTTAGATTCTCAGATATGATACATTTTCTTTTTTATTTCTCAGTAAGAATGTAATATGAACCTTCATAATTTTCACATTAATATAGAGCAAATAAATTTCTATAGAATACTGCTGTTGCTTTTTCATAAGTAATAATAAACATTTTTGGGAACAAAGACTAGCTAAATATATTAGATTTTTTTGGTTTGTTTGGTATGTACTTTAAGAACACAAATGATCCTGGATTAGGGTCATTATGTTTAGGCACTGACAGTGTTGACCTTCTGCATTAAGACAGGGAAACAAGTTCAGAAAAACTCCATTACATATCAGATAATGAAATGTGCATTGGATAAAGTCAGGATGGTCCTGGGCACTTATTTTCCTCTTCTTGATGCCATTACCTACTGTTTCGTTAATCTATTAAATTTTACATCTCTAGATGACCTTAGAGAATGAAAAACATACAACTTCACCATTAGCCTTACCTATCTGATGAGTTCCATTAGTAGACCTTTCCTGCTCTTACTGATCCTTATAGATTATAGTTTTGTTGATTTTCTTTCTGTCATACTGCCTATTTAATAGTATTACCTCTGACCAAATAAAGAAGGAAGTCAGATTCCATCTTAGGGATCTATCAAAAATCTAAATCTAAGTCTAAATAGAAATGAACTTAAATCTAATAAACAAGGTAATTAGAGTCCCAAAGTAATTGCTCACTTTCAGATGAACTCAGTATATTTCATAGCTAATCTATGAAATAGATTATATACAGAATTAACTCTCTGGAGTAGCTAAATTTAATGTTTTGTGGGACTATTCCTAAGTCAACTCAAACTCTAAGTTATAGCATGAGGTTTATACCTATGATAGTAGGTTTGCATTTTATGCAACTCATGTATTAGCAATATATGACACAATCACAAAGCTATTGTTTTCTTAATTTTAATGAAACAATAGGACTTGCTGATGAATCACTGATATACCTTTAAATGCCAAATATTTCCTCCCTTACTAGTGCAATTGTTTGGAACACTGTGTGGCAATGTGAACGTATTTTTAGTCTATTTCTTTGCAGAGGTTTAAAATAGTTGTAATTAACTTTTTAGAGGATACTTCAAGGCTTCTTATGAAATCTCTACCCATTAAAGAATGGAAAGTAGGGCTCCTCAAGCTGTGAAAAGAGAAGATGTGTGACTCTACAAGCTGGGAAGCGTAATCAGCTACTTCATAGCCAGTAAGTTTCTGTGATGCTTCCTTTTCCCATGATTCCCAAACAAACAGTTTTCAAATTGTTCAAATTTGATCATTAAGTAAAATGTATTTCAATATTATCAAAACTTTAATAAATGTTTTCTTTTCAAAATTAAGGACTAAGTGGGGGTTTTATTGCATTTTGCGTGGTGACCTCAAGAAGAATTTTGAAATTAGGTGTTTTTTTAAAAGGAATATTATTTCTCAGTGATACAAAATTATCCATTTCAGTGTGGGTACTTTGTACATTTAGAAATTGTGAATGCTATCTAGAAAATAAATTGCAGTGCAGGTGAACTGCAATAAACCAGAACTACTGGAAATGCTGCAAAAGGAGAATATTCCATCATATTGTATTGAATTTTCCATCATATTTTCTTAAATTATTGAAGAATTTAATCATCCTAATTTATAGAATTCCTCATGAGAGAGAAAAGAATTGTTAATACTTTTGTTCAAACTAAAGAACAACTTCAATTTTTGCTAAAGCTGTGATCTGAGAAGAATAACAGAATAACATGCACTTCCGTGTGTCATTTTGGTAGCCAGAACTGTTCACTTCATACTAGACTAAAAGCAAAAATATTATCTCTCATTCCTGAACCATAATCTCTGAACAATAGAACTGTCTTCTATTTTACACTATTTTTTTTCCTCTATATAAAAAATACATTTTTTCACTTTTTCTTTATATAAAAAAGCTGCATATGGATTTCACTTAATTCAGTAAGTTCAGGTAGAAATTTATCAGGAAATTTTAGACAGGTAAGTATCACAAAATCCTAAACAAGCCAAACAAAAACAGCAAACAGACATTTATGACATAAATGTACTTTGCACATACTTTATAAACAGAAAATGCTATAGGTTTAGCATCTGGAATATAATTAGAATAGATTTTTCCAGCAATACTACAATGTTTAGGAAAAAAAAAAAAAAACCCCAACACATTTTTAGCCTGAAATTGATTCAGTTAAGGCAAAGAATATCATTCCTCCCTTAATAGTCACTGAGTACTGATTAAAATACCAGTTTTGTTTTGTTTTGATATGTTATTCCAATGTCCCCGTATCTTGGAATAAATGGAAATCTGTTTTGATTTTAATATGATAGTTCAAATAATTTTTTTCTTACCCCTAAACACTTCATTATTGTATATTTTGCTTTCTCTGTTTTACTCAAGCTAGGGAAGAGTAACTTTACTAATTATTCTCCAGCCAGTGTGTTTCCATCTCCTTTCTATTTTTTCCAAGCTTCATTCTAAGAAAAAGGCAGTGTTTTGTGAAGTTATAATTAATGTTTTTTCTCATTTATTTTCTGTTATTGTGTAGATTAATGAGTAAAAAAAAATAAAAACCATAAAATACATAAAAACTGACACTATCACAGAGGTCAACTGCATTCATACATTTTGTAAATGATTTTCTGGTTCCTCTGTTATTTTGCAACAGTATTCTGCACTTGAGGTCTCATTTCAGGCTTGCTCAGGTATGCAATATACTACCTATTTATATTACATAAGGAATATTTTCTACTATTGGCAATAGTACTAAGTAAATTACTGAAAACTATATATAGTAAACAATCTCAATTTTGCAAACATCTTTGAGTTTTCTTCATCTGGCTTCATGTCATGTAAGGTAAAACCAGAAAGTTTTAAATGTTCTAAGAAATGAAATTCTGAAAAATATTGTTATTTTGTAATATAAAACTACTATTTTATTTCATTTTCTCTCTGAAAAATAAAATTTCATTTCATGTTAATCTTTCAGTAGCTCCCAAGAAAGGTATTTGTCTGTTTGTTTATCTTTATAGATTCTGAAATATGAAATCTCTGCAAAAGAAAGAAAAAGCCTAATTCATTAACTTATATTTTTATTTATAAGAGTGTGAAAAAAGATGTCATAGCCATTATCAGAAGTTTTAAGTCCAGTCTTTTTCACACTCAATAAAAATATATTCCCTATTTCTAACCTAACTCATCTTCCTTTAATTTGTTATGAATTTTTTCTGGCTAACTAAGATGCCATCTGCCAAAAGATTTTTGTGCTTTAATATCTGTGAATCTTCAGTTGAATAAATTTATACTTTCAATTTTATACCAAAATTATTCTGATCTGTCACAGTTAAGATAGTATTGTACTTCTTACTTTTTTCTAATTTGATGCTATCTTTAACATTTATTAGTTATATATTTTGCTTTTGTCAAATATCTTTCCCATCTTAAGAGAATATTAAATACTTATTTGAATTTTATTTCAGAATTTTTTCATTTAAATATATAATAAACCATCCTGCAAACTATTTTGTTATCAACTAAAATTTCCCTCCTTAGCACTTTTATGTTTGCCTTAAAAATTGGAAAATTAGGCCAAAATTCTTGCTGCATTCAGATCAAGAGTGGTTATTTTATTTTCTACATGACTAATTGAACACTCTCCTGTGCAAGGTGAGCCTTCTGTTTCAGTTCATTGATCTCCAACTTTCTTTTTCTGCAAAATCTGGTGTAAAATTATGCTGTGTGTTTTATGCTAGAAGGAAAGTGTTCATAGTTTCCAGGAGCTTCAAGGATGTTTAATGTTTTATACAGAAATTCGTCTGACTAGTGGTGTGAGATAGAAGTTAAACTGAATGTCTTGTTGGGTTTGTTTTATAGATGATCTGAGAAAATTCATACTTAAAATGGTCTTTAAGGCTAAAAAAAATCTTTCTTATTCTATAGAAGAAAAATTCTATCCAAAATTAATGAAAAATAAGACTAAATCTGTTCTTATTTTAGGATAAAATCTAACACCCCATCCAATCTCATATGTAACATTTGGGGATGCTTCTGAAATAGGCTGCCTATTTACTATTTTTCTTGTTCATTTTTGGCTTTCTGGTCTTGTTAAAGTTAATGATCTTACAAGAGAATTGCTGTTAATGAATGAACAACTACTTCACTATCTTTTCAGCCCATCCTTTTCCAAAATCATGTTGTTCTGACCTGAAAGATCTATGGTATTGCCAGTGTTGTTTTCTATTTTCAATACCATGGAGAACAATTCAATATTTACCTGTTTGTCGTTTTTTTTTCCTATTCTGTTTGTCTTCCTCATGACTGGGACAAATATCCGAATTTAAAATGGCAAATGAATCCTAGAAAGTTATGGTATACAATAACCAGAGAAAATGTCCCTTTAACTGGTGAAGTACATTGTATCCTGTCTTTATGACCAAATCATGGTCATATATTCTTATATAGAATGATCAAAATAAAAAAATTAACATTTCAGACATGTTTTGTTTCTGTTATACTGGTATTTCAGATAGTGACTACACTGCAAAGTAAAAAACTCTCTTAATCTTAAAAAGCAGAACAGTTCAAAGCAAGGCAAAATCTCATCTATCTAAACTTTAAATAGCTCCAGATGCGGGATATCTTATTGTTATGTTTTGTGATGTCACATTCTTCTCTACCAAAATAACATGGGTAACATATTTAATCTTCATAAAACTTGTGGACCGAAAAATGTCATATTTATGTCTAAATTCTGAAATTAATTTTCATAAATGACACAGCTCATTGAATAAAGAGTAAGAGTTTGTAAATATTTTACTTGATATGGGCAAAAGCATGAATTATAAAATGCAGAAATTAATTTTGGATTTTGTGATTGTCTTTGGGTGAAAAGATTTTTTAAAGACAGTAAGTTTCTGGTGTGATAGATACAACTTTAGAATCTAGGGATAGTCATTAATTTTATTATACTTTTTTTTTCTTTAAAGAGGTATCACTTTGGGGGTTATGTTATGGATTTTAAAGTCAAATAATAAAGTTTAATATCATTATTATGGAATTTTTCTAAAATAAAATCACCATAATTCAGTTTTTTGATCAATTAGGTTGCAATCATTACTAATTCCTAGCAACATAGCCTAGGGAGTAACTTTTTTAGAGAGTACTATGTCTTTGTTTAATTACAGGATGTCATTATTACTAAGAAAAGTGCTGAATACTGAGTGAAGTTTAAAGTTCTATGTACAAAGTTGCAATTTTCAGCTTGTTAAAATTAAATGACTGAACACAAGACTGATTAGGAAGAAAGAAGTTTAGGAAGAAGAGTCCATAGTGAATAAATTAATTTGATTTTGATGACCAAACTGATTTTGCTGGCATATAAAATTGTCATGCAACCACAGCCATTTAAAGTTTTCTGCACTTGTGAAGTAATTTCACAATGCAAGTGCATTGTGAAGTAATTTCACAATGCAATTTTTTACTTGAAAGACAAGTACGTTTTAGCTTGGTTTTCTATTGCAGTGTTTTGAGACTTTCATACATAACAGGTGCCAGATGTTTTTCTTTTTCTTTATTTGGAAATATTTAGTAGAAGTTCATCTTAGCCAAAGTATGTGATGTAACTTCTAGACTTGCAAATCAGTACATTTCTTTTTTCACTAAGGAAAACTGATCTTTTCAAAGGAACTTCTGAGTTTTCTTAGATTATATTTTCAGTACTTACTAAATAAACAGGAAAGCAGGAAATTCTATTAGTAAAACCAATCACCAGGGCAATGGCAATATGGTGCAATCCAGAAAAATTCAGCATCTCAGTAATTTTTTAGTCCCTATAAGCCAGTTTCCAGAATTAGCAACACTGGTTCAATCACAATCCAGTTAGATTTGAACAGAAGATAAATGGTGATGCCACTGGACTATTTCTCTATGAATTATTGGTAAACTGCAACTCCTCTTGAACACCAGAGATCCAGTAGGGCATTAGTAATGTTTCCAGCTAGACTGAGCTGCAGAGCTGACTTCACACCCCAAGGATATCTGTACACCACATATATCTGTCCCATACATGGGATGGTGAGGCATTTTGTTTGGCTAGCTGATATGAGAGATGCATTTGGACTAATCCTGGTTGTAGAAACAGTACATTCATGTTTTCAGGATTTAAAATAGCAGATGAGAATTTGAGCTAGTAATTTATTATATGGGAATACATTAATAATAGTAAAACTCCCTAAATTGATTAATTAATTTAAAAATTATTCACTTTGAGAGCAGAACATGATCTAAAGACACTTCAGCAGTCATTCTGAGACAAAGTATATTCAAAAGTTAAATTATTCATAATTAGGTAATGGAAGTTAAGAATTCATAATCACAGGAATATTTCTGAGAAAACTTCCAGTAATTGGTTTAATTTATAATTGTTTAAACAGATTCTTGAACAACGGGTACTTAAATAAAATTTAGAGTTTATGAGGTTATTGTTCTTCCTTGCAATTCTAGAAGTGAACCTACTAAGCTCTATCAGGTTCAATGTCAGCTGTGCTCCTACTGATCAAGTTGATAAAAATAACAGTGGTCAAGAGGCAACAGATATTTTTGTGGGCATTTTACTACTACTATTTTACTACTACTATTTTATGTAGTTTTATTGTTAACAGTATTATCACATGTACATATACATATTCCATTCCAATACAGATCCTGTGACCTTATAACTGTCAGTACCTTTAGAAAATGTGTATTTCCCAATAAGTTCACAGACTCACTTTCAGTAGTACTCCTCACCCTTTAAACTTTCCTTCCTCCTTTATACCTACAAAGCAAAAGCAATATCCTCTACGCCTACCTATATCCTCATTAAAAAAAAAAAAAAAAAAAAAAAGTTGCTTCCTATAACATTCTGAGACTAGATATTTCATTAAACACTTTATTTCTTCCATGGCACTGAAGTCCCTTTCATAAACTAGATTTTCATACTGGACATCCTCTACATTTTTCAATCTAGTTTTCTGTCTCTTTTAATGAGCAGGTAGTCAATATCTATGTATATTTTCATGCCTTGTTAATATTTTACTACATTAATTTTACTACATTACTTTTATCTTATTCACATTTGATTTTAAGCAACTTAATATCAAAGTATCTTCTCCTAAGAGACTCTGTAAGGAGGGATATTTGGTCCTAGCTGGTGGTTTTAACCATTAAACTTCAGAAAAAAAACCCTAATTAAACCAAACATTTCTTTTTTTTTCATGCATCAGGATCATATATTTTTTGTAGCTGATTTCTACTCTCCCGAGGATGTGCTCTACTGCCATATTCTGGTTAATAACTTCCCTAATGTTAATTAAAATCTCCTTGATCTTACTTAATTATCTCACAGTAATAAACAAATACTTTTCAGGAAAATCTTTAAATGAATGTATTTACATAAGCATTCATGTAATTATTACAGAATGATTCAGTTAATTAATTAATTACCAAAAGCCAGATCTCAAGCATTGTAATGAAATTTTACATTGTTTCCATGGCTATACACTAAAATGTTTATGTACAGTGAGCTTTCCCACTCTAGAAGGGCAGATGGGAAAAAATGATACTGCAGAAATGGGGATGTATCAGCATACAAAATTGGAAGAAATAGACAGCACATGGTTCAGGAAATCTTTACTCAGAAAGTGTTCAAACTCCTCTAAGTTATGCGAAATGCAATTCCAGGTTGTCAATTGGTCTTTAAAGTGCACAGAAGTTTCTCACCATGCTAATTTAGTCATTTTTTACAACTGAAATTTCTAGACTGAGTATCTTAAACACTTTTTTTATGGTATACTGGAAGTGTGATTTTTGTCCTAGTAACAACATCACATATTTATACTTCATCCTATCACTTTAGTCTTCCTACATCCGCTTCTTGGTTTTGTGGTATGTTACACAACATGTGTAGTTTTTTATACTGTGTTCTTACAATAAAATGGATTAAAAATTCCACAAAAGAGGTCTAAGTATTTTTTAGTTAAAAAGCATCCCATGCTAAAAGGTAGTTGAGTGATGGGCCTACAAATGCCCCTCTCAATTTGTTAATATGATGTTTTTCCTATGAAGGACTAATTCAGCTGGTGATTCAAATGACAAGACTTGTAAATATATTTAGCAAAAAAAGCCCCAAAGTAGCCTCACCAAAAAACCCACACCACAACAGATATCTAACTTGTGCTGTCATTACCATGATGAAAGTTACAGGTTATTTTTTTATATATTTAGCAAAAGACACAGTCTATATTTTCTGCAATTTTGTAGTATTTAAATATGGCTTTCCTATCTTCCTTGTGGGCATTTGAAATAACAAATTAGTTCTGTATGCAAATAATCCTGCATCTGCCATGAAAGTGCAAACAAAATCGCCTGACTTTAATGTCGGGTGCCCTAATTTAGATTCACAATGAAATAACAGTAATTTGGTATGAAAGTGTGTCTGCATGCAGAAGAAGTTATATATTCATCCACTTATCACTTTCTTTCAACATAGAAGAAGAATTACAATAGCTTTACCTTTGAAAAAATGATTTTTCAAAGGTAAATATGATACCCCAAAGTTGAAGACGAAAGGCTGTGTCTGTGATCTGTGATCTGCTTCTCTTTTTGAAGTTTAAATTACCATTGCAAAAGTCGGTGGAATTATTGTGAAATATTTCAGTGTAAAAGAAATTCCAACTGAAATTGAGGCAAAATTCCATAAAGAAAGTTTTCTTAGGGTGATGCCACAGTGTGATCAACAGATAGGACTGGGAGGAAGAAAAACAAATGAACATAAGAAAAAGGAAAAAGAGTGAAGCAGTGCACAAACTCTCTGGGAAATTAAATCATAACATCTACTATGATGGAATACCTTAACAAATATTAATGAAGTTTATAAAAACTTTATGAAGTCTTCAATACATACCATGAAACAACTTTGGAACAATGTTGTCCAAAATAAAGCGATATTTGTAAAGGTTTAGCCACTATGGTGCCCATCAGCAATGTGATTAAGTCTTTATAATTGTTACATCTTGTTCTAGAAAACAGAAAAGCCTAAACAAAATACTTCCCACCTCCCATTGCAAGTGTCTGGACCCAGAACTTCTGAATATGTCTTTGATTAATCATGTTTTTGAAGTAAGCTCTTTTTCTTCTAAAATGAAGAGCACTTTTCATTTGAAGTGCAAATGCCAAATACAGTGTCTTTCTTCAGGTAACTGTGCGGCACAAAAAACGTGAACCCCTTGAATTTTGAATTTTGAATTTCCACTGTTCATCACACAACACTTCCTCATGGCTTATGTTCTTCCATATAACTATTCAATGTTAAGGATAATTAGGATAATTAAGTTCTTTCTTAATTATACTTCTTTCTCTATTATGCTTTTGCTTTTGTATTTTTTTTCCACTAGTGTTTTTTGAGGCACTCTATGTTCTCCAAAGATGTCCATGTTTTAAAGTATTTGCACTTACACAATTACATCTAAAAAAGATTAGCCCACTGCATAAACATTGTACAAGTACTTTTACTCACATGAATCTCGCTCCTTCAATATATTTCCACTCTGGATGTATGGACAAGGGAATGAGAAGCTGGAGAGCAACTTCTGCATAAAGAAACTGAGTGTCCTGGTCAATGGCAAGTTGAATCTGAGGCAGTAGTGCCCTGGTAGCCAGGAGGGTCCACTGTGTCCTGGAAAGCATCACACACAGCATCGCCAGCTGGGCAAGAGGGGATTGTCCTGTTCTGCTCTGCAATGGCCTCGCCCTGGGTCCTGGGGGCAGTTTTGGGCACCCAAATATAAGGAAGATATAAAGCTATTAAAGAGTTTCCAAAGGCGTCCATGAGGAGGATGAAGGGTCAGATGGGGAGGCATATGAGGAGAAGCTGAGGTCACTAGGTCTGTTCAGCCTGGAGGAGACTGAGGGGACACCTCTTTCCAGTTTGCACCTTCCTCATGAAGGGAAGAGGACATACATGTGGAAGATAGGGACAGGCGGAGCGGAAGATCACCGGGATGTCACGGAAAGATAGACCCCCTCCCCCCCTCTCTCTTCCCCACTTATCCATTAACCCCAGGAGTCCCAGAAGAATGTAGCCACACCTGTTCTGGTAAATTTCCACTACCCACTATCCCTGAGACCCCCAACCCCCCTCTGACGTAGCAAAGACCCCTAAACCTATTTAAACCCACGAGATAGAATAATAAACGCTTTTCAACCGTCTGCCATATTGGTGTCTGCGTGTGTTGATTAGCCCGAGTGGCTTGGGCGAGACCAGGCCGCCGTGCTGCCACCTGAACCAGGTCCCTGGTTGTCTTTCATAAAGGCAACATATCTGGTGCCGAAACCCGGGACAAAAGAAGAAAAATTTGCCCGGTGGACGGGTTTCACCTGGACAGAAGCAGCGGCCAGGACGGTCGGACCGTACCCAGGCGTAAGGGGAGACGTCCCCTAGGATCCGCGGGCGTCATGGACGCAATGGCCAGGATCGTGAGTGCTATTTATTCGCAGTGGGGTATTGGGTGTAAGCTCAAGGATTTTCATCTTGCCGTGGCGAGATTGCTTGAGCTAGGGGCAATAGAGCGTCCCGTGGATGTATTACATCCGGAAATATGGGACAAATGCACTGCCGCGCTAGCCGAGGACACAAAATCCTCCGGCAGCGGCAGAAATCTTAAAGCATGGGGCAGAGTAGAAAAAGCCCTACGCAAAGCGATAGAAGAGCAGGAGACATGGACCGCGGCGCGCACGTGTTTATTAGTTACTCCCAAGCTCGGGGTGGGGGCGGGGACGCAGACTGCCCCTGAGAGCGATCTGCCCGGCAGCGGGGACCCAGGAGGGCTCAGCGCGACACCCCCTCCCCCAGATCAGAGCCCACCCCCCCCCGCAGGAACCCCCCGCGACACCCCCGCCGCCGAAAATCCCCAAAAACCCCCCCCCGCTCATATCCCCCGAGAGACCGCAAATTCCTCCGAGCCGCCGCCGCCGCCCGCCCGCGATCCGATGCCGGAGACGCAAAAGCACGCGGAGCGCTTCTGGCAAGGGCTGCTAAAAGAAGCCCAAGCCGCCGAAACCGTGGCTTGGGAAGATGGCGCGGCCACGCCGCCCCCATACTCGTTTGAACATGGCGCCGGGAGCGGCGGGGAGGGGCGGGGCTCGGGCGGTCCCGGCGCGAACACCCGGGGGGAGCGCGACCTCGGGAATGCGCGCGCGCGGGAGAAAGGGGCGGAGAGCGGCACGGAGCGCGGAGCCAACCAGCAGCTCCGCCCGAAGCTGCCACCGTATAAGGGAAAAACCACCCCCCGCGGTAGGCGCGGCGAGCCGGGGGGGCGGGAGCGGCGCCACCCCTACGGGGAGGAGCGAGCTCGGGGCCGAACAAAACGGCACGGAGCCCCGGAAGTACGCTGGCACTCGTTTTCCGGCTCAGAGACCAGCAACAGCTCCAGCAGCTCAGAGGAGCTGACGGAGGCTAGCGATAGCTCCGATTCGGACGAAACGGAACCGGCACGGCTTGAAACAAAGCCGGGTAAAGCTCTAAGCCGCGCCGAAAAACAACTACAATACGAATCAGCCCAGTTTACTGACTGGGGGAAAATAAAGATAGCTTGTGCTGAATGGTCCCCAGCGGCTGCCATACAAGCCTTCCCAGTACGGCTTACCGGTCCGGAAGGGAACCAACAAAGGGTATATACCCCGATAAACCCAAAGGATATACAGGCAATTGTCAAAGCCATTGCGGAAAAAGGGATCAACTCGGCTATAGTTACTACTTTAATCGATGGTCTTTTTAGCAACGATGACTTGCTTCCCTTTGATATCGAACGGATAGGGCGCATGATACTGGACGGGGCGGGAATGATCGTGTTTAGGCAGGAATGGGAGGATAATTGTAGAAAGCAGCTAGCCCAGGCGTCCGGCGCGCGGCAGCCCCTACACAGATCGAGCTTATCCAGACTGATAGGAAAGCATGATGATATGATCACACCACAGCAGCAAGCTGCACAGATGCAGGCTGAGGAGGTCAGAGCGACCACTCGGGCTGCCAGAGAGGCGATTCGCGCCGCCTCCCGAGTCGTGGCCAAGCCGGCACCGTGGTCCACCGTGAGGCAGGCAGAGAGCGAAAGCTTCACGCAGTTCGTGGATCGCCTGCAGGCAGCGATAGATTCCTCCACCCTGCCGGCAGAGGCAAGGGGCCCCGTAGTGGCCGACTGCCTGCGCCAACAGTGCAACTCTGTTACTAAGGATATCTTACGCTCCCTGCCAGCCGGGGCTAGCCTGGCGGACATGATCAGACATGTAGTTAGGGAGGAACACCTGACGCCCATTCAGGCGGCCGTCCACACCCTGACCAATGCCATGGCGTGTTTCAAGTGCGGGGAGGCGGGTCACATCGTGGTGAGCTGCCCCCAGCCGGCACGGCGGCCCGCCGCAGCGCCTCCGCCCCAAACACGCCCGCGGGGATCCTGCTGGGGCTGCGGGAGGAAGGGACATCTGGCTAGGGAATGCAGGTCCCGGCTCCAGGGAAACGGAAAGGGGAGGGGGCCCGCGGGCCGCACCCAGCCTCCTCCCGCTGCGAATATGAGGCGGCCCATCCATGCCAACCCCCAGTGGGGCGGGGAGCCCTCGTACCCCATTCTCCCACAGGAAGCAGCCAACTTCATACCCCTGCCAGCGAGTATCACGGCACAGCCTGCGGCGCCTTCGTACCCACCGCCACCGCAAGCAGCGCCTGTGCCGCAGGGTCAGCAGGGGGCGCCCCAGAACAGGACAACCCCTGGGTGGCCCTGGCCCTAAAAATAGGGAAGGAACCCCCGAAAATTTGGGGGACATGACGCCTTTATGACAGTCAGGACCCCCATGTAATAGGGCTTCAGTTTTGGGCAGACACAGGAGCAGACTGCACAATCCTACCCCAAGCCCTGTGGCCCCGACACTGGCCGTACAAGGAAGTCCCCCCAGTGAACGGGGTGGGAGGGCTGTCCCGAGCTTGGAAAAGCACCCAATTGGTAGCTATAACGCTCCATACAAAGAAAGGACCAGAACAAACAGTAGCAATCCACCCCTATATCTTGCAAAACTCCCCACCCCTGATAGGAAGGGACGTTCTCGCCATGCTAGGAGTCAGGATTACAAATTTATAATGAGGGCCACTGCTGTACACCCACTGCTGCCAATCAAACTGACTTGGAAATCACCAGGCCCCGTATGGGTTGAGCAGTGGCCCCTGTCAAAGCCTCGAATGACAGCCTTGCTAGAACTGGTCGACCGCGAGCTACAAAAGGGCCACATCGAACCCTCCACCAGCCCGTGGAACACCCCTGTGTTTGTAATCCCCAAGAGATCAGGAGAAGGCTACCGCCTCGTCCACGACCTGAGGGAAGTAAACGAGACAATTCAGCCCATGGGTCCAGTTCAGACACTACTGCCCGCGAACTCAGCCATCCCCAAAGGGCAGCCGTGCGCAGTGCTGGACATCAAAGACTGTTTCTTTTCAATACCCCTGCATGCCGAGGACAAAGAACGGTTCGCCTTCTCCATCGTGTTCCCGAACGGCGAGCGACCTAACCTCCGCTTCCAATGGAAGGTGCTACCTCAAGGCCTTGTGGACAGCCCGACCATATGCCAGATCACCGTGGACAGGGCACTGATGCCAGTCCGACACTCCCACCCTGCTGCGACCATCATTCAGTACATGGACGACATCCTCGTCGCCGCACCATCGGCAGGCCAAGTGGATCACCTAGTGTCCACGATCACGGAAACCCTCCAGGCCAACGGCTTCGAGATCGCGAACACGAAGATCAAGAGAGGACCGTGCGTGACCTTCCTGGGAGTGGGGATCACAAACTCCTACGTGACCCCACCCAAGATAAAAGTCCGCCGAGACATCAAGACCCTCCACGACATGCAACGACTCGTAGGATCTCTGCAGTGGCTCTGCAACATCATCCTAGTTCCGCCAGAGGTCATGGACCCCCTGTATGACCTCCTGAAAGGAAAACACCCGTGGGACCCCAAGGAGCTGACGCCGCAAGCAACAAAATCCCTCGACTTCATCGAACGTCAGATGTCCACTAGCCTGCTTGCCAGGTGGAACCCGGGCGTACCACTGGACTTATACGTCCACTTCACGCAGAAGGGAGGAGTGGGAGCACTTGCCCAAGGACCTTCCGAAAAATCCCAGCCGATCCAGTGGGTGGTCCTCGGAAGACCGACTCACGCATTCTCCCCAGGAGTTGAGTGCATTGCTAACCTCATCACGAAAGGCAGGAGACTCGCCCTGAGACACCTGGGAACCGAGCCGGCAAGGATCCACCTCCCCTTTCGCAAGCGACCGACCACGGAGTCAACTGCAATATCGGAGCACCTGGCCCTCGCTCTCACCGGCTTCGGAGGAGAAATCTCCTACGCCACCAAACCACCCTGGACCCAGCTACTGACCATTGTCGACATAGATGTGCCACCGAAGGTCATGGACCGACCGCAACCAGGACCAACGGTCTTTACAGACGCCTCCTCCATGACTTCTACCGCAGCAGCAGTGTGGCAGGCAGGAGAAACATGGCATTGCGTCAAAACGTGTGACCCCACGCTGTCAGTGCAACAGCTGGAAGCAGCAGCAGTGGTCTTGGCGTGTGGACTTTTCCAGGACGAACACCTCAACATCGTGACAGACTCTATATTCGTGGCGAAGCTCTGCCTAGCCATGTCAAGACCAGGTGTGTCAACATCCACGACGGCCTCCATGCTTGAAGAGGCACTCTCCTCACGCCAGGGCACCGTGTCTGTCATCCACGTCAACAGCCATAACCCAGTCAAGGGCTTCTTCCAGACTGGCAACGACAAGGCAGATGCCGCAGCGAAGGGAGTGTGGACACTGCAGGAAGCTCGTCAGCTGCACGAGTCACTCCACATAGGGGCCAAAGCACTGGCAAAAAGATGTGGGATCTCGACAGCAGACGCGAGACACGTAGTGGCCACCTGCCCTCACTGCCAGAAGTCACCCCTATGGACCGGTGGAGTCAACCCAAGAGGCCTCAAGGCATCAGAAATCTGGCAATCAGACTTCACCCTCTGCGAACTGCTGAAGCCCCGAGCATGGCTTGCAGTGACAGTGGACACCTACAGCGGAGTGATCATAGCGACACAGCATCTCAAACCCAACTCGAAGGCCACGATCCAGCACTGGCTGACAGTTATGGCATGGCTTGGTATCCCCAAGCAAATTAAAACTGACAATGCTTCCAATTTTATCTCTAAATCAGTGCGAGAATTCGCCTCGGTGTGGGGTATCACCTTAGCACAGGGAATCCCATATAACAGCACCGGACAGGCCATTGTCGAGCGAGCAAATCAGACCCTAAAAGCCAAGTTAGAAGTGTTGGCAAAGGCAGAGGGCTTTGCCAATTCCATCCCCTCAGGACACCACACGCGCATGCTAGCAACCGCGCTGCTAGCACTGAACCAATTTCCTCGGGGAGATGAAGCAAACAGTCCCATTCGAAAACACTGGGCCACCCAGACACTAGAGGAGGGCCCACAGGTCGTGGTCAAAAACGAGCTAGGCGAGTGGGAACGGGGCTGGAGACTGGTGCTTACGGGACGGGGGTACGCGGCAGTTAAAAAGGAGGGCAAGATCAGGTGGTGTCCACTCAGGTCGATCAAACCTGACCTTAAGAATGAAACTAATGGAAAACTGTGAGTTTTCGTTCGCAGGACACGCTCATGGACCGTCCCCGCGACACACACACACCTGCTCCAGAGAGAGATAACGGACCACCAAGCCACCAGACAGAGCCTGAGCGTCCCACGGCGGTGAGACCCAGACATGTGGAGTGTCTCTGTGCAATCCTGCTGATGGGGTTTGTGGCTGGGGGGCAAGCCGACCCAGGCCACTACCCTCACCAGCCGTTCAGATGGGTCATGCAACATCTCTCAAGCGACAGGGTGTTCAAAGAGGTCACCACCGCAAACGCTCCATCCTTCGTATTCCACATAGCCGATCTGTTTCCAGGGCAACCGAAAATACGGCCCTCAAGCCCACACATCATACTCATGTACATATCCTATTGGTGCCCAGCGTCCAACCCAGGGAAAAGGTACTGTGACTACCCGGGATGGGGACATTGTGGATACTGGGGTTGCGAAACCATTGTTACAGATGCCAGACCATGGGCAGACGGGTGGCAACCACAGGAGCCCGACAAATTCTTACAGTTCACCTGGGCACCCTTTGGCTGCGGAGACCACACTGCACAGCCTAGACAACAGGCATGCGTAAGTTATAACATGACTGTCCTACAGCCAGATCACCCTAGCTGGGCCACGGGTAGAACATGGACGGTGGTCCTCAAAGGACCGAGGAGGTGGGTGAATGTGAGAATTATCAGGCTCCAGCCGCCAACGCCTCGACCAGTGGGACCCAACAAAATTATCAGGAATGCGCTGAGAGGGAAAAACACAACCCACCTCAAAACCCTGACCCCAAAAGCCACTGACACCCCGACCAGCCTTGCAGATACCCCCCAGATAGGCCGCATGGCTGAGTCAGACCCAAACCCAATCTTTCGTATGCTAGAAGCTACCTTTTTAACCCTAAACGAAACCAAACCGAACCTAACTAACTCCTGTTGGCTTTGCTATGATATCAAACCCCCTTTTTATGAAGGCATTGCTTTAGACACCCCCTTCAGTTACTCCTCGGCCAGCGCCCCCCACCAGTGCAGATGGGACACTCCCCGCAGAGGAATCACCCTGAGTCAAATCACAGGACAGGGCAGATGTTTTGGGAATGCAACCTTAGCAAAGCAGAAAGGCAACTTCTGCACTAAAGTTGTCAAACCTAACAGAAGAACTAACAAGTGGGTGATCCCATCCGCGTCTGGAATGTGGGTTTGCCAAAGGTCCGGAGTGAGTCCTTGTGTGTTCCTTGACAAATTCAATGACTCTACTGATTTCTGTGTCCAAGTTCTGATTGTCCTCAGGGTCTTGTACCACTCAGACGAAGAAATATACCATCTTCTCGAAGAACCTAACAGACTCCACAAAAGGGAAATCATCACAGGTATAACTATCGCAATGCTGCTCGGCCTGGGAGCAGCTGGCACCGCCACGGGCGTCTCAGCCATCGCAACCCAGCAACACGGACTCTCCCAGCTGCAAATGACCATCGACGAAGACCTGCAGAGGATCGAGAAATCCATCTCCTATCTAGAGAAATCAGTCTCTTCGCTTTCAGAAGTAGTTTTACAAAATAGGCGGGGACTTGACCTTTTGTTTATGCAGCAGGGGGGATTGTGTGCAGCGTTGAAGGAGGAATGCTGCTTTTATGCAGATCATACAGGAGTCGTTAAAGACTCCATGGGAGAACTCCGAGACAGACTGGCTCAGAGAAAGAGAGACAGGGAGACCCAGCAGAGCTGGTTTGAATCCTGGTTCAATCAATCACCTTGGCTCACCACTTTAATTTCTGCCCTGGTAGGTCCACTGGCAATACTGCTTTTGGCTATTACCATAGGACCATGCCTGCTGAACAAACTAGTCTCGTTTGTTCAAGCCCGTCTGGAAAGGGCAAACATTCTGTTCATAGGCCACCAACAAATGCTGTAAACCAAAAAACTGCAAACACAGTGAGTAGCTAAAGCCTTCAGCACCTGCCTTAAAAAATCTACCCAGATCTACTAAACCACCCTTTCCTTAACAAGTTACAAGTCTGTACCTCACTCCAGTGCCTCTATCTACAACTACCTCATTTTGTATGTGATAAGGAGGGGGGAGATGTGGTAGATAGGGACAGGCGGAGCGGAAGATCACCGGGATGTCACGGAAAGATAGACCCCTCCCCCCCTCTCTCTTCCCCACTTATCCATTAACCCCAGGAGTCCCTGAAGAATGTAGCCACACCTGTTCTGGTAAATTTCCACTACCCACTATCCCTGAGACCCCCAACCCCCCTCTGACGTAGCAAAGACCCCTAAACCTATTTAAACCCACGAGATAGGATAATAAACGCTTTTCAACCGTCTGCCATATTGGTGTCTGCGTGTGTTGATTAGCCCGAGTGGCTTGGGCGAGACCAGGCCGCCGTGCTGCCACCTGAACCAGGTCCCTGGTTGTCTTTCATAAAGGCAACACATACACACAAAGATCTCTTCTCTGTGGTGACCAGTAATAGGACCTGAAATTTTGTCAGGGGAGGTTTAGGTCAGATATTAGAAAAATGTCTTCATCCACAGGGTGTTTGGGCACTGAAACAGGCTCCCCAGGGCAGTGGTCACAGCACCAGGCCTGATGGAGTTCAACAATGTCTGCAAAATGTACTCAGGCACATGGTGTGATTCTTTGGGGTGTCTTGTGTTGGGCCAAGAGCTGCATTTCAGTGATCCTTTTAGGTTCATTGTAATTCAGGTTATTCTATGACTCTCATATTGTAAGAGTTGGGGTGTTGTTGCAGAGGAGCTCATTGCTGTCTTGACCTGCGGACAGCTCCATGTGTACTTTAGTAATGATTAGTAACTGATAAGGAATACATGTTTTCCATAGTATTTTTAGAGCTTCTCAAATTTAAACTAGAGAAAAGAATGACAGCTGATAAAAGAAGAGCTATTATCCCATTTTTATTATTACCTTATTCATGAGCACCAGGTATTTTATTTGAAGGCTGATAAGGCTGTGAATGATGCAAAGTTCAAATGCAGCCGGTCAACAGATTCATCTCCTTCACCTATCACAAGAGATTATTTAATATGCTTCATAGAATCAATGATTAATTAATTCATATGAATCATAGAATCATCTAGGTTGGAATATACCTTTATGGTCACAAACCTAACTCTGCCAATTCCACAGCTAAACCATGTCCTTAGGCACCATGTCTGCTCACATACTTCCAGGGATGTTGATTCAATGACTTGCCCAGACAATTTGTTCCAGTGTTTGATATTGGGTGCTTGTATATTAAGAACAGACAACTCTAACAACAGTACGAATAAGTGAATTTCATTGTTTCAGATTTTTAGAGTGGCATGAAAAGATGTGTTTCAACATGGGTTTTGGAAGTTTAAATACTTAAATAAAATCACCAGTTTTCATGTATATAGTTTTGTACCACTTGTAGCTTGATTAGATATTGTGGGTTCCATTTGGTTTTTAATACATTCACCAATTCTCAAATACACCTTTTCAGAATAAACCTCCCTCTATTGTATGATACTTAAGTATTTGAAAAACTTGGTGCTTGTCTTTTGCATTGCAGATTTTAAATAGGCTACGGCTGCCATGATTTTATAAGTTCCATGTAAGAAAAACTACAGTCCTGTGTTCAGACCTGTTGAATAAAATTCAACAAAAAAATTCAGACCTGTTGAATAAAAATAGAGAAATAACTATGATAGTCCAGATTTTTCTATCAAAAGTTTTGAACAAAAACAGAGCCTTGTAAACAATTAACTTCTAAGGGAAAAAAAAAATTGATGTTTAACTTATTTTCTATTTGCTTGTTTTCCATTTGCTTCTTAGCAAGACCTGTGTTCTGCCTTGCCATCTGGCTGCTTTAGACATTTATGTATTTGAATGCTTTACTACAGTCTGGCAAAATGCAGCTTGTCCAAAATAAGTATAATAGTCCTTCAGGCTTAAAAGAAGAACTATGTCAGACTTTAATGTGAATTACCTCAGAGGATATATCAGCCCACTACCATACCTTCTACTGTTCCTCATTCATTATTGTAAAATTCTGAATATACAGTCCTAAATTACTCAGTAAAAATGAATGTGGCTCTCTTGCCCTGTGTTCACAGCTGTAACAGGGAACAGACAGTCATAGAGCAAAACATATAGCAATGTAGACCGGTGTATTATTTTCTAGGTTGTAACTATGACTCTGTTAAATGTCTGATGTATATCCTGTCCAAGTGAAGAAGGGGAGTGAGAGAAATACTTTGATGGGCACCAGGCATTTAGCCCAGGTGGACACTTGGCATCCAGATTAACAAACTGTTAACCTCAGCAAGACCATTTCCACCACTGAGCAAATCCACTGCCACATCTACAGGCTTTTTTTGAACAGTCAGGGATGTCAGTTCCAGAAATTCACTCAGCAGCCAGTTCCAATCCCTGACCAGCCTTTCAGTGAAGATATTTTTCTTAATATCTAATCTAAACTCCTCTGTTTCAATTTAGGGTCATTTTGTTTTCCTGTAACTGGCTGCCTAGAAGAAGTGACCGACACCTCCCTAGCTACAACCTCCTCTCAGGCAGTTGAACAGAGCAGTAAGGTCACCCCTAAGTCTCCTCGTCTTCAGGCTAAAGACCCCCAGCATCATCAGCTGCTCCTCATCAGACTTGTGCTCCAGACCTTTCTCCAGCTCTGTTGTCCTTATTTGGACTCATTCCAGTACCTCAATGCTTTTGTTCTCATGAGAGGCCCACACCTGAACCCATCAGTTGAGGAGTGACCTCACCAGTGCCAGCACAGGGGGATGGCTACTGCCATGGTCCTCCTGGACACCCTATTGCTGATCCAAGTCAGGATTTTTGCAGAATGCCCCTGTTCCTAAGAGAAAGGAATTTGATCCTACCCCTCTTGTGTTGCTAATAACTCCTCCCTTGACCCAAACCCTAACTCCACCCCTGTGATAACCTATAAAAACCCCATGAGCCTGCCTTTGCCTGGTCTTTTCTCTCCATCCTGCCCTCCTCCCCAGGGTTAATGAGTGGATTCTTGAGCTTTCTGAAACAAAGACCTGTCTCGTGTATTCTGATGCCTGGTGCTGGTAGCCCCTCTCTGGACACGATGAATCCAGTTGCAACACACTGCAACAGACAGTCTTGTCTTTCTTGGCCACCTTTGCACAGCTGGCTTATGGTTAGCTGGCACTGATCAGCACCCCCAGTCCTTTTCCACCAAGCAGCTTTCCAGCAACTCTGTCCCCACGTTGCAATAGTGCATGGGATTGTTGTGATCCAAAGGCAGCATATCTCTGCACCCCAAAGATATTATGAATGAGTAATATCAGAAAATGGTAAATATATACTAATTTCAGAAAGCTAAGAGTATGTAAAAGATTATGCTGTACATATGTAAAGATTATATAAATAATGTAAAGATTATACTTTGGTGTGGAACAATGAACAGTGGAAGAATTAATCATGTAGCAGAATCATTTCTAAAATGGCTTTATATCAAATACATGAACAATTCTTTTCATTTAGTGTTTTATACTCAGTGAATTCTTCCCTATTGTATTTTTAAATGGAAGGGGACAAAATACGCTCTAGACATAGTGACATTAATTTGTCTCTATTGTGTCATTCTAATCTCTTTCTTTCATATGAAAGAGAATTTACATAATTCAGGAGCCAATCATGGCTCACTTTATAAGACCAGTTTTACACAAAAAGGCTTTAAATTGTTGTTTGATCTAAAGAGTAGAAAGAGAGTGTGGTCTCAGGAGAGAAAGGAATAAATCTTCAAACATAATGGAACAAATAAGAGGAAAGCGGCAGATCATGGAAATTTGCACTACCACCTGTCTAGACAACACCCATAGAGAGAAAAGTCATGGGAATGTAAACTTCTGCTGCTGTAATTCCTTTAATAGAAATTGGTTTTAATATTCAAACATTCAAAGAACAGGGATATATGGAGTATAATTATGATAGGCTAAAAGGAAGCAGCAACAACAAGAAAACCCAAAATACTAGGAACAAAGTAAGGGATTTTGTGGTAAAAGAAGAAAAAATGTTTACCACAGCATGGAACACAGTTTTAAAAGAGTATCTCTGAAAGTATGCCACTGAATTGATTTCAAGTTTGTAAGTAAATGAAGTAATTTTGAAAATTTGATGCAGACTCAGAAGTCTCAGTTAATCCTAAACTTGTATCACCTGTTTGTATGTAGGCATAAATACATACTGTATAGTTATAAAATACAGAAGGATTAATAAAGAAATTGAGACCTCTAACTAACAAAAGACATCTTTAGCACAAGAGTTTCTCTATATTGACTGAAACCACGGTACCTAGGCTATAAATTAAACTACTGCATTAAGATATCACATATAAGCTAATCGGTATTTTACTAAGCTTTTACCTATTCTGTAATTTACTCAATTCTTGAAACACTAAAAGAACAATGCAATTTTTAATCAGGTAAAGATAAACCTTACAGTGAGTTTGTGGGCCCCAAGTTGGGCAACTCCCTGGGAACTCCCCTGGCAGGGGAGACTCTCCCGGAGCAGTTCTGTGTCAGGAACGAGAGACGCATCGGACTTTTTCAGTCTTCAGCTTTTGTTTATTGTTATCTTATCAAAACTTCAGCACACTGTCTGCCAGACTCTGTGTACATGAAAAACAGCACAAAAGTGGCTAACAATCTCTTGTTACAAGGCCTTATAAGCCTAATCAAAAACTAAGCTACACAATTAAGAAGTGACACCCAAATTATTTTCATTTCTAACCCAATAACTGACACCTAAAGACCCACAATGCAGATTTTTCTACCGAATTACAAGGTACCACCTAAACCCACAAAGAAGAAGGAAGAAGAAGAAACAAGAAAAGAACTCAAGACAGCACCCTGTGACCTCCATCTTGTATCCATCTATAACATACTAAAAATCCTAAAATCTAAATTTCTCACCCATGTGACATACTACACTACTATCTACAATCTCTACAATCTATTTCACATATTTGTGGTTTCTAGTTTACCTTGAGGCTTAGGACGCTTTCTCCATGAATGAGGGTCAAATTCAGTGCTCCCCTGGGGGTCAGGACACCCCAGAGCAGACAGAGAAATATTCCCAGTGCCCTGGGTTTCCACACCTGACTACTAGAATGAAAATCATACCTCAGTGCTTACTTCAACTGGGTAACTAACTTATATAGCATTCCTTTATTTCATTATAGAGTCAGAAAATCATGCCACAGGTATACCCTTGCTGTTTATCACTGGCACAATCTTTTTCTTGTTTAAATGCATTCTTCTAAAAGACTTTCTGTCAACCCAAATACTTCTGAGATAAAGGCAGTATTCTAACTCTTGTCTCAGATGCATTAGACAGTATAGATATGTGTATTCTTGAGTTCTAGTGAAATGCTTTATTCTATCACAGGTAGTATGTTTTCTATGTAAAAAATATTATAGTGACATGGCAATAAAATGAAACATGGCAGTGGCAAATGCAAGCAGCCACTTGAATATTGGTCAATGTTCCATTTGTAATAAGTCAATTGGGCACACCAGTAATTTTCGAATAATGGCACATTTGTGCAGCCAATATATTCTCCATTCCTTAATTAAGTTAAATTATGCTCTTTTAATTATGATCTTTAAGGTGTGTGTAAACATTTATTCATTTTTTTAAGTGATGGTTAAACAGATGAGTAGTACAGTAAGCCTTAGAAAAAGGTAATATAAATGTAATCAATGAAGCTTTGATTCTTTTTTTTTTTTTACTCCTTAATAACAAGTATGTGGGAAATAGCTGCAAACTAACTGATAAATTTATACATAATGCATTTGAATCACCAGTTTTATTGCTAATGCACATACGGATAAGGTAGGGTTTGTTAGGAAATAGATCACTGTCTGAAGGATCAAGGAACCTACATTTGAAATGATTGAAGACTGCTACTGACCTACTCTGCAGTTTGAAAATCACTTTCCTTCTCTTCCCTTCAGTATCTCTTGTCACTTGGGCAAGCTTCAGCTGCCTATGTAAAAATCATTTGAGACTCCCTAGAGTACGTCTTCTCTTAGCTTACAAACGGACAGGTTTATGACAAGATTTGGGTGAATTCTGCCAGCTCCATGCTGATGTCTTAGATATACCAATATGTCTTAATAGCATCTGTGTTAAGGCAATAGCAATAAGCCTTAGTTTTATTTGAGAATCCTGTGTACTTCTACAACAATATATTTACATGACATACCAGAACATATTCGGTAGTTATACTGGCAAGAAATAATAAAAATCTTAAGGATAGGCTTTTAGTAAATTAAAAGTTATTTGTTGTGATAAAAAATTTTCTAGTTTCCTCTTACCTGCTAATGATATCCTGCAGTCAGAGGTCCATATCCAAAGGTAGGGCTGTTAAATCTCAGAAAGCATTAATTATTTTAGTAATGAAGTGGCAGAAAAGATCTAACATCCAGAAATCAAAATTTTTGCTCTAGTGGTTTGACAAAAGAGAAGCAGCTGGGATTTTGTCTGTGTCAAAAAGATTTTTTTGTCCTTTTTTCTTGTGATCAATTAGCTTAATGAAATCAAGTTAGAAAAAATCCTTATCTAGACAATTTTTAAAGTAAGACTTACTCACTTGAAAATTTCTTTCTAAAAACATATATTTTAAATAGACATTTTGCCACATACATTTCTCACCAGGACCTCATTATTATATTATTGCTCATTTTACCATAAGACAGGATTACATGCACAAATTGTTGGTCCTTTTATTAAGCATAAAATGTCACCTTTCTCTCACTGTGAGTTTTTCCCCTCCCCATATTGATTCTCCTGTATCCAAAGCCGTTGATATTTTCAACCAAAGAACTTATTAAAGAAGAAAAATATCATATTCAATATAGACGTGCTTCTTTTTTCTTGCAGATCATGTATGTGGCCTTTAAGCTTGGGAGAATCACAAAGAAAAGCTGAACAGATTCATCAGCCTCAAGTCTTAAAAGGTGATGCTTCTGCTCTGGGAAAAGGCTGAGAAACACATCTAGGAACATTTCAGGTATCAGTAAGATAATTTTAAGTGGATATATTTTTAAATTATTTTAATGTACATACTAACTCTTTACCCAGGATTTTGTATTAATTAGAAAACCTTCAGGGGAAAAAAAAAATTTAAAAGTATTTCATTCTGACACTACACCAAGATAGACCCAGTGATCTTTCCCAAAGTATTTAGAAGTGTTTTCTTTGCAAAAGAAGGTGTTACAGAGGATCAGATCAGAGTTGCCTTTTCTTATTCCTTATCCCTGAGTTGTGACCTCAAAAAATACAGAATAAACCCAAAATCTTTCTGAGGTACTTGAAAATTATTGGTATGAGGAATATTGTATTATTTCTATTATTTTAAAGGCAGCTCAGCAGTTGACGTATTTTATTTTAGAAAGTGTAGTTATTGGCTTTTTTTTATAAGTCTGTCACCTGAGATTAGACTACATATTCTACCTATGCTACTCCTTAATGTTACTAAGCATATAGATTGAGTTTACTTTTATGTAAAATAGCATATACCTGTTTATTCACAGAACTCTGTACCCTACATGTTTCATACTGACTTGTTCATTGATACAGTGTTTTATCTTGCCAGAATGTCTAATAGTCTGACAGCTATAATAACATGAATCTTTATTTCTCCTCTGTATGTTAGATAGATAAATTTGTTTTTCAAGACTGTCTGAGGATGAAAAACGTTATTGCATCCAATTATTAATTCTTGGATGCTGGTAGAAATGACAGTACCAAGCACCTCTAAACTACAATTGTTTCAACGTCCTTTCTGCATTTAGTTAAGTAAAACGACTTACTTATGTACTCAGCTTTAAAAAGGTTTTCAAGATGATGTACTGATATAAGACTTTTGTGGAGGAAGATAAACAATAAAGGCAGAATCTCTAAAAGCGCCCTCAACTCATATTCTTGATATCAGATGTCTCTAGTGAAGGAGCTACATTCCTTTCCATGTTGTAGAGACTTATATAGCTAAAAGGCTGGAACAACACTTGGATAGCTAGAATTTTTTCCTTTATGTTCTGAATTTACCTAAATACTAATTTTATTTTTTGCATTGTTGTTTAAGTTATATCATCAAAATTGCTAAATGTTCCATAAGTGCAGGAAAGCATTGAGCAATCAGCATCATGAAGTGTTGATGGTAATAGTAGGGGATGAAGAAAATAAACAGCTAAATTGAAAAACAAAGAATACAAAGATGTCAGTTTGAGCTGGGGGAGAACAATCCTTTTAACTGGTAATCACAGTCATTACTATTTGGTTCAGAAGCATGAAAGCAAGCACCAGAAGTAAACAAGAGCATCTACATTTTAAGATTCTTCAAATATAAGCAGATTTCTTACTGCTGTAGAATTTTCACTGATGATTCTGTACAGTGGGAGAGAACTGGTAAAGCTATTTGTACTTCATAAAGTATTCAGATCCAAAAAAATTTTAGGAGTACTGCCTGTCAGTCAGAAAGATGAGAAGAAAACTGTCAGTGATAAAAGAGTTTTTTTAAGAATACATCCTGTCAAATCCTTCTTTTACAAAATAGGTGGCAAAGTGACACCATGTTAAAGAAATACAAAATTGCATACAACAATTTTCTCATTAAAAATTTTTAATAGGCCATTGTTAGAATAGAAAAATATACTAAGCAGTCTTACAGGCTGGGGCCCGGGGTCTGTCTGACTCCGGCTGCTGGCTGCCGTAGGTGTCCTGGATAGCACTGGGCTGAAAAGCACAACCTGTCCAGGTCCCTCAGGCAGGCTCTGAGCAGCGGGCAATCTTAGCAAGCAGCTCAGCTCTTAAGTGAGATCAGCTCTAGTGAGTATCAGATTCTGTTTTTTTGGTTTATAGTTAGGGTGTCTGTCATTCAGAGGCTCTTACACATGTTTGTTGGTGAGGGAAGTATCACAGCATGTAATTGATCAAACTATCAAAGTCTCTGTATCTTTTCAATTACATAGCAGCGTTTTCTGCATATCAAACAACTAACAATGGCATCAGGGGATTAGTAGGAATTGGAGAGTAAATAAAAAAGACTAAATTTTGGTAGAGAGTATGAATGAATTGCCCTCATTTAATTATCAATACCCCTAGTGGTGATAAAATGATCCATAGGTATGTACTTCCTTCTTTAGTTAAATAAGCATTTATATGTATGCAGTTGTCACAGTTTAACCCCAGCCAGCAACTAAGCCTCACAGAGCCACTAACTTTATGCCAGTGGAATGGGAGAGAGAATCAAAAGAGAGTAAAAGTGAGAGAACCCATGGGTTGAGATACAATTGAGTTGAGTTTAATAGGTAAGGCAAAAGCAACACACACAAGCAAAGCAAAACAAGGAATTAATTCACCGCTTCCCATGGAGGGATAGGTGTTCAGGTATTCGCAGAAGAGCAGGGCTCCATCATGTGTGACTTCAGAAGACAAAAGCTGTCCCTCTAAGATCCTCTTTCTTCCTTCTGCTCCCCCAGCTTTGTATTCAGAGCATATCATATGGTCTGGAACATCCCTTTGGTCACTTAGGGTCAGCTATCCTGGCTGTGTCCCCTCCTATCTTCTTGTGCACTTTCAGCCTGCTCACAGGCAGGGTGAGAAGTAGAAATGTCCTTGATCGGTGAAAGCTCTGCTCACCAATAACAAAAATATTCCTGTGCTATCAACACTTTTTACAGCACAAATTCAACCCATAGCGCAGTACTAGCCACCGTGAAGAAAATTAACTCTATCCCAACCAGTGACATGATGGTGATCCAGGGAGGCCACCACCGGCAGCAGGGAACACAGAGGAGACAAGTCTCTGTTGTTTAGAAGGAGAGTCCATTTTATTTCCCCCTCCACACCAACCCCGTGCAGGAGGGAGCAGGGGGGCAGAGGCCCGGGAGTCCAAGCAAAGCCCAGGGAGGCCGAGGGCAGGGAGCGGACAGCAAGCAGACCCAGGGCCGTGCAGCCTCACATGGCGCCCCATGGCAGGAGTCCTCATCATCATCAGAATCCAACACAGAAACACCTACAACACCAGTACCAAAGCCGAGATCAAACACTAAAGACTGTGCCCCTTGTGAAAGAGCAGACCAAGAACAGCACCCCTTCTGGTGAGATCAAAAGCCAAAGGAGAATGAACTATTAACCCACTATGAAAAAATGTATTGATTTAATTCAGTATCATAGTTTCTGTTATTTTATTCTCCGTAATTAAGTCTCAAATACTCTTCTGTCACTGTTATTTCAATTTAATAATGTTCATTTTAGTTTTGTAAACCATTAAGTCATATTCCCGGAATTCCCTTTTGAAAACCAATTTATAAATGGAAGAATTGTGGAGTGTTCCCCTTCTGAGGAGGCTTTAATCTGATTTTAAGACTCCTTCCATGGGACACCTGATAAAACCCCTGCTAAACAACAGAGACTTGTCTCATCCGTTTTCCCTGTTGGCCTCCCTGGATCACAACTGCATCACTGCTGCTACATGCTGCTACACAGTTCTGTTGAAACGTGTACGTTTTTCTGGAAAGTTTTACTTTGGACATATAGTAGCAATACTAATAATCAGCTAGTACAACTACTGACACCATAAATAAAAAATAATCAAAAAGCAAATAATCCTTATTTTTTGAAGACTAGGACTTCATTTGAGTGATCACTGATATGAAAATGTTGTACTTAAACACTACAAATTAATCTTGTGTTTTCTGCATAGATGATATTATATTAGCCTAACTTGCAATTCAGTTGTCATGGTTTGTAAATGGTGATGCCATGTGTAAAGAGAGTAGATTAAGAGTTTATACACAATTTCTTAAGATTATCTCATGCTCTTATGCTGGAATAGTATGCTGAGATATATATTATTTGTTTGTTTGTTTAACTTTGGAAGTGAAATTAAGGACTTTTGAAACTAATTAATTTTAGAAAGTCAAAAATAAATATCGTGGTATGGTTGGATTAAATTTGATAGTTTTTTTATTCTGTAAAATAAAGAAATACAGTGTAAGAACTTCATAATGAAGCATCAAAACTATTTTGTTATTAAAGAGCTTTTTTTTGCCAACTACTTTGAGATTGATGAGATAAGGAATTCAGAATGGGGTTCGTGACTCATGCATTTTGTTTCTTGAATATAAGAGCAAATCTGTAATATGAGAAGATCAAAAGAAATATTACAATGTTGACTTGTTACTCTTGTGAAAAGACCGTTCTTTAGCCCCAATAATGGAAAAAATAGTTCAGCAAAAAATGCCCACAGCCACAGCTCTTAGAGGGAGATATAACATATTCTCGACTATGCAAAAATTTTAAAAGAGTAAATGAGTTACTTACAGTACTGAATCCACTTGAGTACTAAGAAAGAATTAATTTAGAACTAGAAATCTAAGAAGAAACAGAATTCCTCAAAATAACAAGAGAGATATGAAACGTCTTTATATATCTAGCTTGTCTAACTATGTAGATATCATTCTACAACTCTACAATCAGTGTTTGAACAGGATACAATGAAGTGGAAAAAAAGGTGAATCTACTTACTGCCAGTTTTCCTCCTACTGTAAGTGAAAATACAGCTTATTAACAAAAAACTTTAGAGCACTACTAAGAAAAAGTTCGAAGACATCACAGCCTTTTTCAAATGTTATTTAAAAACTAACAAAAAAATCAATTAATTAAAAAATTGACTGATAATTCAATTTATTAAAAGAATAAATGTTTAGGTGATATTACTTTGTTTAACTTTCATCTCCTCAAGCATCACTGCTTATTAATAGAAGAATAACATCCACCATGTTGCCTTTCACTTTATTTAAACGTACAAACATTTGCAAATATTTATAACTAGGATCTGTAAGACATAGAAAAAGTGTTTTGCTTTAAGGACATGTCAGTCTTTAAGGAACTGTCTACAACAGACAGATGGCTAAATAGTAAAGAATCTAACAAGGCATCAGGCATTTGGTTAAAGTTTGTTAATCATTCTTAAACCTGTAAGTATAGCATACATTGTGTATTTGATAAGTTGTCATCTTTCAATTGGACTGTTTAAATTTATTTTACAAAATTTTCATTACTAGTAGTTATATGTAAAAAATCTGATAAAATACCACTAAGTCATTGGGTTAGATTTTAATTGTCATCTATCTACTAATTAACAAAACTTAACAATTAACAAGTTCAGTATTAGCATATTTCATCCATCATCTGTAGTATAGCTCTCTATATACTGCTGTTTGTGATATAAATGTTGGTTAACACCAACATGAAATGGTTGAGGTAAGCGGTAATTTGAACAAGAAAATTTGCACAAATGTACTTCAAGCTTGATTTGGCTGCTGGAATTCTAATCTACATTTTAAAAAGAGAAGGCTGAATGATAGCAAATGCTGCAAATAAGGGAAATCTTAGTGAAGGTAAGGAATACATGTCTGGGTTGCATTTATTAGGGCTGTGCATAGGAAAGGATGAAAGCTGTAGTTCTGGAAGATGGAGTATTGAAACTGTTCTGGTTCTGTAATTTTAATTTTTGAAAAGATAATGGTGTAGAAACTTTCAAGGTTTCAGTTTCCTGACATCCCAAATTAAGAAGCTGAATTCATAATAATAAATAGTAGGAGTAACCCTAAAATATATATTCTAGATCGAAGAAACTTTTTTCTGCCTATTGACCAAGAAGGACGATATATTTTTTTTTAATATTTTCATTTATTTTTATGTTTGTGCATTTAATTTAATTAAATTTAGACTGAAAAAAGAATTGTCAAGAAATACCAAAGGAAAAATCTACCAGCCATGAAGTCATGACTTACATTCAAAGCATTTGTTAAAATTAAGATTAATTTATGCAGTTAAAGTTACGCACATATGACAGGAGTCTGGTGGCCCTCTGAATTTTGCTAGGAACTGTGCTGTAGGTAGCTACTAAATTTTTTTTGTTTAAATCTGTGTTTAATTTAGCTTCAGAAGAACAAGATAAAGTACCCTGAGAAAATTAAGGAGTATCCTCACTGTACCTGTATGGAGTTGCTCCATAGACCTATACACCCCAAAAAACTCAATCAATGATTATTGTTCAGATAGACCAGCAAATTCAATAAAGTGATGTTTATCTAGATAAGTTTTGAGTTATCCTTTAATCAAATATAGATGGAATGTCATAATAGTAATTAAAGCTGTAAGATAGAAAAGCTGTGACGTAGCACGTTCACGTAGCAAGCACGGACCAAGCACGCACTAGGAGTTGCCAGCATAAAGGTTCACCCAGAAGACAGGAAGCACTGAATGCCACCCCCCCAAAATAATGTCAATAATAGGACCCCAAATGGCAGTCTTAGTCCATGAAAAAGCAGGAAGACAAAATTAGAGAAAGCATTAATGACATGATGGACTAGGGCTGGATTGGGGAGACAGTCTTGGAAATCTTGAATGCTGCAATGTATGTAAACCCATGGAAGTCTTTATTTCATTTGACATGTTTATGGTGAATAAATTCCCAATATGTCCCTGGCATTAGCTAAGAGGTGAATAAAGGTATGTTCAGTCTAATGGTCTTTTACTGTTGGACAGAAAGTCTTTAATTCAATGCTCTTAATAGTGAATTTTCCACTTTATTTCCAGAAAGACTGAGGGGCCACCTTATGGCTCTCCACAACTTCCTGAGTGAAGGTTGTATCCAGGTGGGGTTGGGCTCTTCTCACAGACAACTAATAATAGGACAAGAGGACATAGCCCTCAGGTGCTCCAGGGAAGGTTCAGGTTAGACAGCATGAGGAATTTCTCCACAGAGAAGGATTTTGAACAAGGTAATGGTCTGCCCAGGGAGGTGATAGAGTCACCACCCCTGGAGGTGTTCATGAAATGACTGGATGTGGCACTTAGTGCCACGGTCTAGTTGACTAGGTGGTGATCAGTCAAAGACTGGACTTGATTATCTTAGAGGTTTTCTCCAAATGAAATTATCCTGTGATTCTGTGATCTTTCTTGTAATTCCCCTTTCAATATTGAAAAGCTTTAATGAAGCCTCCTCAATAATTCTGTTCTCCAGACTGAGCAACCCCAACTCTCTCAGTGTTTCTTGTCAGGATAAGTGTTCCACACCTCTGATTATTTTTGTGGCCCTCCTCTAGACCTGCCTCCTCTATCTTTTCTGTGTGAGGACTCTAGAGCTCAATACAGTACTTCAGATAGAGATTCAGGAAAACAGAATAGAGGAACATAATCCCCTCCCTCAACATGCTGCTTTTGTTGCAGCCCAGAATGCAGTTGGCTTTTTGGGTGGGAATGCATATTTCCAGCTCATATTGAGTTTATCATCTGGCTGTACTTTCAGGTTCTTCTCCACAAGATTGCACTCAATCCCTTCACCACATAGCCTATACTAAAGCCACCACTTGCCTCAATCTCTTTCACTTGGCCTTTTTGAATCTCACCAGATTAACATGGATCCAGTTCTTGATCTTGTACAGGTTCCTCTGGATGGTGTTGCATCCTTCAGGGTTGTGAACCTCACTGCTCAGCTTGATGTCCTCTGCAAATTTGCTGAGGTTGCAGTCGATCCTACTGTCTATGGCATTAATGAAGTCTCAGTACAGACCCATGAGAAACACCGCTTATCAATGGTTTTCATCTGGACACTGAGCTGTTGATCGCTACCCCTTGGATGTGACCATCCAACCAATCTTTTATCCACTAGGCAGTCTAACCATTAAATCCAAGTGTCTCCAATTTGGAGATAAAGATACCAAAGGGAGCTGTTTCAAAGCTGTTACAGATGACCAGGTGGATGACATGAACATCCTTTTCCTTGTCCACTGATGCAGTCAGTCCATCATAGAAGGCCACCAGATTGGTGAAGCAGGACTTCCCTTGATGAAGTCACACTGGTATCTTAAATCATCTTCCTGCCTTCTATGTACCATAGCACAACTTCTAGGAAGATCTGTTCCATGAACTTCTCAGGAACAGATACAAGGCTGACAGTTCAGTAATTTACAGGAACCTCTTTTCTTTCCTTTTAAAAAAATAAGAGCAAATTTTACACCCATTTCTAGATAAAGAATTATTTTACCATTTCCACTGTAACATATACCTAGTTTTCAAGTATTTATGAATCAGGTGAAAAAAATGCCAAGCTATTTATTTGGTTTTCGTGCACTTTACATAACTAGTCTATTTTTAAAAATAAAATATGTAAAATAATTTAGAACAACCTACCTGTAACAGTGAGAAAGACAGTATTCCCAAACATTTAGGTTTTATGAAACTACATCTAATATAAGGAGAAACAAATAGTGACAAACATAATTTTATATCTTTGAACGTTTTATTTCTTCTAGCACTGAAATATTATCCAGTTTTATTTATGGTTTGTATTAGTATAGAACATTCAAGCATAATACAAATTCCTCAGGCAAAAGTATTACAAAACATATGCCAAAACGTGGTGTGATTGCTATTGCTTTTTATTAATAACTCAGGTTTAAACAGGTTCCTTCCAACAAGGCATTATTATAAAACCATAAAATTACAATGTCATACAAAATGCTGGAAATTTTTTCATGTGTGCAACAGATTTTATTTGATTAACAAGTTAATGTACTGATCTGAATTTCAAATCATCACAGTATTTTTCTCTTGTCATTAATTATGTATATATTATATGCAAATCTACACTATTTGCAATAGCACCACTTTACACTTCAGTCTGTGCAGTTCCAACTACAGTAGGTGCAATTACACCCTTGACACAGCAATCCACTGATTTATATCAAAGTGAAATGATTTACAAGCTTTATGGTGACTTTTTGATATGAACTCAATAGAAAATGAGATATTATGTAAAATTTGTACTCTGTTGTTTATTAATATTCCGCTTATCATAATTGGAAAAAAAGACTAAGTATATAACAACCCCCTCTTTGATCTGAAAGAAAACTATGTGGGCCTAAGAAAGTAATAAGATTATATTAGAAGTAAAAAGCAGTAATGTTGGCAATTTAAAACATTTTGATGATGTAGTCATAGATGTCTCCATATTGAAGAAATTGACACAATGTATTTTTTTTCCTGCATCCATATGCCCTAACCAGGCTACTTGTGTGGAGTCTTCCATTCTGAGGTTCCGAGGAGGCTGTAATCTGATTTTAAGGCTCCTCCCGTGGGACACCTGATAAAAACCTCCCAGCCCCGGGTCTGAGCGCTCTCAGGTCTCTGGGCTTTGCTCAGGCTCTCAGGCCTCTGCCCCCCTACTCCCCCCAGCACAGGGTTAGGGGGGAAATAAAATGAACTCTCGTGCTACTCAGAAAGACTTGTCTCGTCTATTTTCCCTGTCGCCGTTGTAGCTTCCCTGGATCATGATCGTCACTGTAGCTACACGCTGCTACATATTTTGTCTTTCTTGTTTAGAAGAAGGAGAATAGAAAAAAATTGAATGTCATAATTTATTTCATGGACTGATTATTGCTCCTAGTTTGATAGCAAAAGGGTTTTAAAATCATGGGGATTTAGGGTTAAAAGGAAAATTAAGCTTAGTAGGCCCTGAAAAGAAATATAAATACCCTAAGCACACAAAGACTTTGTACCGTGCTAGAACTGCACCTGTGTAACTAGTACATGATAAATGATATAATTGTTAGATGTGATGATTGTTTAGTAAATATAATTACTCTTACTCGTAAGAATAAGCATGAGAAACTGTGGTCACGGACCTAAGAAAGATTACGAGAAACTCATGTCAATGTATACAATAGAAAAATATAAGTTTAATACTTAATATGTAAGTTATACAATGATAGAATATAAAATACATTCAGCTCAAAAGCCATGTCATAGTCAGATTTGGGTCTGTACCCCTGATTCCCAGAGCTCTCAATAAAAGCACCTGCATATAATCATATCCCGTGATTATGTGTGTTCCTGAACGCTAACATTTTGACTGCTTTAAGACTGTCACATAACAGACTGTTACTGCTTTTAACAGATTGGTACAGTTTCTGAGGTCATGACGATAACAAGAAGAAGAAGAAGAAGAAGAAGTAGATTTTCTGGAAATCCTGTGCAGGTGTTGCTGATATATGTGGGAAGAGAATACAAACAGAAAAAGAGAGAAGAAAAAGGCATGGATGATTTTGTACCTCATGGTTTTTCAGGTTTAAGGTTGTCCTCCTTATTGTGCAAAGCAGCATATACGTAAGGTTTTTTTGTAACATCATTAATGATAAAAATATGTATTTGTTACCAATGTATCTATTTCCTGGTTCACCTCTGTTATGTTCTTCACATGCAAATTGGAGTGAATAAAGAGATCCCCACCCATGATTTGTGCAATAAAGCTGTGAAGAAAGCTTTTAGAAGAACACAGTACGGTCCCTTACTTCTTGATTAAGGAAGATACACACTCAAAAATCCACCATATTTCAAAACTAAATTATCAAAATATATTTATGATTAGATCTAAACTGTTAGAGACTGATAAGAAGCACCTGTGATATTTACTAGAAATACATAAAATTTCAAGTAGTCTTCTACTTCTGAGTATCAGAAGATATTTAAATTTTTTAGTAGATCTGGAGAGCCTGATGTGGGCATGAAAGCACATGAAGCCAATTCACATATGCATCTAGGAAAATACTTAGCTTAAGCATTGAGACTTTTACTTTGAGTTGAGATTTTATAATACTAAATGTGAAAACCCATTAATTTTACATTGCATCAACAACTTTAGAGTATCTCAGCCTGGTACATTTTTTTCCCCATAAAAAATTCTAGGTGTATCAACTTAATTGAGCTCATTTTTAGACCTGTATTTTTGTATAGTAATGCATAACTGACAAGATCAATTTGGAAATTCTTGAGTAGTTTTTGAACCCAGGATAGGTCCATGGGTAGTGAGTTTATCTATTACTAGCTTTATGTGAATGGAGTCCATGAGAATGAAAGACGGCTTTCCATGGCAACAGATATAGTACTAACCAAAACCAAACACCTTTCTTCATCTCACTTACATTTTTGATTTATGAATTAAATGAAAGACTGGAAAATAAAGACTGCCAAAGAAATACTCACCACTGTACATATGTGTGTGCAAAATTTATTATTCCATAAGCCACATGGAAATGAAATATTGATATGAGGATGAATTAATTTCAAATATCTCAGTCTTTATAGAGGATATTTTAGAACACTTTGTATTTATCAATGAACACAATACAAGTTGCATCATGAAAAGAAGCAACTACATATTTTAAAAGCTGGCTGAAGTATTGAAGACCAAATGAGGACGCATGATCGAAATGTTGAAAAAAAAAGTCCATATGTGTCTTCAGAACAATTGAAAATACGTTTCTTGTGTGCTTATTGTAAAAGTCAGACTACATATACAGCTTTGTCAGCCCATATTCTGAGAAAAAAAATCTTCTATGACACTAATATTTTCTCTAAAAATACTATAAATAATAATAAATATAATGAAGAATACAGATTCATATAAAGTAGATTTGGGCTTGCTCTTACCAAATACAAGCTGAATTCTAAAACAATATTTAGAATATTTAAAAGCTTCTTTTTTTTTTCTCTCCTTTTATAGAGATAATTACATGAACAAAATTATACCCTGGATTAATTTAATCTGAATTGTACTTGATTACATTTAAGAATTACTTTCATAAATTATTTTAAATCTGAGATGAAAATTATTTCAAGCATTTTAGGGAAGCACAAATTCTTATTTGAACATCAGCTGATTAGTATAGACAGGTCTCAAAATGCAATTATCAGCCTGTTTCTTTTACTCCTCTTGTTATAGCTGCCAAAAGCAGTAGACACATGAAGGCAAAGAGGTGAAACACAGTAGCATAAGTTACAATCCTGAAAAAAACGTGTTACCGATGTTATGTTCTCTTCAGCTTCTGCATCTTCTTCCGCACTGATTTTCCAAAGAAATTAAAAGTGCTGATTTGTCCCCATAATATATATAATTACTTTAGATGCTTCCATTGATATACTTTTTAAACCCTGTGTTTGTATTTAGCTGTAGTAGTTTAATATGAACAGAATCTTTATTCACTTTTCACTCCCTATGCCCATAATATCACAGCTCAACTAGGAAGCTAGGAAGAAACCTAGATGTGTGCACAGCTTGAGTTGAAGGTCATGGTATTACCTTCCTAAAACTCTGTCAGAAATGAGCATCATATTTTCATAATATGGAGTGCTGCTTTCTGGAACAACCTGATTTTGGACGACATTTGTTGTATATTAGTGAATTTGTTATTAAAAAAAAGTGTACAAATCTAGACTAAGTTTTGGTTTTATGAGAGAAAGGATCACATTGTGAGAGCTCTGTTTCTTTGCTGAACATGCTCAGATTTTATCAGATATTAATTCAATGTTTGAAGCTTTATATCTGCAGACATGAAATTAAAAAACAGTGCAGAAAGAATGCCCCAAAAAAAAGGGTATAATACATACTACTAAATTCCTGTGATGATTCATTCAAGATGGCCTCTGATGTCTTTTCCAATCTAAATGATGCTGCAATTCTATGATTATTTTTTAGCATTGCCATTTCTTTTATCCATCTTTTCTAAATTGTAGTGTCCATAATTGATATAAAGACATTTTTTCTTCATTCCTCCTTTAAAAAAACTTAAAAAGTGATGTGACCTTTTTGTCATTGGCTGAATCTTTGAATCTTTCATACCATCTATGCAGGTTTCCATTAGTCTAAAGTGGTTTTAGATAGCTGGACCCATGCTTTTCAGTCAATTACTGGCTCTTATTTTGCTGTTATCATAAAGGACCATTTCTTTCTCAAATTGATCAATTAAGGTCATGGAAATAAGTAGAGAAGAGTGTACAATTTCTTAACAACACTGTCAGGATTATCCTGGCATTGAAGAAGAAATTACCGTAGACTCTCTTAAGGAATAGAAATAGCTTTCATCCAAGTAGATGCTCCTTCTCAATATTTTTTTTCTTTTGGTTACAATTCAGAATGAGCTACACAGCAATCAAGTATTTGAAAGATGTTAAAATATATACAAGGTACTTAATGTAGAGCTTTATGTTTTTACTTATCTGCTCTATTTGTTTCAGTTTGTATAGAGCACATTATAAAATCAATTGAAGCAGTCATTTTCAGTTGAAAAGAAGCAGACTACAGGTTCATTTCTTATCAGGAGATTATGTGATAGAAGAAAGAAGCAGATGGAGCCAATCAATCAAAGGGAAATTATTCCAAAACACAGAGGAAGTTAAAGCAATGAATATGAGAAGTAAAGGGATATTAAAGTGGCAGAAGGCATTACAAGAAGTGGAGAAATCCTATTCCATTAACTTAGAAGGCCTAGAAAATACAAAAAGATTTTTTGAAATAAATAAACATAACAACTGGACCCACTTCTTAGAAACTCTGCTGCTTCCCTGTGGCCTAGTTGAAAGACATGAGAAAAAAATCTTTCTAATCTTAGAGGGCCTTGGATTATTATCCTTTATTGATTTCTTGATTATTATCCATTATTGATTTCTCATGTAGGCAGAGATGAAGTTGCATTAAGGAGTTACAGGACAATCAAGAGAGCCTTCAGGGCATTGGAACAACTGTTTAAAATGTCAGGAGCACACCAGTGTTCTCAGCTGTCAGTGAGAACAGAGATGATGCTAGAAGAAACACAGAGACCATGCATACCAGTACCTGGCTCTGTGACTGGTATCACAGGCAAAATCTGGAGTTTTATTATCCTGATATTCAGACTTATTGATGACAGATAGGGTGCACCTGTCTCAAAGGGACAAAATATCTCTGTGCAGGAGCTATCGGGGCTCATGGAAAGTACTTTAACCTAGGATTGAAGAGAAAAGGGATAAAATCAAATCTCCTTAGAATAAGCCTGGAAGTTGCACATTAGTGTTTGCCTCTTGGTGTGCTCCACAATGTATTGAGTACATGTTTGAAATGTCCCGTGACTAATGCACACAGCAGCCTGAAAGTCTCAATGGAAATACACACGGCACCAAATACCCAAGTGTTGTTGGTGTATTAGAAACTACAGAAGCATCTGAGAACAGTCAAAGCGAGTTAGGGCTTCTCTCCCTGGAAAAAGTTCAGGATCAATAACCCATCTGAAGTGCTTTCACAACAATGCACAAGAGTATGGACAACAAACAGGAGGAATCTATAACATCTTGAAAACGGATCTAAAATAGACTAGATTTATTCCTCTTCAATTTAAAAGCTGTTTATAAAGTAATGTCAAAATAGAGACAGAATTTACTTCAGCCTACTTTATCTGCTGAATTAATGCAATAGAATCACAGTAGTTTTTAATTTGTATCAAAATGCATATAAATAGAAATGGTTTGGAAATATTATTAAAGTTGCTCAAAAATAATTCTTATTAACTCTAGAATGCTTTAAAAAATGTTACTCTAGAGAATAATCCAAATATTTCTTGGATGAAAAAACCCACTTTTGCTTTGCAAATACAGGTTTTAATTCTTTTCTGATGTATTTCTTCAGTGCAATAGTTTTCAACTTTTCAGTAGGTCTGAGAATTATCAATATGTTTCATTACAATTTTATGTTACCTTCTAACCATGGAAAATCTTTGATGGGACAAATTCTAACAGTCAACAACTTTGGGTTTTCTTGTTTCTTTCTTCATTGAAAATTGAATTATTGTAAATGCAGGTGAATCTGGCAGGAAGAAATGATGATGTCTGACACCAGTTCAGAAGGCTGAATGATTTATTATAACTATACTATAATATATTAATATACTATTTAAAAGAGATACTAAAACTACATACCTACTTTTTCTAACTACCAAATCTAACTCACTCACAACTCGTGACCCTCTCATAAGAGTTCAGACACAGGTGGATTGGATTGGCCATCAGGCTCAAACAATCCTCACCAGAATCCAATCAAGCACTCACTCCAGGTAAACAATTCTACAAACACATTCCACATAGGAAAAACAAGGAGAAAAATATAAATTGTTTCCTCTTTCATTTCTCTCTGTGCACTGTGGGAGGGGGTGTGGCTGATGGCCCCCCTGCTTTGCCTTGGGAGGCAACAGACGTTTAGTTTCCCGCCTCCCCCAGTTGTCAGTTATTTGTTATCCCTTCCCCCTGTTCCTGTCAATCATTATGTACTCCTTCCCCCAGTTCTAGAAAGTTCTAAGTTCTTTGTGTCCCCATTGGTTCTCCCCCTGAAACCACTCCTTCCCTCTGTCCCAGTTGGCCATTGCCGTGTCACTCTTCCCTGACTCCACCCTCAAGCCCTCACCCGGTTGGTAGTTTTGTACCCTGACCCTCCTTCCCAGTTGCTGTTATAGTCCCTGCCCCGCCCCTGTTTCGGGGCTCTTGGAGCTGGCTTCCCTTCCATGCGGTTGCTTCCCTTCGCTCCCCACCTCGCTTTCCTTCACCTAAACCCTTGGGAATAAAGCCACCCATGAGTCACCCGCCTTCAGTGGAAACTCGTTATTTCTCCAACCTTCGAGGCATCTGTGGACCGGATCCTGCAGCTATCCGTGGCTATCCACAGTGGACGCCATGTGCACCTCTATGAAAAATCCTGAGAGAGTGAAGAATATGCCTGCCATACAGAATACTGGTACTTTAAGAGAATAAACTCAGTACATATTATACTAAAGTTTATGCATTTACTATTCAATAACATATATATGGAAGCCAGTTTATGTCCAAGTCATAGGAGTATACAGATCTCTGGTTCCACTATGGCCAGTAATACTTGGACAAAAGCTAGGCAGAGTAGCACAATCATAGGACAGAAAAACAAAATAATTCAAAGGTGTCTTAAATCCACTGAGGCACTGAGGCATGCTCCTGCTCCTGTAGCTAGGGAATTATGCTTTGGATTTAGGAATAACTAAAATGAAAAATGTTGCAGAGCCATAAAATTTATTTAACCACATTTTTAGATAGTCCAAATTTTAAGAGGAAAGTTATGGTGTAAGTAATACCTTAATGAGTAATTAAGCAAACACATTGGAAAAACATTTTTTTTTTTAATATCCTTGTATAGCAGAAAGAACCAAAAGCTCAGATGGAGAGCTTTATAGACAATAATTGAAAAATAAAATTATTTGCAAGTGCTATAAAGAGGTAGACAAAGCATAGCAGCTAACATTTGACACTGCAAGAAAAGCCTTTGGTAGTCATTTGAATTTAAATGCAATTAATATATAATCTAGACATTTTGTTTTTCAGTTGCTGTTTAAAGAAATAGACCAAGTTTTCAGTACTCATGGTTACAGTAATCAATGTGTACTTTAGCATTTCTGGAATTCCATAACAAGATTTTTTTGCAACATTTTCTACCATCTGATAAATGTCAGCAAATCCATTTAGGGACAGTTAAAATTTCATTTGAATTGAAAGAGTGGGTATTATTCACATGAAATGGAGAAATTCATGTGTGGAAAAAAAAGCGTTTTTTACCTTTTATTCAATTCCAAAATGAAAATATCTTGTTGGGAACATTGCATCATTTTTATATATTATTTATCATAGCTTAGATTTTCACTGGTAGAAGTTCATGGAGAAAGAGGGTGTTAGGTTCTGCAATAAGAGGTCAATCTGTGTATGCACAAAGATTCCAGAACCATGAGGCAGTGAAAGGGTGAGTGCCAGCAAACCGAGACAGCACAGAGTGGTGTCACACACTGTACCTGTAGTGGCAGCAGCTAGAGGTGTATGTGTTTTGTAGGGGTATGCATGTCAGTGGGATTTTGCCAGTGAACATGAGACAGAAATTTGAATGAGAAGCTGAGAAGGTATTGCCAAGGTGGCCATAAGCTTGAGCTAGATACTGAAGATATCCAGGGGCTGAGATTTGGCTATTGGAGGTATCAGAGATCAAAAATAACAGCTGGAGCAATCACAACTGAGGCAGACTATTGGCCATTGAGCTGGATCAGCTGTCAGAGAGACTTCTCTTGAATTTATATCTTAATTCATGGACCCACTGGAAGATCAGATCTGAGGGCTACTGGTTAGACCAAATGTACAAACCCACTTACTAGTGGGATTCATAGTATGTGTAAGTGCACATCCATGTGTGGGTCCTTTCCATGTGAAAGGACCACCTGCTGACCAGCTGCAGCAAATTTAAGTTTGCTGTGTAGCCTGTCTTGATCTGCTACTGAAGAGACCTGTATTAAATGTGTATACTAATGTAAATTTATAGTATATTTAGGTTTTCACACTTATCAAAGAGAAAAGAGAATAGTGTGATGCTGTTGATATCTGCTATACTTGTGTGAGTGGAATGGTTTTTTTCTTTGTGTTTATCTGTGTGATTGGCCACACACACATGCCTAAATGTCTAATGCATATGTGCACGTGTGCCTATTTGGCATACAGGTTCAGTGATGCTCATTGCTGGACTTAGCAACCAACCTACAGCTTCAACTGCCCCACCTCTGTTGGGCTGCTGGGCTTGGCAACTCCCAGAATCGAGAACTATGTTCAGTCCTGAGTAGCACTGTAATTGCAGCCACCAGTACTTCTTTATTAGCCTCAATGGAATTTCAGTAGCATTATACTTACAGGTTTGTCACACATGCAAATTTTTACTACTTTCTGTTATAAGAAGATGCACATGCCAGTTGAAAAATATAGTTTTGAGTCTGAAAATTAAGCATCTTGCTACAGATCATAGCTCTAAGTGTTGAGCTGTAGTGATTAACACATAACTTTGCATGTGCAAATTATAAAAATACACTATTACTCTTAGATGAATTGTTTTGGCTTGATAGATCGGGGATTAAGATATTGGCAGAGTAGTCAAAAAAGAGAGAAGTTAAAAAGTTATACCTGTCTCTCCTACTGTCCCATTCATGCAGCTATGAGTCTGAATCTCCTTCCATTTTTACTGTCTTTGGTATCATATTAACCTAAAAAAATTGCACATTGTCTTCCACAGGACTGAAACCTATAACAAGTAATATTTAAAGGAAAAGGACTCCAGAAATATAGGCAAACAATGACTTTTTAGTGCACAGAATACTGATACATGTTTCCTAAATAAATAGGAATATATATATAAATATATATATATTTATATATAAATGCTTACTGATCATAGAACTAAATTTTCTTGTGCCTTCACAAATTATTCTGCAAGTGGTAGACTTGTAATAACTTAGAATACTCCTTTCACAATGCCAGAAAATACATTACAATTTTCTCATTTATTCTTCTATAATGACACAAAAATACACCACCTATTAAGGAGATGTAATGTCAGGATGCAGAGAAAAACTACAATTTTGATAGAGGGTCAGAAAGCATGAAAGAAAGTAATGGCACATCATAAACTTGATCAGTCATCCAAAACTAAGTATCAGTACACTAAACTTGAGAATTTAGCAGTAACATATTTTTCTCTCACTCAGTCTGTAAGCAGACTTGTCAGTTTAACATTGGCTATAATTTTGGAAGGAAATTTTGTTCTAAACGAATAACACAACAGAGGAAATAGGTAAATGAGAAACCACATCAACCAACCAAATCCCAAAATAAACAGAAATTAGAGCATTTTCCCCACTTTAAATATGAAATGTGTTATTCCAACTTACTGTATAGATTCATGGAAAATTTGTGTTTACTTTCTTATAAACATGGAACAACTCTTGAAAGATGCTCCTTAGTCCCCTGGTGATTACACTCCCACTGCAATGCTTGTGCTTACTTTTACTAGCAGAATGACTTTACTTAGTGAGAAACAAGAAATTTGCCTCCTCACTGAAAAAGGATGCTTCTGTTTCAGTAATATTATCTTACTAAAAGGTATGGGCAAGGGAATATTGTGAATCTCTTTATGCTTTAGCAAATAATCCAGTTTTAGAACTGCAGGTATGCAGAGATATGAAAACATGGCTTCTTTTCACAGTCCTTAACTTTTTATTTCCTTTTCTGGGCATTGTTATATTGACCTGTGAAATAAAATCCCAAATATAATAATTATAAATCATAACACCTATCCATTATCATAAAGTAAATATAATTAATTGCTTATCAAATGCCTGACCATCTGCAGTTGTTTGGTAAGCAAAAAAAAAAATAAAAAAATGCTGCTTTATATATTAGGTCTATTATTCTCAGCTGGAATATTTCAATTTTCAGTTAAATTTATTTTCCTGAAGCCAATTTAGGAGTCTTTTATTATTGCCCAGTAACAGACAGTTTCATTGATGAAAAAGTGCAGTGTCTGGCAGGTCAATCTATTTAGAAATCCATGTACTCGGTGAAGCTGATTCCTGCCAGCAGGAATCAGCTCTGTTATAAAGGTTGTCTCTCATGGGTACACCGGGTAACAGGCACAGGCTCTCCTCTGCATGTGACCTGTAGGTTATGCAAAACTCACTGATCCAGCTAGGGAGTATTAGATCATATGGAACTAATACTTGCTTCCTTACCAGTGCAGTTTCATGGTGGTTGAAGTAGTGAAATAGCAGTGGAATACAGCAGTGGAACACAGGTTTAAGTTCTGAAAAGAGACATGGAAACAAGGAGCTTATTTTACTGGAAAAATGCTGACAAACTACCAGTTCTGATAAGCTACCAGAATAATGTCATGGAGCTATACTCTTTCCACACATTTTTTGAGAAATTCAAGCTCATTTTACATCTGAACCATGCTTGACATTAGCAGCCTAAGTACGGCAAACAGCCTATCAAAGAAGGGTGGATCCACTAGATGCACCAAGGTGGCCCTAAACTCTGTACTTCCCTGTCATTGTTTGAGGCTGCCACAATGCCAGTGCACCCAAGAAAATATATTTTTCTTAAATGAGTACTGTGAGATGTGACTAGAAACAGAGTAGAGTAGGGTTGAGCTTAGAAATAGAGGAAAAAGAACTTTATTAACTTCCAACTATAATAAAAGGCACACACAGAATTCAAAATGAAAACTTTCTAAAACATTCTTCTTTCCTTCACCTAATTTTTAACAAAACACAGTGAGACAAAACTTGGACTCTTAATGAAGTTACTACCTTTTAAATAATTAATTTTCAGTTTATCAGGGGAGAGAGGAGTCACTCTTGTAATATAGATCCCTTAGGAAACATAGTTGCGACTTCTTGTGTTTTATGTTACACATGGCACTGCCTAGAGAAAACCTGCTATAGTGACCTCTTCTTTCTGTCTACAGCATCCTCACTACTGTGTATGGACTAAGTCCGTTCTAAGGATGCTCTGCCAAGGACTAAAGAATAACAGTTTTTCATTTTGGGACAACAGTCTTCCCCATTTTCTCCTCCCCTGGGGCTGAAGATCTTGAGAACAGAGATTTTCTTTTCCCTGCGGACAGAGGGCTCTCCAAAGCAACCATCGGGCAGATGGTTGATGCATGCACCAAACACCAAACGAAGATTCTGTTGCTTTAGCTGTTGCCAAGGGGGTGGCTGAAGGGATACTGGACATCCCCTTATTGCAGCAAACCAGGACTCTAGCCATAGTTTTAACTGTGGTGAACCTGGACATGTTTTCAAGGACTGTCCTGAAAGACATTTCTTTCAGAATCAGCAGACCCACCCAACCAGCCACCAATGGCCTGCAAGACAGAACCGGCACCAGCAGCATTTGGGAAAAATCAAGCAGATTGCAGGACAGCCCCGTGCTCTGATATCAAATCAAATGCCACACCGCTCCATCCCACCAGTGAGATCCATTGTCCCGCCTGCAAGACCCGGCAGTCAGCAGAGCCAGAAGGACGGACCACAAGGACCTCCAGCGGAAGTTCCCAAGTGCCTTCCAGAGAAGAGGAGGGCCAGCCATGTCCTGGGGATCAGCAGGACAGCATTGTCAGCAAGGCAATGGAAGGGTTTATCCCACTCTGCCCTGCAATGGGCCAACTTCACCTTGAGTCCTGGGGACAGTTTTGGGCACCATAAGATAAGGACATTAGCTATTAAAGACTGCCCATGAAGATGGTGAAAAGCCTTAAGAGAAAGCATTATGAGGAGAGGCTGAGGTCACTTGATCTGTTCAACCTGGAGAGGAGGAGAGTGAGGGGATACCTCATTGCGGTCTACAACTTCCTCATGAGGAAAAGTAGAGTTGCAAGCATGGATCTTTTCTGAGTCGACCAGTGGCAATGGCATGATGTTGTGTCAGGGAAGGTTTTGGCTGGATATCAGGAAAAATGTCCTTCCACCAGAGAGTGGCTGGGCACTGGAACAGGCTCCCCAGGTCTGTGGTCACAACACCAAGCCTGACAGAGCTCAAGAAGTATTTGGACAACTTTCTCAGACACATGCTATGACTCTTGGGGCCTGTGTAGGACAGTGAATTTATTGCACTCAATGGTCTTTGTGGGTCCCTTCAAATTCAGGACATTCTTTGATTCTATGAGTTGTCTAAAGCTAGAGGTGCATTTTAAGGAATGTAATATTGAAATAACTTTTCCATACCCAAGGGAGTGCAGAGTCTAATCTTGTTTGTTGCTATGTACCAGTACACATTACCTGCTTTGCACTCCTAAAACAATCTGTATACACATCACCAGAAAGGTAAAATGACAGCTGTCTGAGGGATTTACTTGGCACCATTAACATTTTGTATTGGTAATAAAGGAAAAGCTATCCCATTTTGAATTCAACACATTTGCACTAAACAGCATTTCAAAACCTCTAGTTTGTTTGTTCTTTTTGATCTAATGCCAAAAAAGCAAGATTTTTGATTTCTTACATCAAAGTATATGAAAAAAACCTTAATTTATACAGTCTCTGGGAAGGCAGGCCAGCTGAGAAAATGACTGAAACCAGCTGAAGCCCATTAATCTCTTTGAAATTCTTTTCTAGTTTTATGGAATTTATGCCCTGCATTTGGCTGAGTCACACATTCATTCCCCCTGTGTTGGCTGGAAAATTAGGGAGACATTTATTTTAATTTAATGAACTCAATGAGAATAACTTATACCACAGATCCACTCAACTGTAGTAGAGAGAGTTGATGTTACACAGGAAGTCTAATTTAGTGGAGTAATACAAAAATTGTATCACATCATACAATATAAACCTAAGTTACACAAAACCTTTTATATGACACAAAGTTCGCTTTTTGGTCCTTTTAGTTTCAAGGTACAATGAAAGAATTTTTTTGCAACAGCTGATTTGCCTTTTTCCCTGAGCTTAAAGATCATCTCTTGAGCATGTCAATCATCTGCGCCTAGCACATGGACTGAAAGCTGAAAATACAGCTAAGGCCAGCACAGTTTTCAGTCAAATGAGGAGGTGTTGTATATTTTGTTTTAAGCACATACCTAAACAATTTGTTTGGCTTCTCGCCGCAATGAACCCTTCTTCCCTCCACAGTTTTGCCAACATTTTGAGATGGCTCTGTAATGTGTCCTGGTGGTGCCTGCATGCCTCGATTCCTAGATTTTCTTTTTAAATCCTCAAGGAAAAATGAGAAAGGATATCCCAGGGCTGTGACCTAGAGAGTTTGCATTCCCTTTAGTGTGTTGAAGAAAACTGCCTTACATTTGAAAAGGGAATGAAAAGGATTCAGTGAGTTAGAGGCATACCCACTCCAAAGCTGGCTTGTTGAGCTCAAGTCAGTTCTAGTTAGAGAATTCTAGAAAAGGGAGTGATGTACAGCTCTAGAAGTCCTTGAAAGGTGTGTGTCATGTGTACCACAGTGCAGAGTGCAGCCTATAATAGTCTATACAGAAATACAGAAGAGACCCTAATTTCTGGCAGGACTTTGAATGGGTGTCAGGGAGGATCAGGGAAAAACCTTATATGTGGCTGGAAAGGCCAAAGGAAAAAGTTAATTCCAGAGCTGGGAGCGTGTGGAGGAAGAGATGTCTCATTATATAGTCATGACCTCAAAATCTGCCTGAGGATTTATTGCTTCCCAAATAAACATTATTAAGCTCCTACTTGTGGATGAGGAATGTCTGTCAGACCAACACATCATTAAATAACAGCCTATCTTTTCTCTGCACCCTTTCTGATATTTTTGGACTGATCTTTATGTGGATCCTTCTTGCCTAGCCAACAGGTAGCAAAGTCAAAATCCAAAAACTAAAAAAGCTTTTTCTCTGATTTCAGCTTGTTTGTGCATCATTTAAATCTTGATTGTCTTTCTTATGTCTGCATTAGAGAGCAGAATGGCAAAGCCTGTGCATGGCTGCGTGTGACAATGGCCCTTTGTGATGCAGTGGCCATAACAGGCAGAGGCCATTGTGATGCGGGGCCCTGCCCTGACAGGGAGGGTGTTTAAAGAGCAGAGAGGCCTGGGGTGCCCACTCTTAGGAGACCAGCTTTCTTGAGAGGCAGCAGCTCTCCCAGGTGACAGTGACAGGTGTGTGGCACAGGACCCCCCAGGCCAGCATGCCGGAGGAGCGGCCGGCAGCAGAGCAGGCCCAGGCGGGCGGCATGTCTGCATCAGCTTCCCCGAGCAGGGCTGCGGGTGCAGGGACGGGCCAGCAGCAGCAGCTCCAGCAGGAGCAGGCAGGGCTGTCTGTGCTCATCGAGTGCCACCAAGGCCCTTGGTGGCCGTGGGGGCACAGGAGGCACGGGCCTGTTTTGAAGGAGGTGATCGTGTCCTTCAAGAGGAGGGCTCCAGAGGAGCCTGGCAGGAGCTCCTGGTCCCACAGCTCGCTGCAGCAGCAGCATGGCCTGGAGGTCAGAGAACCACAGAGGCAAGGACAGGGCTCCTCGCTGAGGCACCCCCAGGCCCTCGATGGCACACCTGGGGTCAGTGTTAACAGCAGGAAGGGATGGCCTGAGACCGGACAGGACAGGCCCACGGGCCGGCCCTGGCCAACAGGCTACACCACAGCACAGCAGCCACAGCTGATACGTAGGGGGTTTGCTGAGGGCACCATGAACAACAAGGCCATACTGGAGCAGCTGGGAGCCCAAGCTCCACCCAGTAAGCCAGTGGCCTGGACCATGGAGCAGGAGTGTGAAGATGCCCTTGGTCCAGAGCTGTCTGATGAAGAGCAGTGGGAAGACGCCCTTGATGTTGAGGTGTCCGACGAAGAGGAATGGCAAGATGCAGTAGACACAGAGCTGTGCCAAGGGACAGATGACATTGGGTTATATCCTGTCCATCACTGGGTCAATTCCTTGGGCCTTCAGGACAACAAAGGCTCCCACGCTGGTCCCAAGGAGGGTCCCAGTTGCCCCACGGGTGAGGGGACCGTGGTAAGTGGCACACTGGAAGGATCTCAGGACAAGGAATGTCCCTTGAATGAACGCCATGAAGGAGAAGATGGCACAGCCACTCTTTCCCCAGCAGCTCAGGAAAAGGCCTCTCTGGTGGGAAAGGAAGCAGTAGCTCAACCAGATCAAGGCCAGGCCTTCACCAACACCATCCCTTTGCCCACCTACCTGGACGCCCCGGCTGAAGTGAGCCAGATGTGGCGCAGGAAGGCGCTGAGTGCTCTGCAGGAGAGGCAGCAGTCAACAGGATTCCAAGAGGATGTGCCAGGGCCAGAACAGTCCATCAGGGCTGAGGGCCTGGACAAGGAGCCCCCTGTGAAACAGGGTCCTGGCCAGCAGCTGCTACAAGCAGAGTCTGACCTGCAAGAAGCAGGACCACCTGCAGGACCTGCCTTCATGTCTCCTTCGCCTGCAGTCATCGATGCCCTGAGCAGAGAGAGAAGGATGTCTGACTTCCAGAGAGCCCCAAGGGTTCTGTCCTGGGCCTTTACTGCACTGCACAGGAGAGGAGGGCAGGAAAAGCAGCTGCCCACAGCCTGTGCATGGGATCTGCGAGACACAGCCCAGAATAGCAGCAGTGAGGTCCTGAGCAAGGCTATGATTGTGATCCAGGGACTGAAGCAGACAGAAGAGCAGAAGTACCCGGAACACGGCACAGATGCAACAATGGCAGGAAGAGCCGGAGCAGCAGGGGTAGTGAGCATGGCACATGCCCCACACAGCCCCACAGCTGATGGCCAGGCTCTGCTGGACACAGTCCAGTACACAACAGATGAGATCCTGAGCAGAGCTATGATTGTGACCCACCGATCTGAGGAGCACACGGAACAACAGAGGGACTTGGAACAAGGTACTGCTGAGGGGATGAGGGTAACAGCCCCAGCAGAAGAGACAAAGAGCCAAGGACTGACTATGCACAGTCAAACAGATGATGGTCTGGTGTTTCTGGACTACCACGACTATGTCCTGACGGAAGTGGTTAAGAAGGCTGTGCTTATGGTTCAGAAACCATTTGAATACTCAGAGGAGAAGCAGGACCAGCAAGGAAGTGCAGAGGGATCAACAACAGCGGAAAAACCTGCAGGACATGCCAAAAGCCAAATGGGAGATGAAGAGATCAGAGCAAAACCCACAGCAGTAGAGTCAGGGAGGCAGACTCATGTCCCACAAAGCCCCAGAGCCTATGGCCAGGTTCTTGTGGACACAGTCCAGTATGCCCCAGCCCCAACAAAAATGACAAAGAGCCCAGGATATAGTATGCACAGTCAAACAGACGGTGGTCTGGTGTTCCTGGACTACCACGACTATGTCCTGATGGACGTGGTTAAGAAGGCTGTGCTTATGGTTCAGAAACCATTTGAATACTCAGAGGAGAAGCAGGACCAGCAAGGAAGTGCAGAGGGATCAACAACAGCAGAAAAACCTGCAGGATGTGCCAAAAGCCTTCCTGCATCGACACTCATCAGAACCCCGGCTCGACAGAGGTGGCTGAGGCCGGTCCGGAAAGCACCGAAGGGTCTGCCCTCAGCCTCCACAGCCACTTCCAGTGCAAGGAAGAAGGAGAAGAAGCACCCAACAGCTTCTGGACACAGCAGAGTGTATCAGGAGAGATGTCCCAGACAAGGCTACACCTGAGATACAGGGATCCAGCCAGCAGCTTATGGATCAGCAGAATGTGGAACCCAGTAGGAATGTGTCACCCACCGCAGAAGGGACTAAGAGCCGTGGACATGAGACACACAGTCCCACAGCTGATGCTGTGGTATTCCTGAGATACAATGACTGCCTCCAAACTGAGGTGGTGAAGAAGGCTGTGATTATGGTCCAGGTGCCATTTGAATAGTCAGAAGAACCACAGGAGCAAGAAGGAAGCATAGATTAGGCAAGGGCAGCAGCGACAGAGAGCCCGGCACACACCGAGCACAGCCCTATAGTCCTTGACGCACCTTTGCCGGACGTAGGAAGAGTATTACATGAGTGGGCTTCCTCTTTTTCTATATCTTCTTCTTTTGTTGGGTTTTAATGGAAAAACAGTACATATATATCTATATATGTCTATATAAATATATTTCTATTTTTTTAATATCTATATATATCTATAGATACATACCTATATGTATATATATATATATATATATATATATCTACACACCTATATATAAATATATATATACTGTCATGGTTTGATGCTGACATAATGCCAGTGCACCAATGAAAATTTTTTTTTCAAATATATTTTTATATTTTGAATATATTAAAAAATCTATTTTTCTCTGTTTCTGGTCACACTGTGAGATGTGACCAGAAATAGATCAGAGCAGGCTCAAGCTTAAAAATAAAGAAAAGAACTTTTTTAACCTACAGCTGTAATAAAAGGAATGATAATAAAATGAAAAGCTTCCAAAGCATTCCTCCTCCCCCCCACCCAATTTCCAACAGAACACAGTGAGATAAACCCTGAATTCCTGAGGAAGTTCCCACCCCTCAGATAATCAATTCTCAGTTCATGAAGGGAGGGAGGTGTCCCTCTTGTACCACAGTCTTCCACAGGAAACACAGTTTAAACCTCCCATGTTTCCATGTCACACATGGCACCGCCTGGAACAAATCTGCCATTGTGACATCCTCCTTCCACGTACACTGCTCTCACCACCGTCCATGGACCGAAAGTGCTCATAGGGCTCCTTTAAGGATGCTTCACTAAGTACCAAAGAACAACAGTTTCTCAGTTTGGGACAACAGTCCCCCCCAATTTTCTCTCCTCTGGGGCCAAGGGTCTTGAGAACAGAGATCTTCTTCTTCCCTAAAGAAAAAGGGCACCACCACACCCTCCTCATCTTCCTCTGTTCACTCTATTCCTGCACATGGCGTCACTCACTAAAGCAGGCCATTCTCACTCCTGCACTCTCTTGCCTCAAATCATTGCACCCCCCTAATGCAGTCTCTGTGTTGAGAAAAATTGTTTCAGTCTATGGCCGTACAAGGAAAGTCCAGCGAAAAGCCACTCCATCATCTCCTCCCACCTAGGATTCTTTCCCATCTTCTGACATCTCAGGCCCCAGGCCATCTCTCTTCTCTTTCAGATCAAGGAGGATTAAGGTTTCACAAAACTTTATTTGTCCAAGAAGAGGTTAAAAGTCTCGGGCTCCTAAGACAACTGAAATCTCACCTACCCAGAACTCCAATGGCTGGGCGTCTTCCTCCCCCACTTCTCGTTCTCCTCTACCGCTGCACTGCTGGCACATGATATCAAACTTCCAGGTAGCACAGGCTCTCTGTCTCTCTCTCTCCCTCTGGCTGGGAGGGAGAACAAAGACATCTCAGTTTTTCTCCACCTTTCCGTCCGCAGGGGCCGGCCCGGTTCCAGTTCCTTCATCCCCTGGCCTACCTCTCCTAGGCAAGCATGGCTTCCCCTCCCCAATGCAGCCTGTGGCTGGGCAGGGGAGGTCTGAACTACAAAAGAGAGCATTATCCTGGGAGTTCTCTTCTTCTAACCCCCGCTGTTCTCAGAGGCGTGTCCAATGTCTTCAGCAGTCACACTAGGTGTCAATATTCAAATCTGACCACTGGTTGATTTGACCCAAACTTCCTGAGAAAACTCACTTTCTTATCAACCCAAGATAATACACATCTATATAAAGCCAGGACATAGTGTGCGCAGTCAAACAGATGGTGGTCTGGTATTCCTGGACTACCACGACTATGTCCTGACGGAAGTGGTTAAAAAGGCTGTGCTTATGGTCGAGAAACCATTTGAATACTCAAAGGAGAAGCAGGACCAGCAAGGAAGTGCAGAGGGATCAACAACAGCAGAAAAACCTGCAGGACATGCCAAAAGCCTTCCTGCATCTACACTCATCAAAACCCTGGCTCGACAGAGGTGGCTGAGGCCAGTCCGGAAAGCATTGAAGGCTCTTCCCTTATTCTCCACAGCCACTTCCAGTGCAGGGAAGAAGGAGATGCATCCAACAGCTGATGGCAAGGATCTTCTGGACACAGCAGAGTGTATCAGGAGAGATGTCCCAGACAAGGCTACACCTGAGATCCAGGGATCCAGCCATCAGCTTATGGATCAGCAGAATGTGGAACCCAGTAGGAATGTGTCACCCACTGCAACAGGGACTAAGAGCCGTGGACATGAGACACACAGTCCCACAGCTGATGCTGTGGTATTCCTGAGATACAATGACTGCCTCCAGACTGAGGTGGTGAAGAAGGCTGTGATTATGGTCCAGGTGCCATTTGAATAGTCAGAAGAACCACAGGAGCAAGAAGGAAGCATAGATTAGGCAAGGGCAGCAGCGACAGAGAGCCCGGCACACACCGAGCACAGCCCTATAGTCCTTGACGCACCTTTGCCGGACGTAGGAAGAGTATTACATGAGTGGGTTTCCTCTTTTTCTATATCTTCTTCTTTTGTTGGGTTTTAATGGAAAAAAAGTACATATATATCTATATATCTATACACTCATGAAAATATATTTTTCTCAAATTACTGTTGTGAGATGTGACCAGAAACAGAGCAGAACAGGCTCAAGCTTAAAAATAAAGAACTTTATTAACCTACAGCTATAATAAAAAAAATTATAATAAAATGAAAACCTATGTAATGTGTGAAATTTTCTATTTGTTTCAACTAAAATAATTTATACAAAGTTTCAGTGATGATATTTTGCATATTTCCACATCTCAAAATATAATTCCAGATACCACTTGAAGCTAAAAAGCTCATTGCAGTTTGTCAATCAACCATTTTGAGAAGGAAATGTGACAGAGACATTTAACCCACATGTCTTTTCTTAAACTTATTTTTTTACATCAACTGTCATGCTTGAAAAGATCAATGCAGCAGTGTATCTGGATAACATCTTTCTTAGTATTTTTAAGATTTCTTTGAGTGAAGACTTCCTGGTATAAAGATGTTGATTCACAAGTTTCAAATCTTCAACCTAATGTATTGTTAATTGTCATTGTGCCAGAAAGATTCAACAAAGTTCAGTCTTTCGTAAGATCTTTCAATATCAGGGTCTTTATAATTCATTTAATTATCTTGTAGATATGGAAGCTTCAATTGTGTTATAGAGGGCTTCATATTTTTTTTCTTGGTTCAAGATCTTTTTTACTTTTTCATTATTTACGTAAGAAAACAATGATTTTACCCAAGTTGAAATGCTCACAATCTAACTTGATAATACAGTAACTTCTGCAAATTATAGGTCTACAATGTTTTTGGACAAATTGCAACAGTGTATGTGTTACCAGTTTGCCAAGAAATTTGGAAACTCATGAATTTGTTTGGTTCTGCATCATCTCTGTTCCCAGTAATAATTTCATTGACATTTCTCTCTCAAGTTCTGTAAACCAGTGACTTTATTTTATTTTATATTTCCCTTAAATGTCTTAGAAGGAACAATTTGAATAACTTGGTTTGTAGTTTACCCCAGGAGTCAGAGGGAAGCACTGACAATATTTTTTCAAACATAACTTTCCTTACTCCATTATTTTCCAACAAATGGATTTTTCTGGGCTACTGGATATTATCTAGTCACAAACTTGTGTCTTTCCTTGCTAATTATCTTCACATATCTTCTATTTATAGTCTCCGAAGTTCTCTTGCAAAGTGCTAATAATTTGTATTTGTTCACATAACTTTGAATCTATTAAGACAGAAGTGTACATATAATACACAGATACTCCTACCCATTGCAAATTGAAATGGAAAGTATAAATAATCAGAATTAAAGCTGCTAATACATGATATGACCTGCAAGAATTTCCACTTAGATTTTGCATTTTCCTACCTTCTTCAATGTACAGCAGTACATCAAACACAGAAAAAAGAATCACCATAAATTTAGATTAATTCAAAAATTGCACTGCATTTTTAAACTCTCACACATTGCTCATTTATTGAAACTCCCTTCCTTGACCAGCTATTTCTTTCCTGTATATATCCTTCCAAACAAAAATATGTATGTGTATACATATTTATATATCTAATTTCTTACTCTCTGTTCATTCATAAATTCTTTTTTGTTGTTTTTCAATGTCCTATATACACTTTCTGATTAGCCACTTGTTTTTAATGGTCTAAAGCTATGCTTCCAGTTGGCAAACCATTCCTTGGAATATTTAAATTATTATCCATAATCTTTATAATTATTATGAAAAATGTGAGTACATATAAAGGTGCTGAGAAACAGACACGCATAACAGGGGAAAAACACCTGAAATGCTGCATGGCAAGTAAATACTATTGATATCCAAGATGGAAAAAGCATAAAATCTAGTGTTTGAAACAGTATTTTTTAAAAACACCTATGTGAACAATAGCAGAAAGTACACTAAAATATTTTCAAAATGGATAATCATATGTACCTTTACTGGGAAAGGAAAATATCTGAAAGTAGGTAATCTACTTAATTTATTAAAGACTGTGACAAAGTTTTGAACTTTATATGAATGACAAACGTGCATTTATATGATTAATGTCTTCAGAGGATAGAGAAAGTTCTAGCAGTGAATAATTTACTAACAGGTGATAAATCTCTGAATGTGACTGACCTCCAGGAAATGAAGGCTCTCCTCTTTGGAGGCCAGAGTAGTTGAAATACATTTTTATAAGTACCTGAAAATGACTGTTGTTTCCTTTGTGTAAGCCAAATGAAACACTACACTTGATCAGATCCTTATGCTTAAGTAAAAAATGTCAATAAAACTGCAACTGAATGTTAGAATTTCTTTATTGATAATAATAATTAATTAATGCATTTGATTGTACCAGTCTATAAACAAGGTACCGAAATACATGAAATCCATATCTATTAATCACCAATATGTAATAACTAGACTAGACAGAGCAGCATAAAAATGTTAGTATACAGGATATAAAATGCAAGATCCAAAAAAGTGAAATACACAGCTAAACAAGTGCAATGTATAATTGCTCTCATCTCTTTAAGTCTGCATTCTAGTTTGCTTTCAGAGGTTTTTGAAAGCAGATGACATTATATTCATTATAGAGTCATATAAAGGTTTGGATTGGAGTACCTTGAAGATCAACTAGTTCTAGAACCTATGTCATGGAGAGGCAAACCTTCCACTAGACCAGGTTGCTCAGGTTACAAGCCCGGCCTTGAACACTTCTAGGGATGGGGTATTCACAACCTGCACCAGAGCCTCACCACCATCCCAGTAAAAAATTTCTTCCTAATATCTAATCTAAACCTCTCTTAGTTTGAAGCTGTTCTGCTTTGTCCTGTCACTATATACTCCTGTATAAAATCACTCTTCATATTTATTTTTACCTCTCTGGTCCTGGAAGGCCACAATTAATCCTTATCTTCTTCAGGCTGAACAATCCCAATTCTCTCAGCCTTTCTTCATAGCAGAGGTGCTCTATCCCTCTGATCACCTTGGTGTCTCCTCTGGACTCTGTCCAGCAGCTCCATGTCCTTCCTGTACTGGGAGCCCAGAGCTGGAGGCAGCTCTGCAGGTGGGGTCTCACCAGAGAAGGGCAGAGGGGCCGAATCCCCTCCCTGCCCTGCTGCCCACAGGGCTCTGGGTGCAGCCCAGCACTCTGGGCTGGGAGTGCCCATGGCTGGCTCATGCCCAGCTCTCACCCACAGCACCTCCAAGTCCCTCAGGGCAGGGCTGCTCTCAATCTGTTCATCCCCAGCCTGGGCTGGCACCAGGGATTGCCCTGACCCAGGTGCAGCACCAGTACTTGGCCTTGTTAAACTTCGTGAGATCCCCATGGGCTTGAGGTTGTCCAGATCTATCTCTACAATACTGCGTGATTTACAGGGAATTATGGAGCACTCTGATAGTGTTTAGAAATAAAAGAATCTGACAACTGGAGAATTTATTTTTACTTTCTTCCCTGTTCTGGAAGGGAACATCATCCCTTGATAGCACACAGAGATGGCACCTCCTCCAGCAGTGTGTGGGAACAGCATCATGGACAGTGGGGCATTTTCTTCAGGAAATCCAGAATGATGTGCTCACCTTCCAAGAAATCATAGTCCTGAGAAGAGAGGGATGGAAAGGATGGGTAGGAGAGAGTCACACAGAAACAGTGACACTGTCCAAGATGATGCTCATGACTGAGGAAGTGTCCCAGACTGTCCCTCATGCAGGCAGCAGTGGGCTGACACTCATCCATGATACCCTTTGGGGTGCATGGGGTATGGTCTGAAGACTATAATCTCGTACTCTGAGTGGGACCTAGAGACAAAGCCTCTAAGGGCATCTCTGTGTGGAGGAGGGCACAACGAGGAAGCAGGAGCTGATAGGAGAGGACCAGGACATCACAAATTCAAAGTCAGGCATAGCCGGCTTCTCCCAACCCCAGCCAGATAGGAATATTATTCATGAATGTAACACAAAGCTGTGAGGAGCCATCTGTCCTTGCTTCTGTTATCATTCCTTTAACTGTCCACTGTGAAGACCAGTGGGCCAACAGGGAAAAAGCCCACAACCTCCCCCTGAAGGGAAAACCCCTCAAGTGATAACTACCTTATTAGGGTGAGGAAAAGTGCTTCTCCCGGCATGCCTTGCTGTGACATGCAGATTTTGATGTATCCCAATAACCCTTCCCCCATGTGCCCTCATTCCATTGTCCCTAGTGTTCTGTCCTGCCCCTTGGGATCCCTATATAAACTCCTGCTTTCCCTGCCTGAGTAGCTCTTCATCCCTAGACTATTTTGAGGAAGAAGCTCAATAAAGCTCTCCTTGGAACCCCACATGCCGACCCCGTCTCTCCTTCTGCATCACTTGGCTCACAGAAGAGCTGAAATCACTTTGGTGTGAGCACCGACATGCCTGTGCCTACAAGGTGACTTTTTCAAGATGCTTCTTTGGGAAGGTCATGGCACTCCGGACAATTGCCTGCCATGACAGTCCACAGATTCTGCAAGCCTGCCCATCCCAGCAGCTTAATAATGATTTCAGGAAACACCTCTGCTGTGTCACCCCCACACGGCTGGATGTGATCTCTGGCTGCGCCCGGCTGGCAATGGGGCAATTTGGGCAGATGGAGACACTCCCTGCTGGACCCCACTGGGCTTTGGAGAGTGCCTTCGTAGGTCCAGAGATTTGGCTGATCCCACCGGTGAAAGTGGAGACAACTCTCTTCAGGGGTAAAGAGCCAAAGCTTTATTAGAGCCCCGAGGGAACCCTGAAGCCCAACTACACCCAAAGAACTCCTGCTGAAGAGAGCATCAAACCGGCGCTGGCGACAGTTTAAATACAGAGGGAGGGGAAACCCGACCAAGCAATAGGCACACATCTGGGAGTGGCTCTCTACGTAACAGGCAACATAAACATCCAATAAGGGTAGACCAGGGGAGGGACCCCAGGCCCTCGTCCAATCACCTGACACCCTTGATGGAAGCACCCAGATGGATGGGAAGGGACGCTCAGTGACTGACAAGGTACCTGGGAGGAGACAGGGGAATGACACAGCATTTTTCGGAGGTGACTGACACATAAGGAGAGGCAGGAAAACCAGGGCTAAACCATAGGGGTACAGAGGGGTGTATTGGGACAAACCATTTTGAAATACAGTAAAAGTAAAAACACAACCCCACACACCTCACCCTATGTACATTATTCTCAAGTCACACTTTATCAAGCCCTGCTCCCACCAGCTGTTTCCCAATGTATTCCAGCCTCCACGTCCCACTACCTCACTATCTGGGCTTTCTGTTTCAGCTCTGTAGCATAGCATCTAATGCAATGGAGCTGGCTGTGTTGGCCCTGCTTCCCCACAGACTGTGCTGTGGGTACATCCTGCCTGCAAAAAACATCTGACTGGATGATACTATTGCTGTTGGAGGGATCACAGATGAAGACAAGAAAGCAACCAATTTTTTTTGCTGCCCATATGCACAGGCAGCAGAGCCCTCCCCAAACCTCCAGTGCAAATGGGCTTTAACTCACCAACCTTCCCCTTCCTTCTCTGTCAGAGCACTGTCCTGGCTCAGAGAGTTTAGATGAACTCCCGCACAAGATGAGGAGGCAAACACACAGCTGATCTTTATACACAGGTGATCTAAAACAAACCGCAGGAACACCTGTCCTAAGAAGCAGAATACAAGCACATGTGTTTTATACATCCCATCAGGATGTATGAAAGCATATATAAGAAGTCTTACACTGTATGCAGGAGATGCCATCCATAGGGGTATGGAAGTCCTAATCTTCATTCAGCAGCATCTTCTGGTTCTTGCGTGAGAGCTCATTGCACAGCTGTTCAGGCTACCTCCTCTGCTGCACTATGGTTAGATCAGCCTGCCTCATCCCCAGGAGAAACAGAAGCTGTTGGAAACCATTCAGGTCTTTGATACATTGGCCGCAGGCTAAGAATGGAAGGTGAGGGGTCATTTGCCTGGTGCAGAAGTTCTTGATGCTGCCTCAGCTGCTCCATCTCTCTCTGGACGGCCTTTACCCTCTCCTGGTGTTTGGAGAGCATGCCTTCTGTAAGGCTTGCTCCCCTTCCTCATACTTCTGGAATGAACGCTGCAAGACAAAGCAGCTGGGGAGACTGGGAAGAGAGACCATTGTGGTGGTGCGTTAATTGCGTTACGGTTGTACGGGTCAGTTTTTCTGTTTTTGTTCAATTTTATAGTTAATATGTTCTATGTACCCCCCTCTCCCTTTTCTCAGTTGGTACTGCCCCAACCTTTCCCACCTTTCATCCCTGTCCATCACCTGACCACTCCCAATCACCCCACCAAACCACTCCCTTGTCCCCACCCGGGAGCCCTGCCAGTCACCCGGCGCCCCGCCCCGAGATCCAGAAACTTCCATCTAGGGCGTCGAGTGATTGGGGGAAGGCCCAGGGCCCCTCCCGTCCCTTTGTTCTATTGGCCCCTTGCCTCAGACCCCTCCCCAGGGAGCCACCCACACCTTTCTCTTATTGGTCCCAGTTTTCTCCGCCCCCCACCCTATATAATCCTGTGTCAGACAGTTTCTCCTCGCCTTCCTTGGTTGGCACCCAAGTGTTAGTTGGATCCTAGTTCGTTTTCCCCTCACCCTGAGGGAAATAAAAGGATCGTTTTGCCCCCAAAGAAGGACGCTTCCAGAGTCATCTCTTCCACGTGTGGGTCTCGCTTTCCATCGCCCTCGGCGCCAAGGATCCATCCCGAGCTCTCCAAAGCCTCCCCTCAGAGTAGCCTAGCGGAGGGCTCGGGGAACCTGCTCGCTCCCTCCGGAGCTAGAGCTGAGCCAGGATTGACCACCTTTCCGGAGGGAAAGCGGCAGCGGTGGCGCCCAATGTGGGGCTCGAGGGCGACAGCGGACCCCGCAGACGGAGCACCTTCTACGCTCCCTGGCCGTCATCGCACCCTGGTAGTAGCAGACCCTCGTTCTAGAGGGTTGCGCTCCCAGGGATTGGATCGGCAGCGTCCTCAGCACCTAGGACGTCGATCCACCATACGCGCCTGACCAGCGGCTTTTTCGTTTTCTCCCCAGCGGTCCAGACCTCCAGCCCGTAAGTTGCGGGGGTCCCCCATCCCATCCCCACTACTCTCCCTTTCCAGTTTGGCTTCCTCTCCCTTGTGCTCCCTCTTTTTTCCCTAAAAACAAACGGGCAGTTAACCGGGGGCCGCCCGCCTCCTTAGGAAAAAGGGAGGGAGGCAGTCAGCCAGGCTGTGTAGTCCTGGGACGACCTCTGTGGAGGGAGGGCCACTGGACTGATTCCCCCTGTCCCAGGTTTTGAGGGGGGGAGGTAGTGGTGAGTTGGGCGCCGGGAGGGATCTTCTTGATTCATTTGTTAGTTTTCCACTGGTCAGGGTCTGGCACAACTTAACACCGACAGTATGGGTGCAAAACTGTCTGTGCCAGATCGGAAGCTATATCTCCAAGTTGTGGGACTCCTCGAGGGTGGGAATGTTAAGTATAAAAAATCTGAAGATAAAAAATTTGTCCGCTGGTTGTCGCTCACCTTTCAAGAAATTTCGGCCGAAAAACTTTATCAAGTCCCCTTTTGGGACCAGGTCGGGAGGGAGATTCTCCGGCAGGGGGATCCTTCCCTCTCTCCTTTCACGCATTTGACTTTGCAAATTCAATTGTTAGTTAAAAATAAATTTGAAGGTTTGCCACAACCAGCCAGAAACAAATTAAAACCCAGTTCTACCCCGGGACCTCTTTCCTCCCCCTCTACCCCAGCTCTGAGCACTTCCAGCACTCGAGCCCCCTTGCAGGGTAGCGCAGATGGCGCAGGCTCTACTCTGCCCTGTTCCCAGACCCCTGTTTCCCCGCAATGTACTGCCCCATCCCTCAGAAAATCTGTTAGTTTTAAAAATCTCCCTGAGTCACCATCTCCCTCAGATCCTCAAAATGGCTGCCAATCCCTTTCCCGCCAAACCCCACAAGATGGCGGAGACCGCATGGAGTTTCCCTCCACTTGTGCTCCTTCTTCCCAGAACTCCCTGCCCTTCCCTGCCCCTTCCAACCCCTTCTACTCGGCGGCCAACCCCTTCCGCCCCTCCGACTCCTCCCTTTCCCCCCCCTCCGTTGTTTCTCCACTCCCTGACGTCACTTCTCCACCCCCCTACTCCGCCCATGGAGGGGCCCGACCATCAGCCCCTCCTCCCAGCCCTGGCCACGCCCCTCCCATGACATCTTCCGGTTCCCAGGGCCCTTCTTCCGGTTCCCACGGTTCAGGTTCCGGGGGGGGGGGGAGCGTGGGAACTGCGGCCTGCCCCATTCCCTACCTACCTTCTTCGCCGCCCCAGTCACCTTCACCACACGGCGGGGGGGTAGGCTCCTGGCACAGTGGTCCCCAATCCCCCAACAAACCATCCGGGAACTCTGCAAGTCCCAAAAAGAATTCGGCCGCGATAGTGAATATTTTAGAGGTTTATTACGGGCCACTCTCGACTCAAATGAGTATGTTCCCTCTGACAGGCGGATCCTCTTTTCCTGCCTCATCACTCCGGCAGAGTTTATGGCGTGGGAGTCCGCATGGAGGAGGGAAGTCAGGGATGCTTTGCCCGACCTCTGGGCCATTGCAGAGGCCTCCTTGGATGCGGATGGGGGGATCATTTCAATCGACCACTTGTGCGGGTTTGGGGAATGGGATTCTGCTATCAAGCAGGCCGACAAAATCCCACGGGAGGCGCTGGCCATCAGCGCAAGGGCTGCAAAACAGGCCTTTTTCAAACTAAGGCCTGCAGGAATGGTCACTAACTATCTATCTATTAAACAAGATCCGCAGGAGGCCTTCGTGACATTAATCGACAGGCTTTGTAGGGCTATTGAGGTGCAGGTCCCAGATAGCAACCTCAGGCAGGGGATCCTGACGGAGGTAGCCAAACAAAGCGCCAACTCCGCATGCAAAGCCGCCATCCTTAGCCTGCCCCTGGACCCAGAGCCGACCATCCAGGACATGCTAGAGGTGTGCGCGAGGAAAGTGACCATTGTTCCACCTGAGCAGCGAGAGACCCTTCGCTCATCACCCAAGAGAGTCTCCTTCGTTGAGGTCGCCACTCCACCATCTTCATCACCGTCTACACCATCAGAGACGCGTCGGTCGGCTCCCCGGGGAAATACCACCGATCGGACCTGTCACCTCTGTAAAAAACTGGGACACTGGATGCCCCAATGCCCTCTGCGGGAACAATTTTATGAATTTAGGCGGCAGCAAGAGGGGAGGGGAAACCCTCCAACTAAGGGGGCTTCAAAAAACTAAGATCCGAGCGCAGCTCCCCCCTGCACTCCGACAAAAATAGGGTGGGGAGAAAAACATCTTCCGCAGGGGAGGAGGAAGGCAATACCATCAGCCCGGAATGCAGCCCACCATCTGACACTTCTACCGGACATGACAATAAGCGACCTGCGAAACCTTGGCGTGTCGAGCCTCAATATTTTAAGGAGGATGTGGATACCATCCCAAGGGAATGGCTTGGTCGGAGTCCCGACCAGCCACGCCCTATCCTTAACACCCATTCCAATTTCCCTCCCTACAGGCTCGCACTGACCGAATCAATCCACCTTGCAGACAGCAATTGGCGATTTGTGACAATTGACACCGAGTCACCAGGGACCTGGAGGAAACTCCGATGTAAGTACATCGTCCTGGGGGACACAAAATTTACACCATTAAACATCCACATCGCGCCTTGCACAACATCTACGAACCCAGAAAAATTATTACTATGGCTTTACTGTGCTGAGCCGCCCATGTTCCTTCCCAAGGGCTAAGTCATCGCCCAGGCGATCCCAGTCACTGTATCGCCTGTCTTCCCAGAACACCTGTGGAAGAAAAGTGCGGCCCAAGCCCATAAGGTTTGTGCTGCACACATCATGGGAAGTGACAAGCCTAGAATGGGCTGCAACATCTGGCATGGCGATCAGCACAGATGGCTAAATGGTCTGTTAGACACTGGGGCCGACGTCACGGTCATTCCTTCTAAGGATTGGCCGTCGCGTTGGGAGTTACAAGACGTGGCTGGACAAATTCAAGGTGTTGGAGGGTCTCAATTGGCGAAACAATCCAAAAACATCGTTCAATTTGTGGGGCTGGACGGGCAATCGGCTTACATACGCCTGTTCGTATTAGATTATACGGAACCCCCTTGGGGTAGAGACCTGATGGCCCAATGGGGGGCAAAATTGGAAATACCGACCCCTCCAGGTTTTTCGGTTAGCGGTCACTGAGGAGCGTCCCACCAAAAAACTTAATTGGCTCTCAGATATTCCAGTTTGGGTGGAGCAGTTAGCCAAAGGGAACATCCAGGAAACAACATCTCCCTGGAATTCCCCCGTCTTCGTCCTCAAGAAACCGGGACGAGACAAATGGCGGCTCCTCCACGACCTCTGTGCCATTAATAATGTCATAGAGCCTATGGGGTCTCTACAGCCAGGGATGCCGTCCCCTACGATGTTGCCTGAAAATTGGAATCTGGCTGTTATCGATGTTAAAAATTGCTTCTTCCAAATTCCTCTACACCCTGATGATGCCCCACGTTTTGCCTTCTCTGTTCCTACCATCAACAGAGAAGCCCCAGTGAAGCGCTATCATTGGTGGGTACTTCCTCAAGGCATGAAAAACTCGCCTACTATCTGCCAATGGTATGTGTCTTTAGTGCTAGACCCAATCCGGAAAGCCGTGCGAGACGCGATCATATTGCATTATATGGATGATATACTTATTTGTGCCCCCACTGACGATCTACTTGCCCACGCGCTTCGCCTGACAACGGACTTGTTGGTTGATGCAGGGTTCGAGCTGCGAAATGACAAAATTCAGAAGATGCCACCCTGGAAATACGTTGGGTTAGAGATCAGAAAGCGGACCATTGTTCCGCAAAAATTGGAAATTAAAAATCAAATTCGAACTCTTGCTGATGTCCAGCAGCTGTGCGGGTCCTTACATTGGGTGAGACCCTGGTTAGGTATTCCCACCGAAGACCTAGGCCCTCTTTTTAATTTATTGAAAGGGGGAGAAGAGCCCTGTTCTCCCAGGGAACTCACTCCAGAGGCCCAAGCTGCACTGGGGAAGGTCCAGGAGTTGATGTCTGCCAGGCAGGCCCACCATTACATCCCGGACCTGCCATTCAAATTCATCATTTTAGGCAGACTGCCACACCTCCACGGGCTCATTTTCCAATGGAGGGAGACACCAAAAGGGGACAAGGACCAGGGGCGAAGGGACCCTCTCTCTATCATAGAGTGGGTCTTCCTAAGCCACAACAGGTCCAAAAGAATGACAAAGCCACAAGAGTTGGTGGCGGAGCTCATCCGCAAGGCTCGCGCGCGGATTCGGGAGCTGGCGGGTGTGGACTTAGAGTGCATTCATTTACCTATTAAACTAAATTCGGGCCAATTTACAAAGGCAATGTTAGAACACCTACTTCAAGAAAACGAAGCTTTACAATTTGCTCTAGACAGTTACACCGGTCAAATTTCCGTTTTGAGACCGGCCCACAAAATTTTCGATTCGGATATTCAATTCACACTGACAACAAAACAAATTCAGAGCAAACAGCCCCTCAATGCTCTAACCATCTTTACTGACGCGTCCGGAGGATCCCACAAGTCAGTAATGACTTGGAAAGACCCTCAGACTCAGCGGTGGGAGGCCGATGTTGCCGAGGTAGAAGGCTCACCTCAAATAGCTGAGTTGGCCGCCGTCGTTAGGGCATTCGAGAGGTTTTCTGAGCCATTCAATTTGGTTACGGATTCGGCTTACGTTGCAGGTGTAGTTTCTAGAGCGCAGGATGCCATCCTGCAAGGTGTTTCTAACCAGAGCCTTCATCGCTTGCTCTCAAAATTAATTAAACTAGTCTCCCACCAAGAGCAACCATTTTATGTAATGCACATCAGGTCGCACACCAATCTGCCGGGGTTCCTGGCAGAGGGAAATCGCCGTGCTGATTCCCTCGCTGCTGCCCCCGTGCAGATGGCGCCACTCCCCGATGTATTCCAATAGGCGAAGCTCAGCCACCAGCTTCATCATCAAAATGCGCCTGGCCTGGTCCGGCAGTTCCGTCTAACCCGTGACCAGGCCAAGGCCATTGTGGCAACATGTCCCTCCTGTAAGTCGCTCCCACTACCATCAGTGAGCGCAGGAGCCAAACCCCGAGGCCTTCAAGCATGCGAGGTGTGGCAGATGGACGTTACCCACATCAACTCCTTTGGGCGATCTAAATACGTACACGTCTCGGTTGACACCTTCTCCGGTGTGGTTTATGCCTCTGCCCACACAGGGGAGAAAGCTGCCGATGTCAAAAAACACCTGATGTTGGCCTTCTTCACGCTGGGCATCCCAAAATTACTAAAAACAGATAATGCTCCAGGGTATAAGTCCAGGGAATTCGCAGCTTTCCTGCAGCAATGGGGAATTGAACATCGTACTGGCATCTCCTATTCCCCATCAGGTCAAGCCGTGGTGGAGAGGACTCACCAGAGTCTAAAGAGGATGCTTCAACAACAAACACCGACAATGAAGGTTGAGTCCCCCCAGGTCCGATTGGCAAGGGCGCTTTTTACTATCAATTTTCTTAATTGCTCTTATGAGAATCCCAATCCGCCAATCGCGAGGCACTTCGGTCAGTGCGAACACGCCAGGGTAAAAGAGAGACCACCAGTAAGATAAAGGACCCAGAGACCTGGCGGCTGGAGGGACCCTATGACCTGGTGACTTGGGGACGAGGGTACGCTTGCGTGTCCATGCCCTCAGGCCTTAGATGGGTCCCTTCCAAGTTCGTTAGACCATATACCACCAGGGTCTCCCCAAAATCTGAAAAACCACAGGTCACCATGGCTGCATTCTGGAGGCGGAGGAAGCCTTCCCTCAATAACCCTGACTCTTTTATCCTTTTAGCTGAGTCCCCTCCCATTCCTGAATACCCTGAAGACTCCCTGGACCCCTTCTCCCTCGACCTAAGTCTAGACCTTCCTTTTCTATTTGAGTAACCATTCTTTTCAGTTGTCTTTCAGTTGCTGACCCGCCTGCGACCTAGCTCGGCCATGATGTCATCTGCAAGCCCCATCCTTCTGGCCCTCACCATCGGCTTGTTCATCAGTACCAGCCACGCCTGGATTGTGCCTCAGCCCGCGGCCAATGTGTGGAACACGTTGGCCAATTCAATTGGTCAAGATCACTTATGTTTGTCCACCTCCTCAGCCTCCAACCCATTTTTATCCTGCCTCGTGGGGATCCCCTACCCCCTCGACCACCTCCCATTCAACTTCTCCAAAACCGTTCCTGCCCCTAGGAACCGGTCCACAAAGTTCCAAAATATCCAGCTTAAACCTCCTCATGAGTGGAGAGTGTGGTACCGGTCCCTTCCTGTCCTTGATGGTGAACCCCAAGAACTTTCCCTCCTTGGTTCAGCCTTAGCCTACACCTGCGTTCAATTCTTCATGACCCATGAACCCCACCCCATCGCCAAGTCCAGGTCCTATCTCGAAATAAAACAAACAATGAACGATTATACTGCCAGGAAATGGTGCCTCAAGGTAATCCAAATCAATGCTGCTACCAACTACGAAGATCAACCTCGTAAGTTACCTAAGGGCACCTTCTTCCTGTGCGGCAATAGGGCCTGGGCAGGTATCCCCTCTCGTCTCCTCGGAGGCCCATGTACCTTTGGCCAGCTGATGCTGTTTACACCTAACAAGACACAAATTGCACATTGGAAGGAGGTTAATTCGACCACTAATTTGGCACGGCGTAAAAGAGATGCCACATTCCAAAATTTAGACGAAAACTATAAAGACGAAATTTTCCATTGGGCAAAGGCTAAGAGCGTGCTTATCACCACCTTTGTACCTTGGTGGGCGATAGCGCAAAGTTTGAACGAGCTCCAGAGCCTTGAGTGTTGGGTTGCTAAACAATCGAATCTTACATCAGCTGTGCTCTCAGGCCTCCTAGAAGATGAGAAAGTAACGAGGCAGGCAACCTTACAAAATTGGGCTGCCATTGATTATCTTTTGCTCCTCCACAACCACCGTTGCGAGGAGTTCGCTGGATTATGTTGTTTTAATTTGAGTTCTAGGGCTGAGGACGTCCAGGTTTCAATAGACAAGATGAAAGGAATGATTACCAAGATCAAACAAGAAACCAGTGGCTGGTTGGACCATCTTTTTGAAGGATGGGGACTCTCGAGCTGGGCACAATCCATCGCAAAAACTGCCCTTATGCTTTTGTTAACTGTATGCATTTTTATTATTGGGTTCAGTGTCATCAAAAATTTAGTTCTGAAAACTGTACTTTCTTCCCCCTCTACGAACCATCGCACTACATCAAACCAAAGCCAGTCCATCCAAGTGTGCGTTGCAGAGATCGCTCCACTCACCGATCCCGACACCACTGAAGCTGATCCAGAATACGAAGAAATGAAAGACTTATGGTTCTGTGACTAAAACCAAAAGGACTGTAGCCTCCCGTTTAATTCAAGGTTTATGCCCATTTCCCTCTTTTGTTTTAAACAAAAAAGGGGGAGATGTGGTGGTGCGTTAATTGCGTTACGGTTGTACGGGTCAGTTTTTCTGTTTTTGTTCAATTTTATAGTTAATATGTTCTATGTACCCCCCTCTCCCTTTTCTCAGTTGGTACTGCCCCAACCTTTCCCGCCGTTCACCCCTGTCCATCACCTGACCACTCCCAATCACCCCACCAAACCACTCCCTTGTCCCCACCCGGGAGCCCTGCCAGTCACCCGGCGCCCCGCCCCGAGATCCAGAAACTTCCATCTAGGGCGTCGAGTGATTGGGGGAAGGCCCAGGGCCCCTCCCGTCCCTTTGTTCTATTGGCCCCTTGCCTCAGACCCCTCCCCAGGGAGCCACCCACACCTTTCTCTTATTGGTCCCAGTTTTCTCCGCCCCCCATCCTATATAATCCTGTGTCAGACAGTTTCTCCTCGCCTTCCTTGGTTGGCACCCAAGTGTTAGTTGGATCCTAGTTCGTTTCTCCCTCATCCTGAGGGAAATAAAAGGATCGTTTTGCCCCCAAAGAAGGACGCTTCCAGAGTCATCTCTTCCACGTGTGGGTCTCGCTTTCCATCGCCCTCGGCGCCAAGGATCCATCCCGAGCTCTCCAAAGCCTCCCCTCGGAGTAGCCCAGCGGAGGGCTCGGGGAACCTGCTCGCTCCCTCCGGAGCTAGAGCTGAGCCGGGATTGACCACCTTTCCGGAGGGAAAGCGGCAGACCATCATTGCCCAGAGGCAAGACCCCTTTGTATATATTCTTCTTCTCAGCTTAGTATAAAGATTCATGACTTTGTGAGAAATGGGAAACCCCAGCATTGCTCCCAGCCCCTCCACACATGTGAATTGCAGCACAGATGCTATGCTTAGTTTAGTCATGCCTTTAAGCTCCTTCTCCCTCTGCTGGATGTGCTGTTTGGCCTTCTTCAACTTCTCTTTCTTCAGGTGAAGCCCCTGCCAGGATTCATCCAGCTGCTCCTTGTCCCTCTCCAGCTGCTCCTCCTTGGCTCTCAGCTTCTGGCCATATAATTTCAGGTCTGCCTGCTCTTAGGATGGGCATAGAGGAAACCAAAGCATTATCTGCCCTGTTCTTGACACTGTCTCATGCCTTCCTAAATAGATGAGGGAGCTATGTCCTTGCTGAAGTTCTCCTGAAGGCCAATTTGGAGTGCAGAGCAGCATCACTGAGTACTTGAGCAGTGTCCTTTATTGATCCATCCTTAGGGGCCAGGGCTGCCAGACCTGTGAATGTACAGACACACCCACACTTCTTCACCCAGGAAGGATGGAACCCCTCTACCATGATGGACAAGGCTCAGACATTTTGTCAGCAATGGAAAAACTAAGTCTGAATGGTTATTTTTCACCTCAGTAGCCCTTAAAACAGGAGTTCTGCTGCACTGTCTGTACCACATATTCCCTCTGGGCAGCCTCAGGCAGAAGCAGAACTGACTGTGGACACATCTCCATGGCATAGGGAGGTTTCCTCTCAGCTGACTTAAAATGGAGACAGATGCTTCTACTGTCTCTGCCCAAATTCCTCACAGGCACAGGACAGAGACAAAGGTGACTGATGCTTGTGTTGATAGTCCAGATATGCTAGTGGAAGCTGTTCCTGGAATAGCCTGGTTCTCACTACCTTGAGTGATATCTCTGACTTTATACCTGGAGGCAGCACTGAATGTCTCCCCTGTGGCAGGACCCATCCTTGGAGCCTTCCAGGTGGTGCTGGAGGCTACAGGAAGGAGCTCTGCTGTGATACCTCAGCCAGTCTCATGATGGTAAAGTCAGTTTTCTAGGATTGCTCCATCTTGTGCTCCAGACACTCCTCCATCAGCCACTCTTGGTTATGGAATTCAGCCCACTCAGCTGCCAGCTTCCTGTGCTCCTCTAAGCACCTCTGCAGCATTGACTCCTTCTCCTCCAGCAAAATCCTGACCCAAAGATACTGAGTGACCAAGGCAAGCAAGGCTTTGCGAGCTTTGGCTGGATTGACTTTCTCCAAAGAACTGATTAGCAGAGGTGAGGGTCTACATTGTGATTGTAGTGACTGTATAATGTTCCAGAGGCAGTACCTATGGATCCCATCAGAATGAATCCCACTTTGATGAAACATATGCTTGGCTTGTTCTACTGTGGGACTAAGGATGCTGCTTTGCCAGGGCAGTGTCCTGGCTCTTGACCAGAGCTGAGCTGACAGCTGTTTCTTGTCCTGCCGCAGCCTCTCCTCCTGCTGCCACATCTGTTGCCACTATTTCTTACTTATTTTTCAGCGAGGCACATTCTCTCAGCCTTTGTTTTCTGAATGCTTACAGAATGCCGTATTATTTTTAATATCTCTCACAAGTGCCATTCTATCTGTGCCTTATAATCTTAAATATTTACAGGAAAGACTTTTATTAAAATTCTTCACAGAATTCTTCAAAATCTTTAAGCAGACCAGGTGTAACTCCAGGAAGAAAATTCATTTGCAGCACAAATCTCTTTCAACACAAATGCTTGTTAATCTCTTTTGTAGCTTATTCAACTATGCCTTAATTGTAATTCAGTCACGTAATTCAAGATTAACACACATTCTTTGGCAAAGTGGTCTGCACCACATCCCTTGCAAGGATATAAAAAAGACTATGTAAACTTACAGCAGAAATATTTTATTAGATTTTCTTACTTTAAAATTTTGATAATATTCAAGTAGGAAACATTATGTTCTCTGTTTCTGTACATTCTGTTGAAACACAGTAAAGATTTTGAAGGTCTATATGAAACAATGGATAGAACAAGTCTTGTTATTTTTGTTAGCTATCTAGGCCTGGTTAATAATGCTTTGTTCTTGCTTATAATTGTTACCGTTAGAGATGGTATCTACTTTTGTTTATTTGTTTATTTTAATTTATTTTTTTTTGCATTAGATTACCTCTGGTTTTAAATTGTCTTGTTTGACAAGAGCTAAGTTCAAACTTGGAGTTTTATAGCTGCAATTTATTAAGAACTAGCTTTAAAGATACAGTATTGAAAGTTGTGAATTATGGTATAGCCTGCACATTTAAACACACCAGGTTGTGCAGAATATTTACAGACAATCTGGAAGTCAAAATATTAATTTCTTTGTGGTTTGGAGATTGCATTAATTATAGTCATTCTAAGACTGCAATAATTAGACTGTTCTACAGTAGTCACTAAGGTCAGTTTATACAAGTATATAAGTAATTTTTCACCTGCTACAAAGCTCCATGGCATGTTAACTCATCACAAACCCGTGTTTTCTGCTCAAAGTTATGTTGTTTTAAAAGGAAAGCAATAGAAGTCATGGGTTTGACAGAATGAAGTTCTACCGCTGCACTCAGGGATGTTCTGGCACAGGATTTCATTAGAAAGCAATATACAGCCATGAATGCTAATTGGCCTTTTGTCATAGCTGGAAAATCAATCCTGTCTGCTAACACAAAAAAGCTTTTGTGAGAACATGGATTTTAGTGGAATGCTGCCAAACATGGGCAATTTGTATGTTTTAAGATGTTTCCAAAAGTGCAAAAAAATTGGGGGAGTTCAAGCAGGGATGCAACCCTGCTCTGTAGTAGTAGCTCAGTTCAGTATCTCAGCTTTCCTGGAATGTTCTCATCTGGTGGAAAGAAAAGCAGAAAAAACCTGAAAGGAAGAATAAGAAATTTGGAGTTTTATTCTTACTAGTAAACTAAAATATTAGTTGATGCCCGATAGACTGAAAGACAACAACAAACAAGGCAGTAAAATTATTTACTTGTAAGTTTTTTAAAAATTATATTTTGATCTGAATGAATGTTTTAAACACATTCCCTGCATTTTTAGTCAAAGTATTTAATGAATTTCTTTTCCAAATCATAGAGTTCAACAATGCCTACAGAAATATATTAAGAAAGAAATATTTAATAGTATTTATGGCAAAAGATTGGAACAGATCAGCATTAAAATTTTCATTTGTAAATATTCAAATTGGATGCATAATTGTGATGATAAATATGTATCAATATTGTGATGTATAAATATGTATCAAATGTAGCAAAAATAAATGCATTCCTTACCTGTCCAACTAAAACATTTCACAATATCAAAACTGGACATTTAGAAGTAGTTCTTTTCAGAGGAAAAGGATGTATTTTATATTAGTTGTTTTTAATTGGAATAGTAGCATCTTCCAGTTAAGATCTGAAACATGTAATTCACAGCACTGTACATTGCATCTTGGAGTGAATCTACATCCTGTAGAAGGTTAAGGCTAATGGAATTGATTGCATTGAAAATGCAACTACAGAATTCTCTATTGGCTTAGAATTAATAGTACATTCTGTATAACAATGACTCTTCTATTTTTTTACTACAGCAGCAATATCTATGGCTTCCAGATATTATGAAAATATTTGCACATATAATTAGTTATTCATAGAAATCAAAAATTTATTGTTTTCCTTAAATGTTCAAGCAGCTTTCCACACTTCATAATTCCTCACAATCATAGTTTTCAATTTACATTTTTAGTACATTAATCTCCTGCTGTCCCATCAAATAGAAACTCTTAATCTTGTGGTGGGCTGAATTGTTTTGCTCATGAGAGAAGCTTCACAGACATATGTTTGAGTAGTATGATAACCACCTAGAAGAAAAGTTGAGTTAATTACTCAGGGAGATATAAAGCTAACAGTAAAATGTGAATAAAGGAGTGTTAACTAAATATAAGATCACGGTGTCAAGAATGAAATGAATCAGGCCAACGAGATGCTCGAAGAAAATTATATTGTAGTTGTCTATATGCCTGCACCAAGACTGTAGGTGATGAACAGGAAGAATTAGAATTAGAACTGCATGTTCGTGAGCATAAATTTGCCTTAATGGCTAGTACTAAAACTTCTGGGATTCACATTCTTGCATTGTTAAAATCAATATAGATTAAATGAGCAAAATATAAGAGGGCAGATTTTCTATCTGAAATGTTGTACTAATTAATTCTGAGGAATTGAAAAGTCTGAAGTAAACAATGTTGGATAACTATGCCTTCATTTTATAATACATGACAAGTACCAGATAAGATAACCATAAAATGATACTGCTATTTCTAAAAGTTATCTTCAATTTTTTAATAGACCATTGTTTCTGACATATGGAGATGTGAAATTAGATATTGTGACAGTAAAAGATCAGAAGAATAAAACCCATCTGATTAAATGTGCTATGTTTGAAATCCCAACTACTAATAAACATAACTGATACTTAAAAAGTATGGCCAGACTTAGAAACAACTTTGCACAGAAGCAGGTAGTACAATAAATGCCTCAAATAATGATTAACAATGTTAATGGACTCCATGAGTGAAAAAATAATTAAATAATATTTTAAAAGTTATTTAAAATTAAATAAAATCATCCACATAAAAGCAAAAGCAAATACCTACAACATAGCAATTGATGGGAAGAAAAGGGAAAATTGACAGTGATGATAAAATGTGAACTGTAGAAATTCATAAGTAAACAATAAATGAATAATAAATACACAGACACACAGCCCACACACCCCACACAGCTGCTCACAATGTTAAGAGGAATAAATTCCACTGTGATCAATATGCTTAGTCACATGTCCTGAATACAGAAACTATAGATCTGTGTGTTTTTAACTCGGTGATCCTTGTGGATCCCTTTCAGCTCAGGATAGTCTGTGTTTCTCTGATTTGTTATCTAATAGGCCTTGCCTTCAGTAGTGAAGGACAAAGATAGGCAAATACTTACTTCCAGGTTTACAAGATGGTTTAATTTCCTTTCGCAGCTCAGTCCATACTATCAAAATTTATTCTTGTGGTTTAACTTCATCAGTTACTATTTTTTAGTACTAACCCCCAGGTAAAACAAAGTGATAATTTAATAGTATTACATGGCTTCTGGATGCAGTGTGGCAAATCAACACACTTTTTGCCATATGAACTTGCACATTCAAGTGCAAGAGTCTCTGGTCTTCATTGAGATGTTGACCTGCCCTAAAGATTCTTTAGTGTCTTCTGCATGACACTGAACTGTAATAGAAGAACATCCTAGCATTGCCAGCAACCATGTTGGCAGCAGAGAAGGCTAAAGAGTTTAGCTAGTATGTCTGTATTTCAGGAATAGCTAGATGCAGTATATATGTGGTAATGACAACACTCTAATTCTGCTGCTCTCTCTCAAGCACGTTAAGTGACATTTATTAGCATGTAGTATTTTTAAATTGCCACACTCATTTATACCAGTTGAGTGTTGGAAGACTGAAAATTCTTAATACTAGTAAAAAGCTAATGCTATGTCAATATTTAGAAAACGTAAATTAAACTGGGAATTGATACTGTTAATTATAGTCCTGTCAGCCTGCTATCGATCCCAAAGAAAATAATGGAGCAGGCTTTGATTAAGAAAGAATTAAGAGGAGTTAATATAGTTAATGTCAATTAAAATGCACTTACAAAACCTAAGCCTAATCACTCCAACTCAGTATCTCCTTTGAATATAACTGCAAATTTGGGGGATGCATTCAGTCTCTGACATTAAATTATTGAGGCGTCCCTGGACCTTTGTCCCACAGGGAGGGCCACAATGGGAATGGTCAACAGGAGCCCTGGATAGCTAAGTTTTCTGTCCCACCGAAAGACGGGATGACACTCAGGCAGCTTCAGTTCCCGAGGGTTTATTTGAGGGAAAGACAAGTCAAGGATATAGGAGACAACTGCTCAAAAGGGTAGCTGGCCCTGAGAGCCCCCTCCCAGGAGCGGTCAGGGTATATATCTAGAAACGGATAGGAGGGTCAGGGTACATATGAACCAATAGGGAAAAGGCTCAGGGGAGGAGAAGGGGTAGAGTGACATAAGCTGAACCAATGGGAACAAGGGGAAGGCATGGTTAACGGGAGGGAACCAATAGGGAAACAGAGAACTGGAAACTTTCTAGAACGGAGAGATGACACAAACAATGATTAACATAAACTGGGGAAGGTACAACAAATGATGGATGTGGGAGGGGGTGTGGCTGATGGCCCCCCTGCTCTGCCTTGGGAGGCAACTGACATTTAGTTTCCCGCCTGCCCCGGTTGTCAGTCTTTTGTTATCCCTTCCCTTCGCTCCTGTCCATCATTGTGTATTCCTTCCCCCAGTTCTGGAAAGTTCTTAGTTCTCTTTACCCCCGTTGGTTCTCCCCTCGAAGTCATCCCTTCCTTCCATCCCAGTTGGCTGTTGCCCTGTCGCTCTTCCCTGACTCTGCCCTCAAGCCCTCACCTAGTTGGACATTTTGTACCCTGACCCTCCTACCCAGTTATAGTTATAATCTCTGCCCCGCCCCTGGTTCGGGGCTCTCGGACCTGGCTTCCCTTATGAGTGGTTGTTCCCCTCGTCCCCTGCCTCGTTTTCCCTCTTACGAACCCTTGGAAATAAAGCCGCCCGGGAGACACCCGCCTCTGTGGAAACCTGTTATTTTCTCCAACCACCGATGCCCCTGCGGTCCGGATTCGGCAGCTATCCGCGGCGACTCTAGGACCCAGGTGCGTTAACTGGACATGAGGGGAGGTAGGAATCCGATAACTGTGGCCTCCCAGGGCATCCCAGGGCAACTTTCCCCAGGACGCCCTCCCACAAATAGTTCCATTTTGATGCAGGGAGTTCAACAGAACAAAATCTTTCTGGTGATATATTATATGGAATAAAGTCTGGTTAGCAGTGTAGTTGGAACGACTTGGTAGAATTACTTCTCGACCTACCTAATAAAATAGGAGTTATAAAACTTCTAGTGGAAAGTATTTACGTAATAAATATTGATTCCTTAAATTATAAATAGTGATGATTACTGACATAAACAGAGTCACTTATAAACTGAGTATTACAGTATAATAGATACAAAGTAAATTACTCAAGTAGAAAAATCTAGCACATGGTAGGAATATGAAGGATCACAGAATGGTTCACATTGGAAGGGACCTTAAAAACCATGAGCCTCAAAGCCAAATCAAACATTTCCTCGCACACTTCCAGGGATGGGACATCCACAACTTCTCTGGGTATCCTATTCCAGTGTCTCAACACATTCATAGTAAAGTATTTCTTCCTAATACTTAATGTAAACCTTTTTTCTTTCAGATTAAAGCCATTAGTCCTTGTCCTGTCAGCACATACTTTTGTAAAAACTCACTCTGGAGCACTCTTAGTATGCCTTATTAGTTACTGGCAAGTTCCTATAAGGTCTCCCTGGAGCCTTTTCTCCAGGCTGAACAATCATGATGCTCTCAGCCTGTTTTCATATCAGAAGTGCTCTACTCTAGCCCTTGGATGATGTTTCTGGTCCTTTTAGACCCATTCAAGCAGGTCTATGTCCTTCTTATGCTGAAAACCCCAGAGCTAGAAGTAACCACAGGTGAGACATCACAAGGGTAGAATACAGGGGCAGAATTCCCTTCCTCCACCTGCGGCTCATGCAGCCCAGGATGTGGTCTTCATTCATGGCTTCAAACACACATTGATTGCTGTTGTCCCACCTCTCAATAACAGATGCTCCCAAGACTTTCTCCTCAGTGCTGCTGTCACGATTCTGACAAAAAAAAAAAGAGACATAGGTATAGAAGTAAAATATAGAGTAAATATGTGTATTATTGTGTCCAAAATTTTGACTGGGAGTAAATTGAATGAATGAATGAATGAGTGAATGAAACTTTTTCCAAGGGGAAATATTCTAAATGAAGGAAGGTTTTTTTTTATCTCTGTTTTATATATATCTATATTTACGTATATATAGCTGTAAAATTATATGGGTTTTACATGGATATGATCATGTACTGAGTCCAGTTACAGTGTTTGCACTTCAATTCTTTTCTCCAAATAATATTAAAAATCTCAAGATCAAAGAAAAGTAAAGATGTTATTCAAGAGTGGAAATTCTGGTAATCTTCCTACACTCTTTGTTTGTTTGTGGGATTCCTTTCACATATTTAATAGCAATTGCCTATATAGACAGAACATGTATATTTGTGTATTTCCTATGCTTGTTGCCTCCAAACCCTAATTCGTACTCTCTAATATACTCATGACGAGCAGCTTTTCATTTTCCTCATTTGTCATAGACATGACAAATGTCTTGAAAGGAGCTCACTCTCTTTAGCTTATCAAGGAAAATGTTGACTGTGACACAATTACAGACTATAGGAACCTCCTGAGGTACAGTAATCTGATTAATCTAATTAGTTCTTCAATCTAAGAGGGTACAAACAATAAGTGGTTGTCAGCCTGGTTAATTTTAAAAATGCATGCTATGCACATATATGTAGAACCAAGTTCCTCCAAATGGTTGTTATTTTTTGGATTGCTGACCCAGACTGTTTCTTGTTAGTATAAACTTTAATGTTAATCCAACACCAATACATGGAAATAAAAAGTTTCAAAGTTTTTCCCCAAGCCCCTCTCACTTTTATCTCTGAAGTCAGTGAAGAAAACATGTGATGAAAGAGGTGCGACTCACATTATTCACTCTCATACCAGGGAGGTGATGTTTGGATTATTCCAAATGCCAAAACAAACTTGAACATTTTTGCCTAGTATTTTTTTTTTTTTTAAATGCATACTTGGAATACAGTTGCAGTCAGAAAAATGTATTCCCAAATGCTATTTTAAATTTCTTGTTCTGAAAGGAATGTTACTTTCATGGCTTGGGGTAGAGTGTCTGGAAAGCTGCCTGGCAGCAAAGCCACTGACCATGAGTCAGTATGTGCTCAGGTGGCCAAGAAAACCAGCGGATTCTTGGCCTGTATCACCACTAGTGTGGCCAGCAGGACCAGGAAAGTGATTCTTCCTCTGTATTGGGCACTGGTGAGGTCACACCTGCAATCCTTTGTTCACTTTTGAATTCCTCGCTACAACAATGACATTGGTCTCCTGGAGCATGTCAAGGTCATCTCTTAAAGAAGCTTCTCCACCATAGGTTTCCATGAACAAAATCTCAGGGGGAGTTCAATTAATTTCTTTATTTCATACAGTGATAATATATAGCTCAAGCTGTGTGCTTCTGGAGAAGAAATCTGAACAAAAAATTACCATCAAAATTTCCTACATGTCACGTGACATTTCAATCCAATATTAATAGGGTCTTGTTTTCCATTGTCTCTTAAATACAATTCTAAACTTATGGAAAAAAATGCTCTTTTCATTTGAAATTATTCTGAACTTGAACCAGGTAAACAGAATTAATCTGATTTTATGAACAATTAATTCAGAAATTAACTGTTCCATCATCATGCTCAGTTTTTCCACTTTTCTGAAGTGTTCATTTACTACCTGCAACCAAATAACCTGTTCCTGTCCAAAATCTTCCCCCTGGGATTTTTACATAAAGAACAATGTTCATCTCCCAGTGAGATTTTCACAGACAAATATTTCATTTCACCTATGTGCAGATTCTCTTCTGTGTAGCATTTAAAAACCTAAAGATCAACTAAAGTGGTACTCTCCCAAAAATTTCAGGACACTTGAAGGCTTTGGCCAGCTAAAAAGATCAGAAATTGATTTTGTCTTTATTTGACCAGAATCAGATAACTATCTAGTGTGGCTACCCTTCTTTAAATCAAAATGCCATCAGTAAAGGTTGTCTTTAGAGCTGTTTCTGGGATATTGTTGATTTAATGTGCATGTGTTAGAGAATGCTTTTAATGTGACATACAAATAATTGACCAGTTTGGTGAGAAAGTATGACAGTGTAGAGAGTAAAGATCAGAAAATTTCTTTCCACGGTAGACAGAAATTGGAAATTAGCCCTAGGTTAGTTTAACCCTAAACTTTGGAGGGAGGAATTTGAAATTCTTATGGAGATTGTCCTGGTACAACTTGAAAAGCATGTCATAGTGACAGAAAGAAATAGTTTTTTCTTTGTGTATATGAGGGGCCAATGGAAATTAAGGATCAAAACTCCACTCTGATCTAATCATCAGTAGGAACCACTTCAGACTTGGGTGTGTGATTGACTAGGGCTTATGAAGTTCACAGCCCTGAATTTGTAGTTTAATACATTGAATCTTTATAATTCAGGTACATGATGAACGTCTCAATAATATCAGTTTTTCCTTTGTAACCACAAGTAAACAAGATTGTTAGTCTGAGATAAAACTATAGCATGGATATATGCAGCAACACAGTGAAGGGGAACAAGTAGTAGTGCAAGTTCCAAATGCACAAATAACAATGCAAAACTAGAAAATATATTATTGGCTTGATTCTTAGAATACAGCTGTCCTCAGCAGCAGTCTTTATAATTCAGTATGGCTTTTAAGTGTAGTGCAGGACTCCACTCAGTACTTGTGCCATTTTCAGTTCTCTTACAAGCATTTTTGCATGATGTTTATTGTTTCAGTACGTCTTTGAATTATTTGGTATCTGTTTAGTGGAAAACTTTCAAGATAGTTAGGTTTGTTTGGTTTATGTATCAAATTGCTTTTACTATTTTACCTAATTTCAAGATGAAAACAAGTGTTTAATTATGGAACACATGATTGTCATGAACACAGAAAATTATTAATTATCTCAATTTATCCTAAAATAATTGTAGTGCAAATTTCCTATTTGTAAAACATTTAATTAAATCTTTACAGATTGTACATTATATATAATATGTTCATAACAAATATCAAAGCAAAGATGCAATTAATAAATGTTCACACTATAATAATTTAACTTGCTTTGTTCAATATACACTTAAAATAAATGCATTTGTAATTGTCTGTTCTTTAAACAGATTAACATCTCCCTCTATTATCCTTCTGCTATGTAACCTTCAGAATGATGCTTCATGGATGTGTTGAGAAATCTGCCAGTTTACTATAATTTACTTAAACAGGGACAAAAATACCACATGTATCTTGCTACATTTGCTTTATGTTATATTTGACATTAGTTTATGTTAGTCTTGTAAAAGCAAGATTTTCAGACTGACCCGGAGCTTCTGAATGGCCTAAAGGTTCTGAGTTCATTCTGTCTTGCAGGGTGTTCAGATATGGATTCAACATACACACTAAGTTTGTCAAAGACACTTTAAAATTTAATTTTTGGGGAGAGGATTCCTATTTATGTCCCCCTATATTGAAACATTACAGACTTTAGCCTGATACTAAGCCACATTCATAGATAACATAAAAGATAATGTGCTTTTTCACAAGGTGTAATAGTGCTGGTAGGTATGCTGATCTGGTGAATCTGTTTGTAAATGTGCTCTCATCTGTTTCTTTCTTCACACCCTCCTAGGTGTGAAGGGTAGGTCACCCTCACCTGGGGAGGCTCCATGGCTCCTTTTCCTTCTCACACCTGGCACAGCGTCTGCCTGCGCCGCCGCCTCCCGTGCCCCACTTTCGCTGCTCACTTCAGCGGATGGTGCCAGCTCTGATCCCTGCTATGCTGCGCACAGAGTTTTCTTGCTTAGCAAAGGGAAACTGAAATTTCAAATCACCTGCATATTGCTGTCTGCTCCTAAGTTCAGAGTCTACACATGCACATTAACGTGCAGCTGTAGATGCAGAATTTATAGTTATACATATGGATGAACATGTATAAATATACATGTAAAGGTTTAAATCGACTCCTGGCAAGCCAACTTTTCCTTAGGTTAAAGTGAATTATATATAATTCAGTTAATATGTAGTATTAAAGTATATTTTTATATGATATAGCAAAGTATTCCAATAAAATCTTAAATTTTCTGTTTCCAAGAAACTCTAGAATACATTATAAAATACATAATAAAGAAAGAGAATTAGGCTTTATCCATAAGTTATATTTCAGATAGATTTATTATACAGTAAGTTAAGGCAGAGCAGCTGGGTTTTGAAATTATAAATGAGACTTACTGTCTTTTATATTCTGATCTGTAAATATAAGCAACTGTGCTTACTTCTGGCACTGCTTGAAGCTAGTCTAATATTGTTTGCCAGGCTTTACTTCACTTTCTTTGATAAATAATCTTAGGAGCAAAAAGGAATGTAATATTAAGTATCAGAGCAATGCCAAGCTGATAGAAAGCCAGGGCTGTGCCATAATGGCATACCAACTATTTTTTTCTTTCTTTCCTACTGATTTTTTACTGTATTAGAAAATCAAGGCAAAGATGGACTTCATTGATTTACATTCTTGTATCTTCTAAAATAACTGAAGAATTGCATAGTTTGCCCATCAGAACAAAAGTTGCTATGTAATTTTTAAAAGATCAACAAACCCTTCCATTGGAAGGGATTGGATTCATGTTGGATTCAAGTGTTCAAGTCATACCCATAGCAGCAGAATAAAGCAGAAATGCCAATATAGTAATGCTGAATATATTGTTGTTCTGCCTCCAAAAGGGAAAAAAAAAAAATTAGAAAAATTCTCTTCTATCTTCTCGTAATCTTAAAGTTTGTAGTTGATGAAACAAGTTTCAACAGTAGTGTAAACTAAACACAACTGCTCCTTCTAATATAAATATAACTTTACTTTCCTTCACCTGACTAATAACATAGCTCTAGACTGCTAGCATCTTCCCCCTCTCCTGTCATTCAGACTGTGCTACTGCTCTTCTTTAATCCTCCTCCCCTCAGACACATTGAATCACAAGGTGCACAGCTTTGGCCTGAGAGGGATCAGTTTAATCACATTAAATTGCTTCCAGTCACTGATTCTATATTGACATGACCAAGGGTTGTGATACACAGATATTTCACCTCTTGAGAAGACCTAATCCTAAAGAATTACGACCATTTCGTCTTCTGTGTTACATTTAAGTCAGAGGACCAGAGAAATTATTTAGGTGAGATTTACCATGGCCTACAACCATAGCATTAGCAATGCTCATCATGGCAAAGAATGTTAGCTTATTCATTAATATCAGTGGTCCTACTGATCAAGAGGTTTTTCTACAGAAAATATAAAGATTAATTTTTTCATTTGCATAACATTTGTTTCAAAATATGCATCTTTCGCGTGTAGTTAATATGCTGGGTAAACTATATTGTATTATAATACATAAGGTTTTGCAATGTTGCTACTCATTTCTACTCTACATTTTGGTGTAATTAAGAAAAAGCCTACAGCAGACAAGAATAAAACAGTAGGTAGCTATGATGTGACCTAGTAGCATGCTAGTAAATGTGACTGACTGAATCCAGTAAATCTTCCAAAGCAAGTATCTCATTTTCCAAGTCCCCCTTTACCCTTTTTTAAGGTACTGTTATTGTGATTGACATAATTAAATACACAAGTGTCTTCACATGAGATAAAATGCTGATGTCATCAAGATCTTTCCCTGTAAAATTGCATTAGTTTTTCAGAGACAAGGGTGTCAATATGGCCATATCCATTTAAAATAGGCCTTTCAGTGCAAAAGGCCTTCAAATGGCTTTTAAGATACATTCACTCTGTTATAGCTAAGAAAAGTGCTCCTCATTGTGGAGGACAGAAAGAAAGCTTTTTCCCTCAGAAAAGGAATCTTTTTTTCCTCATAACCATTTGTCTAACTCAGATGTCTGAAGTGATCTGAGAATATCGCTTGTGGGCTAGTGAAAACTAATTTTAAGCAGAAAAGATAAATAAATTACTGGAGAATCCTCAGACAGTATAAATGCCAGAGCTTCATTGACTTTTATTCTGCATGTTAGAAGCAGTCTCTTTAGTCATGCTGTTCAATTCTAATTAAAAGGAAAACTGACATTTTCAGGAGTAAACACATGTACTTAATAAGCCCTGACTATTGTTCCAGGAATATCAGTAGAAGAACCAAATCCTTACCTGTATGCTACGCTTTATTTTCAACGAAAGAATGGTACATTTTGTTTTAGCAATTGCCACGTTTGCATATGTCTTTGCTTTCTATCCATTTGCCCTTCTAGGTCCTTCCAAAGTATGACTTTGCTAGCACACATGTCACTTCATAAAGACCTTTGTTCATGTTACCTAATTACAATTTTAGACACTGATATGACTTCTGTTCCACTTCTGTGAAGAATAAATTCCATTATACATTCAGCTTATTTTAATTCTCTCGTTAGCTTTTAATGGAAGTTTTCTTCCTTATCTTCTCCAACATGAATGCCTCAGAAATAGCAGTATGCCTACTGAGCAATGCAAACATCCTGAAGTACATCTGTCTCATTTCTACATTCCTTTGGCTTCATCTTTGGTGCTGACCTCAACTTCTGTTTATACAGCTCTTAGAATTTCAGTTTCTTCTTTAACTGTGATGTTATCTTCACATAACTGTCCTCCTAAAACAGTTTATGATGAAACCCACTCTCATCTTCTAGTATGGAGTTATTACTTAGTTTTTCTTATGATATTGAACCATGTTCAGTAGGTCAAGCCTCAATATGTATAATAGATGAAGGCCTTATCCTATCTCAAGTAAATCTAACAAACCTTCCTAAGTATTCACACACCATATGCCTTATTTCCCTCTTTGATTTGTTTATCCTCTAATTATTGCAATATCTGTTCATTTAAAATAACAAACAAATGAACAAACAAATTGATTACTGTTAGACTTCTAGTCCAACTGCTTTTGCTCTTTGAAGCAGTCTTTTTATCAGAGATGTTTCAGCTTAAAATGCCATAAAGTAATTTCATTTTTATAGTTGAAAAATTATGAAAACAGTTGATACAATCAGAATCTCTTGGAAATCTGCAAACATCTTGTTATTTGAGGTCTGAGATAGTTTTATATCAGTGTTGGGGGTTGGGCTTCTTTATTTTTTCTTTTTTTACTTATAGAATTTTTTCCCATAAGTTGCTAGAAACTCATTACTAGATACTTATGGGTACTTTTGAGTACTTAAGAAAGACAAAAGAATTAGCTGAAGTCGGGAGCATGGCATCTGGCTACACTTTCTTCCTGGGGAGTTTCTCTTGGAAATTATTTTGCCTAAGAGATATGCAAATATGTTTGTAAGGATGAGACACCTTGGAGAGAGAAGGGCACTGTCACTGGGTTCCTGGTTCTGTTTGTTGTTTGTTTGCCTTGTTATACACACTAGTAAAGAATTGTTATTCCTATCATCATATCTTTTCCTGAGAGCCCCTTAATTTCATAATTACTGTAATTCAGAGGGAGGGAGTTTGCATTCTCCATTCCAAGGAAGGCTCCTGCTTTCCCTAGCAGACACCTGCCTTTCAAACCAAGATAGTGAGCCAGTGAAATAGTGACTGAGCTGTTCACCCCCACTCAATCTATTAATCAGAACATTATAGGGACGTAGAAGGAAGATAATTAAACAGAAATATCAAAGACACTCCAGAGTACAAAGTGGTACAAAGCTAAAAAAAACTAACACTGTAGTAGCTGGCATGCAGATGTAGATTTGTGGGGTATTTACACAGACCTTGCTAATGTGTTAAGAGAAAAATTATATAATAAAAACCCCTTTTAATTAAAGACTTATAATTAAAGAATTAAGGATTTGTAGATGCAGAACCGAAGAAGAAACTTGAAAACTAGAAGTTTTCCATTCAACACAGGATGTGCTGGAACATGTGATCTGGGATCAAGGCAGGGAGGGGGAGAGAGACATGTTTCAAACAAAGCCTGACTCTTGACAAGGAGCAGAAAAAAATACATGTAACAAGCAAGGGCAGAATGGAGAGATCAAGATTAAGAAAAATCAGGTAGCTGCAGATTCAACAAAAGGAAGTGTGGTGTGTTGTGATCAGGAAAGCTTGTAAAAATAATAGAAAGCTTGGATCCAAGTAAATGGATTTGTTCATGGTCATTCCAACTTTCCAGTGTACACTTGAATAAAGAGTTGAGGGACTGATTATTCTGTTTTTCTAAATTGCAACCTTCTCTATTATCATGCAGAAGTAATAAGTATATGTAAACAGCTATAAAGGCGGAAATATATTTGACTTTGCAATTCTGTTAAATATAATAAAAAACATTTCCCTAAGTATTTACTAATCTTGTCATCTCCAAAACACATTTCTTCCATTGCTTCATTTTACTGTGTACATTTTCAGCCTTTATTTCCATTTAGTACTTTGTGAACGAAATAGGTACGGGTTCAGAAAAAATATTCTACCTAAAATACAGTAATATAATTTCCATATTTTTCCAGAAAGATTTTATATAGTGTTTTGAAGCAATGTCTACTTTTTAATAGTAGAAAATGGAAATAGAATAATGTGAATAGGAACTTGGACCTGGTTTACTCATCTTAGACTTGTTATATATGTATATATACATATTTTAGTCTAGCTGTTCCCCAAAGTAATTGAGTAATTCTAAAACACCAAATCTATTTTTCAGTAGCACATATTTCAGCCTAGGCATTTGCTCAGCCGGGTCAAATCTTTTATCAGTAAAACTCTCCCAGCAAACAAAAAACCTCAAACAGAAGGTTAAGCATGGAATAAAAAAGGGACTATCTTTACTCATACAACACTTCCTTATGCAAGCAAGGCAATACACAAATTTACCATTATAGAATAGATGTCCTTTCATCCGTAATTGTCCCTGGTTTGTCTCAGGCATTCTAGTGATTACAGTGAGCAATTTCACACACAGCATATTCTCAACTGGCGGTGCAGCTTTCTTTGTCAATGTTCTAAATGTTCTATATTGACAAAAACATGTACAAATACCAGTACTTTGGAAGACCACAGGAAACCTGAAACCAATTCTTTTTAGAGGGAGAGTATAGCATGCCATATCTCAGGTTTGTAATCAGCTGCAAAGTGGTAGAGCAATATTTTTAAATGTGTGTATCTGATACACAGAAGGTATTATGCCTATGACTTTAGCATCACTTCTAAACATCAGCTGGACTGAAAAACAGTCCACAGTCAAATGCTACTTAGTTATAAAATCAGAGGATAACACAGAACATTTTTAACAGACAAAAAAAAAGCATTTTCTAAAAAACAAAACAAAAAAATTTACTATAATTTCTCAGTTTTCAAAGACAAAAGGCTGTCTTCAGATTAAATCTTGAGCAATAAATTTTTCTTGAACAAAGAAAACCTAAAGTAAATTCAGACATCAAGTAAGTAGTGACTTCTTGCTGCTTCTTAGGTACAAGACATCCAAGGGAAGCCCACTTGCCATTATTGGAAAGTTACATAAAAGTGAAACACAAGTCTTGTTTTATCTTGTGTTATCTGTTTGTCTATCTTCTGTATGAAAACAGAATCATAGTTGTATCTATTAAATAAATCCCTCTCTACAGGCTATAGTATTTCCCTATGTCACATTGGCGTAATGTAGAAGGATTCTTTTAATGAAAAGAGAATTCCCATGAGAATAAAATTAAGACAAGTGTGGGAGGGAGTGTGGAAGATGGCCCCCCTGCTTTGCCCTGGGAGGCAACAGACGTGTAGCTTCCTGCCTCCCCCGGTTGTCAATATTTTGTTATCCCTTCCCATCATTATGTACTCCTTCCCCCAGTTCTGGAAAGTTCTGTGTTCTTTGTATCCCCATTGGTTCTCCCCCCAAAGCCACTCCTTCCCCCTATCCCCGTTGGTTGTTACCCTGCCGTTTTCCCTCTATTCCGCCCCTGAGCCCTTCCCTTATTGGTCGTTTCATACCCTGACCCTCCTTCCCAGTTACAGTTGTAATCCCTGCCCCGCCCCTGGTTCGGGGCTCTCAGAGCTGGCTGTCCTTCTGAGCGGTTGTTTCCCTTTGTCACCCACCTCGCCTTCCCTCTCCTGAGCCCTCAGGAATAAAGCCTCTTGAGAGTCACCTGCCTGGTGGAAGCCTCTTATTTCTACAGCTATCCGGCACCTGAGGACCTGACCCTGTGGCAAGCCAGAGTGGTCACAGGACCTCAGGGCCTCAGACAAGTAACTGGAAATTAGATATATGAATGAAATATTAAAAAGTATTTCAGATCAAGAAATAATTTGTCCCAATTAACCAGCTCACCTATATGACTCTCTTAGGCATATATGGAAAAAAAAATCACAAATATTTTCATCTTACCTACATATCCTAGATGACTTCCTGTTTCCAGATTGTCCATAATTTTTTTTATCCCATGCCAAGATTATAGTGCCATTACAATCTCGGTTTTTGAAATGACACGTACAAAAATAGCCATATGACAGCATGCCCGAGCTGTGAATAGACAAGAATTGTCCACACAAAATGTGCAAGAGCCCAGATATTAATTTAGCAGAAAACTAGGAATGTAACAGAAGTATTTGATTCCTGAATTGAACAGGAAGAGGTAGTCTTCAGAAAGAAGAAAGTGTGTGGTCCCTTCAAATCCCAGTCAATTCCATGGAGAATTTAATAAAGTTATAATTACTTTTACACTAATGTACTAAAAACATAACTTGGCAAATTGTTACCATTCCCAAAAATATAAATTAATATGGTTTATCCTTTAAGCAGTTTAGGAACAGCATTAACTTCTTTGCAGCAGTGCCTACATCAACTACTAAACTAAACTACCCAGGCTCTTTAAATGTGTGTACAAAGTAATAAGTAAAAATAAATAAGGAGGTATTAGACTAAACAGAGGTCTCAGCCACAATGCCTGGAGATAGTAAAACTAGATTGAATTCTTTGTTATACAATAGGAAAAGTGGTTTGCATGCTGAACATGATTTTAGGAAGCTCTGAAATTCACACTTATCTCTTGAAGGTGAAACCACCTTATTCTCTTAGGTGCATTTGAAAGAGATACTATTTCTTGTTGAACTACAAGCAAAAATGGGCTTCTTTATCTTCAATTTTATTTTCTTTTTACCAATATGAATTTCTTAAGCTCTTTCAGTCCCCTGGACTTACAGGTTTTATCAGCATTTTGAATGAATTGTGAACTAGAATAGTATACATTATTTGCATGGAAGAATTTTTATTTAATACCAAGTAAGCACGATTCCTGTTAATTTCTGAATATTAAAATATCCAATATAAAAGAGTTACAATCTTCACCGCATGCACTATTCTTGCAAGGTAATTTATATGCCCTAGAGACATTTGATTCTGTAAATCAACATTTTCTTTATCTCAAATATTTGCAAAAAACCAATTTCAAATCCTGTTTTCAGGTTATTTTCCTATGTTGCTAGTTCTCCTTTGGCATAATTATTAACTTAGCATAGGCATGGGTCTTGGGCTGCACAAGTAACTTCTCATAGTCTGATGTAATGAATATGCAAGAATCAATTACTGCAATAATTATATACCCACGGTAACAAAAGAGGCATTCTTTCCCCAGGATTGGGATAAAAAAAAATCAACAAGAATTACATCTGACATTTCTAAGTTCATTGTCATTTAGATGGCATTTAAGAGAAATTTACCATAGACTGTGTAATGGACTTGCTGAAGCCTCACTTTAATGCATTAGGTGCTCTCTTACAACATTCTAGACCAGTCCTTGGTTTTGACTCACTTGTAATATATACGTAACTGCATTTATGTCAGTCACTGAAAGGTAGAAAAATATTATCTCTATTGCTAGCTACTACAAAGATTTGTGACCATTTAAAGTATTCTAGCTTGTATTATGAAAGCTATAAAAAGTCTAATAGGAAAGCAATAGAGTAAATATATCATGGAAAGGACATATTGCTTATAAAATATAATTTACATTATAAAAGAACATTTAAGAGAAGAGACAACACTGTGAATGAGAATATTAGGATGAGTAATGCAGCTTGAAATCTAATGCTATTGCTAATGAGACATGTAAATAAAATTTGACCAAAGGAATCCTGGGATACTGCAGGGTCTCTAGAAACAGATTTTGTACTTCCCATTCACTGCAGCTCTTTTAAATTATGTCTAGCAGAGTTTTTTAGATTGTATTTCTTGAAATATGACTTGGTTTGGACGTCAGATGTCTGCTAAGGAAGGCAGGAGCCTCCCTTGGAATGGAGAATGTGAACCCTCTCTCTCCGAATTATTATAATTTTGCAATTAAGGGCTCTCAGGCGAAGCCATGAGAACAGGACTAGCAGTTCTTTACTGGTGTGTGTAACAAGGCGAACAAGCAGCAATCCCTGCGGCGCTGACCCCGACCGGACCCCGAGCCCGGCGGCGGCCGCGGCGCTTTCCCCTCGGCGCAGCGCCGGGCGCGGCCGGCAGGGGCGCTGCTCTCCCGGCGGGCAGGGCGGTGCGGTGCCGCTCCCGCGGCCGCAGGGGGCGCTGCGGGCGGGCTCGGGCAGCGCGCGGCAATGGCGGCGCGGCCCCGACGGGCGGGGACGGAGGAGAGGCTGCGCCTCACAAACCCTGGGGCGGTCAGTGCCGGTGTCTCAGCAGGACTCCGGGGAGCACCGAACTGGAACGGCAGGAAGGAGCAAACATCCCGGGCCGGTGGACGAGATGTGTCCGGAGCTGTGCTGGAGCCGTGGGGTGTCTCGGCAGGCGGGGTGCGGGGCTAACGCGCAGGCAGAACTCGGAGCAGCGCGGAACGAGCGGCGGGAGCCGGCAGCGGCGGCCTGGCTCCCAGCAGGGCACGGAGGAGCGAGCCCAGCACCCCGGGCACCCGAGCAGACAGGGATAGATCCCTCTTTTAGTGAGGTGAGTGGTCAAAAGGTCCCAGTTCAGTGACCACTCCGGCAAGCCAAGCCTTACTTCACGGCAGAAAAAGCAGCTCTAGGCTGGGCTCTGGGGCAGCAGCGAATTCCCTCCCCATGCAGTGGCTCCAACCATCCCCATTTGAAAGCCGAGAGCGAGAGGGTGCAGCATCTGCCCCAGCCCTGCCTCCTGCTGTCGAAGACCCCCCTAGGTTGCGGGCTGGATTCGTGTGGTGGAAAAACTTCTCCTCCAACCCGTGCTTCCAAAGAAAGGCTCAGCAGTCTCTTGTTGTTCGGTCTCATGGTTGTTTATTGCATGTTTTCTAAACGATTGTCTTCTCTGGCTGCTGCGGTTTGCTCAGCAGCTCAGGCAGAGGCACACACACACCCTGACATCCTCTCTGTCTGCTGTCTTTTTCTTCTCTCTCCCCGCCCCTGGCTGCTGCTATCTTTTATATGGTACATTATGTGTTACGTGTTTACAGTTTTTCCCCAATACCTACTGCCTATATTAAATGGTGCTTTTCTACTCTAAACCAATCTGTGAGTGCCAACATCACCAAAAACATGGAGGTGAGGAACAAGAAAGAGGAAGGACAGGCCCAGCCAAAATCCCTCCATCTCTGACCCCCCATGTACAAAACTAACCCCCCTGTACAAGCATTAAAACTCCCCTGTACAGCACTAAAAAATTCTTCCCTCTACTTTGTCACTACTTCTACTATAATGTCTAAACTTTTGTGACTTCTTGTTCTTCCTGCAAAGTTGGTAAATCATTCCATGGCTCAAACCCAAAATCACAGCTGTTTCCAGCTGCCTGCCAGGGTCTCAAATGCTTCTGACCTCGACCCAGAGCATCCAAAAATGTCTAAGGGACATTTTGAGTTCCCACATCCTGCCTGACTCAGTCTCGCAGCACCTCTGCCCCTCTGAGAGAAACTTCCAGAAACCAGAGGAGTGCCACCAGACCCTCCTTCCCCGAGGCCTGCTCACCTCCCCACCATCTCAAGCACCCAGCCACGTCAGTGCTTCCCAGCAACTCAGTGGGAAAAAATTCCACAAGAAAAAAGGACCAAAAGTAAACAAACCCAGCCCCCAGCAAAATATTATATGTAAAGATATACACAGTGAGCATATATGTAGGTAATGTTGATGTGGTCCTAATATTGTTCAGTACAGTTTTAGAGAACAACAATAGAAATAGTAGAAAAATGGGATTTTTACTCATTTAATAACTATAATCAGGACAAATAAGGGACCTATATGCTTCCAACACTGTCATTTTCAAGAATATAATTAAAACATGCTAAATGCTGCATTTCAAATTAATATAATATATTTTATAAATTATGTTGAGTGAGACACTAGCTCTGCCTAAGTCAGTTATAAAATTCAGCCAAATTCTACGTACACATTTCTGGAATACTTCTGTCTCTGTGGGCACAATCACTGAGATGTAGAGAACTATGTTTTTTTGTGCTGTGATATGTTGCTGAAGAAGATCTTAGGTCTTAGAGCTTAGCTTTGTTGAATGATAAAAATTCTTTAGTTGTAAATACATGGAAATGGTAAATCTAACAGAAAAAATTTTGGCTATCTCCCCACAAAACGGGAAGCTTAAGAAACATCATAGAAGGCTTGGAAAAATGAGGTTGAGGATTTCTTGACCAAATTAAGTATCTGAGTGACAAAAGATACTGTGAAGTTGAGCTATCTGAAGCTGGAAAGCAGTTGTAAATACGTCTATACAAATGTGTTGTTAGTTGTATATCTTACAGACTTCCAGAAGTGAAAGATTTATTGGAGTGAAATTTCACAGTAGAAAAGAGGAGATACATATTACATATTGTCCTAGTTTAGGGCAAATTTGGGGAAAACCCTCTGAAAGGAGCCCCCAGGAAATAAACCCCCATGGCCCCTCCCCACCCACCTGGTTCAGGGAAAAAATTTCCTCTGAGAGAGAAGTGGAAAAGAACCTGTTTATTCAACGAACAAAGCACTCCCCAGCACCAAAACAATTAACAACACCAGATGACAACAAAACTCTTTCACCACTCTGAAGAGATGAACAAATCCAGAAAGTCTTTCCTGGGAGTGGTCGCCCGGGTCTGGACGCTGGGGATTGCTCTCCAGCACTGGGGATGGTTGCTGCAGATCACAAAATGCAGGCTTCCGGTGTTCCTTGGTGTTTCCCAGATCCCAGTCCAGAGCAGGTTGGATGGTATTCAGGAAGAGGAAAGGAAAAAGCAACAGTCCAGGGAAAGAATTGGACTGCTTAGCTAACCTAACTAGGAAGCAAGCAAAGCAAGAAAGCAGGCAAAGCAAGCAAGCCAAGCAAGCAAGCAAGCAAAGCAAGAGCCAGCCAGCACTAGCCTTTTCTAGACAACAGACCATGGGGGGAGGTGAACCAGATGATAACAGGCAAAACAAACCTTCACTTTCAGAGTCAGTTCTGAAAGCACAGAACATATTATCAAACATAAACAGAACACATGATTGGAGATACAAACACCATAACGTCACCCTAGGACACATATTCAGAAAGGAAAATTACCTACATATTTTCAACTTACATTTTTTCTGCAATCTTTACTATGAAGTAGTTGTTAAAAAAAAACCCAAACAAAAAAAAGTTTTCCTGTGGACAAAATTATTAACAGTGATGTATTTTATTATTGTTTTTGTTTTCTATAGTCAAAATTTCAACAGTTTGTTTGGAAAGAAATGTGAAGATTAGCCGTAGCCTATTAAATTGGTCATACAAATACCTAGGATTGTAACTGCTTGCTTGAACAGGCTTGACCTCTAACGTAAATATCTTCAGGGCAGGTCTTTAGGAGAGAAAGCAAATGAAATATTTTCAACTTATTTCACTTCATCAAGCTTCTTTGCTGCAAAGTTGATCAACTTACAGAGTTTATGACTCACTGTATTTCTTTTGATCAGCTTGATATATCCACTTTACTATTTGCTAATTCTCTCTGGCTAGTTCTCTGACAGCTCAGTCACTATTTCACTGGCTGACTGTCTTGGTTTGAAAGGCAGGTGTCTGCTTGGAGGAGCCTTCCTTGGAATGGAGAATGCAAACTCCCTCCCTCTGAATTACAGTAATTTTGAAATTAAGGGGCTCTCAGGAAAAGATATGATGATAGGAATAACAGTTCTAAATACTTCTTTACTAGGCAAAAAAAACAACAAACAGAACCAGGAACCCAGTGACAGTGCCCTTCTCTCTCCAAGGTGTCTCATCCTTAAAAACATCTTTGCATATCTTCTAGGCAAAATACAGTCTTGATAATTTAGATTAGCCCTCAAAAAAAAAAAAAAAATAGGAATGTGTTTTTACAGTGGCTGAATGTAGCCATGACAAGAAAGAGAGGAAGACTGAAGAAAATTTCTCTTCCACTTAATTGTTTTGAATGGAAATTCAGAAAGATTGTTATGGTGTAAATTGATGTTTAACTTAAAACAACTTGTAAATATTTTGGTAACCAGTAAAATACTTGTTTCTCAGATTCATATGCTAAGTCTTCTGTGAAGTTAATGTGGCAAATTAGTCTACTTCCTGCTTTTTATTTAGGTCAAATGAAGTTTCTTCAGCATGTCACCTTTCCTTGTCATTTTTTATTTCTGTCTTCCTCTATCCTCCAGTTTAGTTTTGGTTTTTTTTCTGACAACTCTGTTCAAATTGGGAAAAAAACATTTAAAATTCAACATTCAGTTGTCTCATCAACTGTAACTATTATAGAACAATCTGTAACTTGTATTGTATGCATAATTCATAAGTACACATATATATGGAGAAGTGTGTGTGTGTGTGTGTGTGTGTGTGTGTGTGTGTGTGTGTGTAAATATATTGTTTAATTATAATCAGTTAAAATAAGTCAAATAAACATCAAGTAAGTATCCTGGGGTTCCTTTTATTGTAGTAAGTGTAGGATTATCATGTTGCTAACAACCAAATATATCTTCCTAAAAACTTCTAAAATAATGTTATTTAAAAGGTGAACAGTCATTACATTTTATGTTTCCTTCATTTGCTTCTATTCTTCCTTAAGAATTCTCCAAAATTCACTGATTAGACCCTTCTAGATAGATTTTATTTCCTCTCTAGTTATATATTAGGCAAATTTGTCTTTCCTATGACTTTCATAGGTGTCTTTAAATAGGAAATGTTTTCACTCACAAGCACTCTGTTAGTCTTGTGGACTCCCCCTTTATGAAACATTTTTCTGACAATATTAGCACATATAAGACCATTATGTGGCTAAATTCTTGGATCACTATATCCCAGGAACTCATGGGAACATTTTCTGTCCTTTCAGAAACTTTTAGACGTAATATAAGACAATATTTTTTTAAGTTAAAAACCAAAATAACTTTAAAAAAGATGCACAGTATTGCTGTGAAGATAAGTGTATTTCTCATATGGATCCTGGCAATTACAGCTGGATCACTCTGAATGTCCACTTTAATATTAAAGCTGAAAAGGTTCTCTCTATTTACCTTTCGTTACTGATATAAATTTTCTGCTGGCATTTCTTTTATGTCACATTCTGTTCTTGCATGAATATGCTAGAGAGTCTATGAAAATAAAAATCAGGGAATTTTCTGCAGTTAGACTCTAGTAATTTTGTTTGTCAAGTTCTTGAAAAACTGTGTGCTTTAGTCTGACATCAAGGGAAAAATTAACTTTTGTATATATCTCAGGAAATTATGAAATAATGCTTTCTTCGCATATAAAAATTGTTAAATGGTATCAAGACTAAATTTTCAAACAGGAATCAAGACTCCCTGTGGAAAATATTTTTAATTTTAGTAACCTGACATATTTCCATAAAACTGTAAGAGAGTATAAGATCCTCAAAGGAAAAAGGTTTGGTGGAATTGCAAGATCAATGAAATTGGATTTTTTAAAATTATATGATTAGATAGTATCAGTTTTTCTGAAAGCTCAGAAACACAAAAAAATAGAGAGGAAAATATTTTGGAAGGAAATTTAATGTTCAACTACCTAATTTACTGGAGCTGTTCTGATGTCTCGGTGAAATTGGTGCTCACTGTATTCATTTTTAGGAAATATGCACACCAAAGCAGTCATCAAACTTTAGTCAATATTAATCTGTGAAAAAAACCCCCACCCAATTAATGACATAAAACTGGGGGAAAATAAGGAAAGCATGGAATTGTTTTTCCCTTTTTTTTGAGTGTTCAACCTAACATGCTTTTGATTTTCATCATTATACCAAACATGCTTTTGATTTTATTTTTATTCCTATTTGTTTGAGAATAGCATCAAGAGATTGGATTGGAAAAAAAATTCAAGCTCAATTTTATAGCCATTCTCTTATCCCACTCTTTCAATACAGTTTCTAAAATGTACCCTTGAGAAGATCTTTACACAGCTGTTTCATTTCAGCAAAGATTTCATTAGTCATATGTCTCATTAAGCAATGAGGAGAGAATGGCTGAAATATTTTTTAATAAGATCCTCTGGTTTTGTTTCTAAGGCTTTCCCCATTATATAGAGAATAATATTTCTTCCCTTTCATTAAGAACAAATACCAAATATTAAGGTTTTCTTTCTGTGACTGCTGAATCCTGGGACTTTGTCTTTCAGATTTGATTGGGTTTTTTTTTGAGGGGGAGGGCTGGCTTTTTTTGTTTCGGTTTTTTAGTGTGTTTTCTCCAGGATATTTTATGTCATGGCTATACCTGCTAGTATTGAAATACTTAAGGCTATGCCACCAATTCCATTACAATCCTCTTATTTTCATAACTTTTTGATCCAGCTGTAAAATTTTAGTTTGTGTATAGGGTTGGAACAGGTTTAATCCTTAATAGTTGTCAAAATACAAAAAAAGTCATTTATTGTTTGTCCATATGTTTTGGTCTTATATACTTGTGGCGTACGTAGCTTATTCATCTATCACAGGACAAAAACCACATGCTGATTTATGTACTAAGTACAGATAAATGCTGAGACACTCTTCTGTTTGAAACACTGCTTACTTAATTTGGATTTTTATTTACTTCAGATGACTTAAAATATCATTCTCTTATTACTTTAAACTTGTTTAAAATCTGAATTGCCACTACATTTGGCTTTTGATCACCTTTTAGATCCCTGCTACAAACATTTTTAATCACCCTCTGCAGAAGTAAAGTTTGCATGCACATTTACTCTTATGTCCTTGGATAAATAGTTTTTGCCACTCACCTGTTTGAGAGATTGTAAAGTTTCAGATCTCTGTCTTTACAGAGAAATAGGTGGTGTTTTTTTTTTTTTTTTTTTGTTGTTTTTTTTTTTTAAATAAGTGACGAGGAACCATGTCTCAGAGCATGGTGCTAATACCAACGTTGTGCATTCAATCCCTGTACGCACCATTTACTTAGCAGCTGGACTGGATGATCCTTGTGAATTTCTTCCAACTCAGAATATTCTGTAAATCTGTGACATTTTCAGCAAAATATCCAAGAGTGGTTTCCATCTTAATCATTTACATTAGTGAAGTTCAGTAGTAGAAGCTATTTCTATAATTAGAACAAAGAAAGTTACACAAAGAGAGTAAATTTATTTACCATAAAACAAGCATATTCCATTGAAGTAAATGACATCTTGTTGGAAAGAAAACCTGAAACTATAAATAGAGTGATGCAAGGGCTTTGCTTTGATTTTTGGCTGCTTTTTGCTTTCAGGGCTTTAAAGCCCATGCTAATGAAACGGTTCACATTTGGTATAAAGGACAAACTTAATTCAAAATGATACTTTTATTTTACTTAAATTGTTATGTTTGCATGTTTATACACGTCTTGAAATTCTCTCACCCTACAAGTGAAAAGAGTTTAGAAAATTATTAAATTCCCGGTGGCAGAAAGGATATAATTTCATTAATTTGATTCAATTCCTTGCTTTCTCAAAATCTACAGGAAATATGTTATCACAGATTTGTATTTTATCATATTGTTAACTAATACAGAAGACAGAACTTCCTGACTGTGACAGAGGCTGCTTCTAGAAAGTACTGCTTATATAAAACAAACTGCCCAGAAGTTGCTTTTGCTTAACCATGTGCAGCCTGTGCTGAGAATCCAGCTCATTTAGTTCCCAAGCTTGAGAAATTTGCTTTCTGGAAATGCGCAGCATAGTGCAAGTGGAAGGAACAAAGCTTCTGTCTCCTGTGTAAACTTGATCACAGTCATTGCCTCCCAAGATAAAACTGGAGAAGAGACAAGCCATGGTCTCCCACATCTCAGAGAGAGGCAGGAGTTATGAGTGTAGGCACAGATGTGTTCCAGCAGCTCGATCTGCTTTGCACGATTCTGTGCTGTAACAAAGAATTAAGAAGCTCTTGCAGGGTGGTTAATCGAAGGAGATATGAACAAACTCACATGAAATCTCTCACAGATGCCGATCCCTTTGTGGCGTTGGATCTGTAGGCCAAAGAGCAAAGGAAGTTAAAGTATCCAAATTTCTCTCAAAACATGCAAGGTTTTATTGCATTCTTTATTTAACTTTTCAGATCTTCAGTTTTCCATAGCATTGAAATAACATTATGTATTATGAGGAAGAAAGTAGGGAACTTACCTTCAAAACCTTTGATGTGCCATGATTTGCCACAATATCCATGCAGATAATACTTAAACTAGTATGAAAAAAAAAATTATTGTACTTCAAAACCTGATTTTAAGAGGTTAGAAATATTTTAATTGGAAAATTGTAATTCTCTGTGTATTGACTTCATCATCCCTATTACATCTTATAGTGAATTTTATAAACACATAATTCATCATGTTCATGCAGCTGTAAAGATATAAAGACAATGTTTAATTCCTGAAATTGGCTGAATTACTAATTTTGAAATATTAAATAGGGAGGTTATTTTGTTTGTTTCTTGGAATCATGTGATGTAACTGTTCTGTTTTCCCCAGTCTGAACTCTCCTGTTAATCATCTAGTTTTCAGACCACAGACTATACAAAATTTGCAATTATATTTCTGATTCCATGAACTATTTATAAGTGAGTCCTGACAGTATCAACAATTATTCTCTACTATCAAATAGCGCATCATAAAAACTTAAAGACCTACAGATTTAATTCAGCACTACTTCTTTGCAATATATTATCTTTTTAAACTTTTACTTCTGAGCAAAAAAACATACCTGAGAGATACTAGAGCTAAAAAAGTCTTGTGTCACATTGGAAGAACTTTCTTAAAACTCTAATAGGTAATCTTGGCTCTCTCCACACACATACAATGTGCAATCTTTTACGGTTATTAAAAATGCATTAATTTGCTGTCTCATGGTTGTCTGTTTAGAATATCACTTTTCCTTCTGGAAAGTTACTATCTAGGAAGTTTAGAAAGAAATCACAGATCTTCTTATCTACATTTCAATCTGCTCAAAATGCTGTACTTGCCCTTAAAAATCTTACCTCTTTTCTCAGAAGTAAGGAAAAAACCACAGAGGATGATTTTCCTGACCTCTGCTCTCCAGAAACAGCCTTGCTGATGCACAAAATGCAGCAAAAAACCCTGCACGCAAACAAACAACAACATCAACTAACCAAACAAAAAATTTTCAAACACAAAATTTTTAAAAAACTCAACCCAAACACCCCCACTAAAAAAGCCCACAAACTCTGCTGCCCTGGTGATTATTAAGTCTCTTCTTAGTAACTGATAATACCAACCACATGATACTAATGGTCTTTCAGTTTCTACCTGTGGCAGCAGAGATCTTAGGGACAGATTTTCACTCCAGTAATATTTTTTGAAGAAATGCTTCAATAGGTCTTTTTCATGTGTTACTCCCTTTTTGTCCCATTTGGTATGGGGAAATAAAGTGCTAGTAAAGATCCTTCTCTTGTAAGAATTCATCCACAGTAGTTGTCTACTATTTGAACAATTTTATACTGTCAAATTTGTTGGTTTTCAGTGATTTTAAAGATTGGGTAAAGAGGAAAACAAATAATTCCTTTCATGCCTAACTCTACTCCAAAATATTGTACTTTGCATTTATCTGTTATTAGTAAAGATCACAAGAACAATGGTAATTATTTGTATCAAGAAGCGGCATTAATTTACAATTGTAGAGACTAAATACCTGTGTATCCATAAAGTCATTACTAAGAGGTGAGATGGAGAAGAAATTTAAAGAGAGAAGCAATTTTTTTAAACTTCAAGTGGATTGCAGAAAAATACAAGCTGATCTCAGGGGTGCATCTTTCCAGTTCTCTGAGCTGATGTGTACAAAACACACATCATAAGTCTGACAGCATTTTTACTAGCTGCTGTGGGAGACACTGCCTTCAGCTCTGCATGGAAAGAGAATGAGCATTCTCAGCAGAGGAAATGTGACTTGTTAGATGGCACTGTTAACACAGAGAAAACCCCCTCTGAAGTGTTCTTCACTTGCATGGAGCCTGAGGAAAGAGAAATTAAAAAAAAAAAAAAAATTGTGTATAATCTGTTTATAATGGATTAAATGTTGTTTGTTCTGAGATATTTCTTTTATTTTTTTTTCTTGCTATAACCAAGCAAATTTTTAACTGTCCTAATTAGCAGGAAGCTGAAATACCACAGTTAAATATTAGTGTAATACTGTATATTGGCTAACAATCAAAATGTGCCTCAAGGGCATTTTTTGTTTTGGGAAGAGGCTGGGAGAGGTGTGACAAAGCATAAGGATATTTGTATTCCATGAATTTAATTCACAAAAAAGAAATAATGTCCAATTACATCCAGTTTATTGAGAGTGTAGTGCTGCTTTTCAGCTGGATGATATTTGTGACCTGAACTCACTAAGTTCTCTTGATTTTGAAGTTTGTATGCTTTTTGCTTGTTAGTTTGATTGCATTTCTAAGAAATGTTCCAGCTTTCAGTGTCAGTACTGTCTCTTACCCCAATCAGTTCAATAGCTGTATAGAATAGGCTCTGAAACTTTCTATTCTGAAAAAATGTGCAAAACACATGCTGTCTGGTAAGATGTATTTCCTTCTAAAAAGCAGACCAAATTTAGAGGATTGGTAAGATGTGAGAGAAATATTTCAGATTCAGTGATATCAATCAGGAAGATTTGTACTGCTTAGATATAAACGGGCTGTTTCAATGCTAATTAAGACAAATTATTAATTAGATGCTGAAAATAAACTGGCAAAATTTTTTTTGTAAAAGGAGAAAATAACTTACTTTTCAACAAGTGTCATTTTTGCTAGTGTGTGTTTCCATGTACATGTGTGCTTTGCCTCTGATACACAAAGTCAGAACTTTAAGAAAGTTGAAGTATGAAGTTACTATGTGCAGAGACTGAATGGTAGTATTCAGGTATCTCCATGTGTTTATGAAACCAGTTTTCTCATGTTCTGTGGGCAGAAATCCCTTCTAAGCAAGAACTTGCAGGGAATTACATTTAAGGAGGTCCCCTTGTTCTGCTGAACTGCAATTAGAAAAGGAGATTGAGTATGCTTTTTCAGAGAATTTGTCAGTTGTGTTGTCCTGAATACTACAACAACAGCAATAACAATAACAATGAAAAAAAATTAGATCTAGGAAAATTTCTTCATCAAAACGGTGAAACAGGCTGTCCAGAGAAATAGTTGAGCCCTCATTCCTGGAGATATTTAAAAGATGTGTAAAAGTGGAGCTTAGGAACATGGTTTAGTATAGATATTCTCAGTTCATTCAGAGAGAAAAGGAGAGATTTCTACCAGGTAAAGCCTGGGAAAAAGTCCGAGAGGAAGGTAAGCAATTTATTATCTCTTTTTCTGTTCATGTTGTTTATAAATACGTTCTTCCACAGTGTGCTATTCATAGTGCCCCAATGGTGTGAAAGGTTTTACTTTGAGACCAATCATATTTCACCTTAGCGATCCTGGTTATAAAAGAAGAATGCTACTTGTTAATAAAGTCTCGTTCTTTGCCTTCTGAACTTGGAGTGATTTTCATTCCCATCCCTGCCTCAAAAGTGGCAGTTTAGTGGTAGACTTGGCACTGTTAGGTTAGGAAGAGCTCAATGACTTTAGAGGGCATTTCCAGCCTAGATGATTTTTTAATTATATTCTATAATTCTATGATCCATAAGAAGGACATTTGATTTTGTAGTCACAAAAGTCTTTGAAAACTTATCTTCCAATTCCCTTTACAAAGAAAACAACAGTGCATGATTAAAATGATTAAATGAAGCATTTTAAAATGTGTAACTGGACAACAGAATGCTTGAAAAGTATTAAAATGTGTTTTTCTGGTCAACTAGTGATCAAGTCCTCCCTGGTATGTCAGAGAACATGTCTCTATCATTAAAATGGGTGGTAAATTCTTAGTCAAGGCTTTCTGGACTATGAGCTGAGTAGCTCTGAAAAATGTATTTTAAAATAAATCTTAAATATTGATATGTGGACTCAAGAAGTAAGAACTTTTTAGAAAACATTTGAAAATCTCATTGAGGTTGATTTACAATTGATATTTGCTTTCAACCCATTGATTTTTCATGAAAGTATTTACATCTCTTGGTCGACTTCTTAATCTCTCCTGTTCAGTGAGAAGTACTTTATTTCTCCATCACGATTACTCATCTTCCAGAAAAAAAATTAGAATAATATAATAAAAATAGAATATAACTCAAGAGTTCCCTGTATAAGCATTTGTTCCCCTAACTAAATATTATTGTGATGTTTAAGTTTAAAAAAGCCTTAAGATGCATACAAATATAGTACATGAAATACATAACAGTAATAATTAAATCTTTTGCAAAGGAGACTGAAAAACAGAACATAAAAATACATACTTCTGGGTTTTTCACCTTTTTATGTTTATCACAATTTTAATGATTTCAGACTCAAAAAATTCACTCCCCCTTCCACTACTATGTTTTATTATATTTATATTGCATTAATTACTGGAATATCATAATATAATATATCATATCATATCACATTACATCACTCTAATATATTTACTATGTTAGATTAGATTAGACTTATATTATAATATATTGTAACAGAATAAAATCTTCATTAAATCTTCTTCCAGTCCATCTATATTTCCATATTACGATATTGTCCCTTAGATGACATTTTGATAATTTTGTTGGTTCAAAATCAAGTGGTTTTTAAAATCTTACTTACACATCTTGCATCTTGTGCTAAACTACTTAGGCCCTGGAGTTAAATTTTGTTTTTGCCTAAGAGGCATAGATATCCTGGACAGGATACATTTATTGATATCATGGACAGGATACATTTGTGTTGTGCACTAACCAATAGTGCGTAGATTTATCCAAGATCCTCCTGGAGAAAAGTTTGCCTGTTCTCAGATGAAAGGGGGGAAAGAAGGACATTATCTCTCAGAGACCTAAATTGAATGAATTTAAAAGTATGACCATCCAAGGCAATCCAAACAGGCACAGTCCCTTATTGATAAGATTTTAAAACTGTAAAGCTTATCATCCGGGTATGATTTGGGCACATAATTGGCATGACTCAAAAGTTATGGCAGATTGAAATGCCATTGTAAGAGACAAAGAATAACTAAAATGTAAAAGGAAATGCAGTTGTCTGTGCCATTCTGGGTGCATCTCTAGTAGCTATGCAAGAAAAATTATTAGGTTCTCAGAAAAAGAATAGAACTATGTAATCTTTGCAAGATTTGGTAAAATCTTTGGTAAAGAAGATTCGGTAAAAAAGAATAATTGGGGAAAGAACTCTCACAGGTTGCCGCAGAACATGAGGCAACCAGAAGAGAAAGGGAAATTAGTAAGTTACTCTAATTGACCCTACAAGAATCATTGGAATGACAGGAAACCCTCATGGGGGAACAAGAAACTAGAGAATTGGAATCATGTACTAAGGATACAGGGAGCTTTTGAAGATTTCAAATATCAAGTCCCCGTACCCCCGTGAGAAACTGGAGAAACAAAGTATATTACCTGGGGAATGATAATGAAGTGAAACTGCACCCCTTCATTAAAACTGAAACTTTAGATATGTTCAGGGTGGAGCTCAACAAGCTACAACACAGGCAACCCCTTACAGCTTTAGCTCAAATACAGGAGAAGTACAGTAGAAATGAGACAGAAACTGAATATATTTAGAGGGTATCTTACTGAGGGAGACTGAGACTTGTTGAGTGAAGCAGAAGCAAGGGGATTTTGGGGACCAGGAGGTGACCAGGAGTCTTCCCAACCACAGGCGATAACCAAGACCCACGTTCCTATCCCAGAGGGTAGCACACTGGTCAGGAGGCTTTGATCCTATGGAGAGGAGAGAATGCCATATACCTGAAAGCCTCACAATTGGTTGTGTACTGAAAAGTGTGCAAAAGGTGGTGTGTTTCCAGTTAATGCATACACAGTTATGGGAGGCTCAAGGTAGCTCTCCTATGGAAGTAGAAGCTGATAATGTTCAATTTCTGTTTTTAATACAGGATTTGCCTAACACACTGAAAATTCATACCAAACACTTATCTGAATGAATAAAGTCAGCTCCCAGAACCAGAATGCATGTGTCTTGACTTATCTATAAGTAGCCCAGTACTGCGTTATAGGTCATTGGTTGGACACAGAAATGACAGGGACTCTTGAGCTGTCCTCAACAAACAGCATGTTTTATTGTTCAGAGCTTTCTTATATCAGGAGTTCAAAACTCCTGGGTCTACACAACTAATTAGTCTGGATCTTAACACCGCTCAGTTGTTTGACCAGTAATATGTCTGCATTTATTGTTGAAGGGATTGGTTGGGGTGGTCTTTTTGAGTTCAAATCTATCCTATCACTGTTTACCTAGAGACTTGATTATCAAACTAGGAGAGCCAAATTTGGTTTCTTATTATAGCCAGATTTATCTGTCCAGCTACAGAGTAGCTGTACTGTGACAGCCCAGGACTTAATAACCTCTGAGAGACAGCTGGCAGTTTCCAATAACACAAATCCAACTACCAAACCATGGTGATGTTAGGAGAGTAAGGAAGATCTGGAGACCTCCAGTACACTATCCATTCAGTGTCACTTGACTCTAGCTCACCCTAAGGGTTTATTAAGAGGAACCACAGTTGTCCTCCCTCAAAAGTAACACACCTGGTTCTCAAATGAGAACCTCATACTCTGGATGAGAAATAAATAAATAAATAAGCTGGTTTACACCATCCTGTATATCCTTCCTATGTAATTATCCCTTTCCACCAATTCACAGAAACAATCACCTGAGGGAGGATGTTGGAGGACAACCAACTCCCAACACTTCAGGAAGCAGTCTGAGCCACCTTTCAATACATATCACTTGTACTTTAGACCTTGCCTGGTTCCACTGCTGCCAAAGAAAGTTTTACTGTTGCAACAAATGGTGGAGGACTAGAGTGGTCAAAACCCCAAATGTTAAAATCTGACTAATGACCAAATTTGTAAAGACTGGTATCTATTTATAATTAGAAAAGAGCAGACTTTGAAAAATAAATTAATCCTTAAGGTATAGTCCTTCAGTTTCTGGGTGGAAGTGAAACATGCTTAGGCTGATTTTGAACCCTTTTTGGAAAAGCTTCAAAAACATAGCTCATAATACAAACATTTTAGTTTGTTTGGCCAGGAGACAAGCTCTCTATGTAAGGAAATTAGATAAAGGCAGTAAGACCATTTTAATTAGGTAAATTAGTAGGTAGATTTGTAATAAACTTTGTAAAGAATGCTTGCCGAATTAGATATAATAGCTATAAAAAAGAACTTATGTCCATACAGAGATAATGAAAGAAATATTCAGCTCTTAGGTACAAAGTTTCCTTATCAGTATTTTTATGTTTTCATGGTTTTTCTTTTACCTTTTGAGTAAAGCACCTGGGACTTCAGAATTTGAAAAACATCTTCTCTGTGGTTTCAGACAATAGGAGTGAACCACCAGTCTTCCAGAACTATGCCTTTAGCTTTGAAGATTGATATAATAAAAAAAAAACTGAAGGGAAAAAACATTTCTTCTTTCTTGAACAGTGACTATAGTATATCAGGATAAAAATAAGGTTATCTTCTTTCCACACTGCCAGCTGCAACATGATGTAAATATGCTTGGAGAGTATCTCCTCTCTCATGACGCCTCTGCTTCTGTCCCAGAATTAAATCATCAAGTAAAAGTAATATCATGCACAGATTATTAGCAGAATTCTTTTCAGTTTCAGTGGGAAACATACAAAGAAATATTTGTTAAGATTGAAAACCAAATTCTTTAGGAAAATATTTTTTTCAGTTTACACAGTGAAGAATGTTTCTCAAATTCAGGTATATTACTAATCTGTGCTGGTATGTTCTACATTTATATTAGATTCTACAGGGCCATTGAAAAAAAGTCATTATTACAATAAATCTTATATGGCAAAAGTTAGATTTGTAAAAAAATATATATAGATTTGATGTAAAAGAAACTTGACAACAAATGTCCCTAAATACAAACTGCTTAAAGGTGATTGATTATTTCAGATTTAGATAAAACACAAAAATGAAACAAATCATCATTTCTTGAAAGGAAGCTATATGTGCAAATAGATCTAATCTTTAATAAAAATCCTAATATTATCTGCTGGTTTTTTAGCTGTCAGGTTTTTTTAACTCCCAAACAGCTCAGAATTAGAATAGATTCTATTTTTATATACAATGGAAGTTACCTACACAAATAACCACTGAAGAAGTAAAACAGTGGCAGGAAAACCTTAAATAACTATGTCAAATTCTTTGGGTGTTATAGTGATATAATTTACTGGAGTATCCATAAATATAAAATTGTGCTTCCTCCTACTTCACTTTCAGGCAGGAGGAGTCATAAACTGGTAAAGGCATTTTCTTTAAGAGTGCAAAAATTATAAGAGCCCATTTTGGGAGAAAATAATGCTGATTTTCTCTTTCCAAAGTACAAATTTTACAAGCTCAGCTGGGTAGACAATGTTTTTCATCTTCTGGAATGGTTATCAGGGAAGTATTATTTGCAGTATAGTGATTTTTACTGCAACCACAGCAAAAAAAAAAAAAAAAAAAAAGTATATATTTTAAGTGAAGCTCAATAAAAGTTCAGTTGAAGAAAAGAAGCAAGCTTGAGAAATGTAATTGCAATAGAAGTTTGGTAACGAGGAGCTTTTGAACAGGGCAGGTTTCATTAAGTATCCATCTGCATCCTAAAATGCCTTAATACCTCATAAATACCACCTCAGTAGTAAATCTCTCTCAGTGCTAGAAGAAATTAAGATTTATAGGAGAAGATTTATTCAGAAACAGGTAACTTTTCTTCATCCAAAGTAGTTATGTAGGTATCAACAACCAAAATTTATATCCAAAGTATGCAGGTGATGCCTTAGGATTTTAGCTTTTGTATTTTTCATGAATTTGTAATTCTGCAATTCTTTAGTGTGTGACTTTCAACTCCACATACAGTGCTAGCTACCATCTTCATATTTTGGTCAGACAACACAATTCCTCTCAAGGCATGGGAATTAAGGACACCTAACTGTCTTAGGCCCTGAGAAATGCAAACAAAAGTGAGTTGGGAGGGAGCAAACTTGGGGTAAATTACTTCATTAACTGAAACTGTAAATGGAAAATTAACCCCCAATATGCAAATGGACCAAACTTACAAAAGTTTGAAAAAGCCCATGGCACTTTTGGGTCCATTTTTGGGTGTAGTTCCTGGGGGGCTTCATCTGCCTAATATGTACCTGAAGGCCCTTCAATAAATATAACTGCTTTTTATTCCCTTAAGTTTTTCTGGCATCTGTTTTTAGGTAGCCACAAAAAGGCTTAATTTTGCTGATAAAATTCCCCATGATGTAAAGGACTGTTTCTGAGCTGCCCAAAATTACTCATCCTTTGACAGGTGTTCCCTGTTTTGATAGAGTATTTGGAACCTGTCCATCCTTTTGGTGCATAGCAGTGCAGGTGAAGCTCACTCTCTCTTTAGAATAAATACTGGGCTACAGAATTGGTGAAAAGTAAAATGTTTTGAATAACTGTGTAATGACCTGACGTATGCTGGCTTTTTATGTTATTTCAATTTACATAATGCATTTATTTGAGCAAAGAGTGGAATAAGAGTGCTATTCCCCTGGAACTGTGGTCATTGCTGAAAACAGTTACATTCTACTTCTCCTTCTTTATTTCCAGGCTATTGGTCCAGAATGTTCCTGAAACACAGAGATCAATAGTAGAGTCCTTTATTAGGCAGATATTAAAAAACAAAAAAAGTCAATGTGCTGACCTTTGTGTCACCCCATGGCATGTCAAACCTCTTCAGTCTCTCCTACAAGAGATTATAAGACTTCCTCCATAATTCCTTTTTCCATAACTGTGTATTGTGACTCACACTAGTCTGTGCTTACAGTGCAGTGGTAAAACAACCATACCATATGATAGTTTCAGAAACAAGAGACAAAGACTTCTAATACCTACCCCTCAGCACCTGCCTAGTGCCACAAGCCTTTATGCCCTCCAATTGTTTTCTGTTGACAGGAAACCTAACTCAGAGCCAGAGCTTTGAAACTGCAGAGGACTGACTTCTTCCTTGCTCCTTTTTATCTCCTCCTCACTCCTTAGTCTGAGTTTAGCACACATATGAGTGGGTTGTAAGCCAGTCAAAAGCATTATTGATTTTGGAATGTATGTGTACTGGGTTGGGTGCCTGTGATGAAGATAAACAGATAAACTGTTAACCTTTTTAAGCAAGGTACTCTAATACAAAGAGTCACAAGAGTTTGCAACAGCCTGCTCCAAGGCATTGAAATAAGGCAATAAACCCAAGGCCACTGAAATAAAGAACTATTTCTGAGAGTAATCATTGAGCAGGAATTGGAGACAGGTGTTATGTATATGTGGTTCTTGAAAGGTGACAAAGGCGAACCTTTAAATTGCAGCTGGGCCTAGAATCAGAAGTGATTATTGGAGAAAGGAAAGGGAAGGGTTTTAGGGTTAATGGTTAATTTCAAGAACTAAGTCTCTGTCAGTAATTGACACAATGATTCTTGTCCTAAAGGAAAATTTTAAAGTTTGCTTTCTCCACACCACTGTAAAAGTAGAAAAAATTATTCCTAAAAATAAATGAAAATCTGAGAAAGTTCAGAAATTTAATCTCTTAAATAGTTTGAAAAGGACAAGCTTGAACTGGAATGAGTAAACTAGTGCTGAGTACTTAAAAGATGGTAGGGACCTGACTTGAGTGTTACTTAGGGAATTAGGACAGAGCACTTAAGAGACTTTTATAGTGCAACAAGATATTGGAATGATACTTTACTTTTTTTCAAGCCTAATAGTAGTGTGGAGATGCCATATTACCTGCTAAAATAGAAGTGAGTAGTTTAAGTAGCCTGAATATATAGCCAGATACTTAGGGGAAGAAGGAACTGGATAACCATAGCACTATAAACCTATATAAGTCAAGCTGCATGAGCTCCACTGAATCCCTTTAGTAGGGCTCCATCAATAAATATTACAGAAGGCACAAAGGCTGTCCCTCATGGAAAGCACAATCAATTCAGGCAAACTACGAAATATTTAGATCCTCTATTTTTCTCCTAAATTGGCTTTTGAATCAATCTAATTTCTACTATTCAGGGAATTGTTTTTCTCAGCATTTTTTTCTAAAGATACCTTACCCCTTCAGGATACTTGCTCTTTATATAATTTGTCACATTTTGCTAGCTATAGCAGGAACAATTCCTGTCTTGTTTTAGTACTGTTTCTTTCTACTGATGTCACCTCTAATTTGACTCCAAAAAGAACAAGATGTGGACCTATTTCTTTCTTATGGAAGCACAGAAAATTCAGTAGGCTGGTAACATAGTTACCACAATATATAAATAACACAATTTATTTTGTCTCTTCCTATTGAAACATCTGAAATCTTTTTCAGAAGCCCTGCCAGGCTGCTGAAATGTCATCAAAATGTATGCCAGATGGTCATATTCTCAAGAGGATTTCCCCTAACATGCCTACCTCAGGGAGCCAGGGCCCTTATGTCCTGCATTTCACAGTCAAAAAGGATTTGATTATGGGGTTCTAAATATCAACATCTGTCTCTAACATTAGTTCTATCACTGAAAATACTAAATAAGTACTAAAGACTAAATGTCTTATCCAGGCCCTGTAAAGGTGAATGGAAAACTAAATAATACAGAAATAACTGAAGGGGATAGAGGTTAAGTAATAATACTTCTGGATAGAAAATATTAAAACCCAAATGTAGACACAACTGAATGTTGAAGAAAAGAGTGGATTTATGTTTCTGGTGTAGAAATATGTTTGGGGTTTTTTTTTACTATTTCATGAATTTAGTACAGAATTATGTTGTTCTGGAAAGTATGAATGCTGTAATTTGGGAGCATTTTAGAGAAACTGGTTATACTGGACTTAGTGCAATATAAGATTATAAATTAATAGATTTATTCAATTAATAGCTGAGGCACCTATGTGAATGTCCAGATTATGAATTGCAGTCTTTCCATAGAGTTATATAATTTCCCATGTCACACATGTAATGCATTATTCAAACTTCCATTTCAGGATCGCATCTCATGGTATCAGTGGCTGACTGTGTGAAATCAGTATATCTGAAATTGTGTGGCAAAAAAGCAGCAGAATATTTAGTTAGTGTCTATAGCACTATAAACCTGCGTGTATGCTGGTTAATAATGCCAAGTATTCAGTATCAAATCTTCAGTGAAAAGAAAACCACATTTTGTAATCATCTCTTACCCCTGAGGCAAACTCTATGGGCATTGAATTGTAACATTCTTCTTCTCTTTAGATGTTACTCTATTGGCAGTTCTCAGTTTGGAGACAAGTTTAGGAGAAAATGCTCTGGAAGGAGTATTTCCTCTAAAAAAGGATTCCAAAAGTCTCTTTCTGCCTATGAGAGGTCAACACTAGTGGATGAAAGAGAAAAAATCCAACCATTTCTTGACAAACAGAATGCCAACACAGCACAGGAAAAAATGGTGAAGAAGTGCTAGATACGGAACTGTCAGACCTTGATCCCCACCACAAACAAGAACAACAACTCCAAAATGCCAGACAAAGAGAAAAGAAAAAAAAAAAAAATCACCAAAACCCCAATGGCTGCAAGGTGGTGGGGAGGAGAAAAAAAAAGTGGTGCCACATTTGCCTCAGGGAAGGAAAAATCAATGGGTTCACACAGCAGCTTTTGCAAAAACTAATAGAAACCTGGTGAACTCTTGATGTTGGTCTCCTCTTCACAGCAGATGAAGTGTCCTTTCTGTTGTGGGTACAGCTTTTCCAAGTTCTGGATCTGGGACAGAGCAGCCCCTCAGGTCCTTGCCGGTCCACTGCCAATTTTTTTCCTATTGTCCTCTCTGACCTTGGACCAAACCAAACTGAGCAGCCCAAGAAAAAACAAAGGCCTCTGAAGGATTGCTGCTGCAGTCTCCAAAGGCAAGGAAAGGAAGAAAAGATTTCTTGCCAAAGCTAAAAAACCCCAAGCTTTCCAGAAAAATGAAGAGACCCCAGTCTGCCTGTCCATGGACACTCCATGGGGAGTGAGGCTTTAAAAAAAGCCTGCACAAGAGCTCCAAGGCTCCCCTCTGCCCTGGCCCCACCTTAAACCTACAGCAACCATTTTTGGGTATAGAGCAGATGATCAGGGGATAGAGGATCATCATAAAATCACCCCAAGACAGCAGTTTTAGTCTTGACTTGGTCATTATGCTCCTTACTAAGGGCAAAACACTGCCAGCATTTTCTTATTGATGTGCTAGGTAATAAGAAAATAGAATGGCAGAGATTTAATCTCCCTAGTCCCTGTGGAAGTAAGAGAGAGCAGGGAGCACCTGAAACAATGTATTTTAAAAGCTATCTTTTCTTTCTCACTACTTTTTCATCTTTATGAAGTGGGTAGGTAACACCTTACCTTGCTATATTCTGGCTAGAGAATATCAGGGGAGGCTTTAAGCACCACACCACTGTTTTTAGGTATTCCCAGAAGGGAAGATAATCCTAGGAGAGGATTATCAGTTCAAAATAAAATTTATTATAGACAAGTGAATGTTATTCAGTTGGATATGAATCAAAATTCCATTAAAAAAAAAGACCAGAAAAGTTCAGAGGATATAATTACATAGTTAATTCTTGTCTGTACTTTGAAGACAGATAAGTATTAGAAATGTCTCGAGTTATTTGTATTGGAAGAGGCTCTGTATTAATTTTACTAGTGATTTGTACATGAGCTCAACTTATTTATCATTCAACTGCTTATCCTTGAGTGGCTAAAAATGATTGTGAGCAAATGAAAGATCACTAGGAGTGTAGTTTTAATTTCTGCTGCTTTGTTCATCCTTTACTTTTAGTTTAAGTCTAAGCATTGTAGGAAAAAATCACAGACATTAGAAAGGATACTAAAATCAGTGTATTTGCAAGAACTCAGAAAACCAGTAACTTCTGAAATCAGGTTACCAGGACTCAAATATATTTAACATATCTGTATTCAAATACAGTGGGTTCACAAGAACAGTAAGCAAGATAGGTTTTGAAAGAACTAATTAAATTCCTTTTTCCAAATATTTGTGCAGCAAAAGAATACAAAGATGTCAACTGCATAGACTTGAATGAAATTTAGCAACACTTTTCTTATTTCTTTCCTATATAAATATATTGAAAAGGGCTACTAGGGCTGTCTTATATATGGTGTTATAATCAGCTGTGTGATCATGAAGAGAATAGCAAGGTCATTGGAAAGGGTCATGGATCAGAGTCAAAAATAAAAAAGAATCTTTGCCTAGAAAAATAAATTGACACATAATTAATTGATTGAAAATAATTCTGTTACAGAGAGTGCTATTTAAATATTTCCTCTTGCTGATATTTCTAATGAAGTCCTGAGAAAGTGATTAAAGTACAAGTTGTGGAGGTTAAAATCCTATGATTAAACCGAAACAATGGAAAATAAAATTATGTTTGTTGTACCAAAACAATTTTATATATAATTAAAACATAAAGTTTTAAAGTTAGAGAATGAGGGAAAGCTATCACAAAGATCAGTTTTGCAGCAAAAGGCAGTAATATAATTTAATTAAAACATACACAACCAGTATAGTTAAGTAGTCCATATGGAACAGTTTTTTATTTAAACGAGGCATGTGACAGAAGTTCTGATGGAAAAGCAACACTTGGCAGTTAAATTGATTCGTTTTGGCATCTAATCTTGACTATACATATAGTAAGATATTGTAGACCAAGAGAAAAAGAGTGTTTCTCCCTTTTCTTTCAGTTAAATATTTAATTGATTTTCTCAAAGTACTGTCATGAAGCAGAGCCAAAGTGAAAACTTAAGAAAATTCAATGACATTATAAAACCAAGAAATGTATAAACTATAGTAATATAGCTATATCAAATTAGTTTGTTTTGGAGTTGTTAGAATCATAGAATTACCAGAGTTGGAAGGGACACACAAGAAGCATCAAAGTCCACCTCCTTGTCCTGCATGGAACATGCCTGAGTACATTGTGGAAACACTTCTTGAATTCTGTCAGGCCTGGTGCCATGACCACTTTCCTGGTGAGCATGTTTCAGTGCCCAAACACCCTCTGGGTGGAGAACCTTTTCAATATCCAGCCGAAACCTCCCCTGAAACAACTTCAGGTCCTATCACTGGTCACCACAGAGAAGAGATCAGTGTCTGCGTCTTCTCTTCCTGTCACAAAGAAGTTGCAAACTGCAATGAGGTCTCCCCTCAGTCTCCTGTTCTTCAGGATGAACAGACCAGGTGACCTCAGCCTGTCTTTGTCATCCCCTCCAGACCTTTCACAGTTTTCATTGCCCTCCTCTAGATGCTCTCCATTAGCTTTATATTCTTTTATTGTGTCACCCAAAACTGCCCCCAGCACTCGAGGTGAGGCTGCCCCAGCCCAGAGCAGACTGGGACAACCCCCTCCCTTTCCCAGCTGGCGATGCTGTGCCCAGGACAGGGAGGACAGGGTTGGCTCTCCTGGCTGGACCAGCTTGCTTGTGATGGCAGACTGACTCACATTCAGCTTGCCATCAGCCAGGATCCCTAGGTCCCTTTCCAGAGCACTGCTCCCCAGGCTCTCCTTCCCCACTCTATGCACATATTCAGGGCTTCCCTGCCCCAGGTACACTCGTCTTTGTTAAACTCTATACAGCTGGTGATTCGCCAGTCCTCTGAATTTTTGAGATCTCCCTGCAAGGCCCCTTTACCTGCAATGGTGTTAACAGCTCCTCCCAATGTATATTGCTATATACCTGCTACCTATCTACTGTATAAATACCATTAGTGATTCCTGCATCCAAGTTGTTTTTGAAGATGTTGAAAAGCACAGGACTGAGGATGGACCCCTGTGAAACCCCACTGGCAACCAGTCACCAACCCGATGTCACTTCATTTGCTCTGATCCTATTGTACCCTAAGTGTCAGCATGTCGTTCACCCATGAGACTATGGATTAATCTAGTTGATTAATCTTGCTTTCTACTGCACATTTTTTCCAGAACCATAGTATGGTTTGTCTGATTTTTTTTCTCATTCTGAGTAAATAGAATTTATCCTTTTTTGCTTGAAGGTAGGATGCAAAGTCTTTTACTGAAAGTCACTGTCATTCAGAATTTATCTTTTCTTCATAGATAAGTCAGTCTTCTTCCTAAAAAAGCGTTTTGGAACAGGTGGCTTCCAGAGACAGCATTTTTTTTTTTTTTATTCATGTGGGGACTTAACAGAAAAATTAACAAAAAAAAAAACCCCAAAAAATCCCAACAACAACAAAAACCAACCAACCAACCCAAAAAAACCCCAAAAATTTCGCTCAGAATCAGTCAGTGCCTGTCAATATTTAAAGCTGGCATAAAAAGCACACTAGAGTTTCAGCACTGCATTGAGCTGTGGTGTAGGGCTCAGAACTAACTCCACAGGGACTCTAAAAGCCAGTGCCAGGTTGCTTACTTTTATTTCCAATTAATTGACTTTGAGCATGCCTCTAGGAAACCCTCTGTATAAGAGTATTACTGCCCTTACCCTTTTCTTGCCCCTGGGATTTACAATCTACATATACAAATTTAACATAAATAGATGTGTATTTATTGTCTTGGTTTTGGTTTTTTTTATTGTAAAAACACAGGGAAGAAGTGACCTAGAATACTATTATCTGTATGCACAACCCCAACATTAGCCTTGTCCTGAGTACAAAAAAGGTGATTGGACAAAATTTCCTCTCCGTTCAGTTTAATAGACCTAACTTTGTGCTTCATACTTACTTATTCCGTAAATACTCAGATTATGTCTATGTACAAATGAAAGAATTAATGAATTAAATATTGAGTACATTTTCAAGAAACACAGCCTTCTCTAGGCTGTCTTGCCTACTTGACTTTCTTTATTATTTTTGTGCTTGTTTTGCTATTTTTATTTTTAATACATGAGAGGATGACAAAATATTCTGCCAGCTTTGGATTTCTTATTTGAATGTTCCTGTTGAAACCATTGTCTTTCAATTTTTTTTCCATTTAAATAACTAGTTAATTAATTTGATTAGTGGATTATAGTTAATCTTACATGATATTTTTAACCCTTTTTTGGTGGAATACTGTCCTGTGTCTAGATTAAGACTAGAAATTAAATGGTCTCACCTGGCTTTTACGGGGAGGGCTTGGTTTTGAGGTGTGGGATATTTTTGTGATAGTATAAGAAATATTGACACCTGTCATGAAAACATGTTAAAATACAAAGATGCAGCACTAATAAAGATCACTTTCTTCAAACTTATTTTAACCACATTATTCATAAACACTTTTTCTAAGGTGTGATTGACTGCCTTGTTTTTCATTTGTCTTGCACATTTTTAAATTGTGCTTATTTGGTACTTACTATCTAAATAAATATTAACTAAATATAAATGTATATTGAGGAAAGAAAATTAAACTATTCATCCAGTTATAGGGAAAGATTAAAGTAATTGTATACCTTATAAAGCTTCCACTTCGCAGAACTTGCAGAACTTATTTTAAAATTGGTACTTGGTTTTTTTGGCTTTTTAAAAAAAATTTAATACCAGAAGTATAATTCCACAATTGTAAATTCTAAATAAAGGTAAATATTTTAAGTTACTTTCTCTTGGAATGTCCTGCTTGTACATTTGATCAGTCAACAGGCCTTCTAGTGCATTATTAACTACTTTATAAATTTACTTGAGAATAGAGATGGGTGTTTAGATAGCCTAGTAAGTATCAGCATTTTGAGTTTTCTCACTGTTTTTGTTTTAATACAAAGTGAATCAGTGTTTGTTTTAGTACGTTCAAAGTTATTTTCATATTACCAGATTATATTGAAAAGAAAATGTAAATTTCTCCAAGAGAAGAATCACCCATGAGTTCCAGTGGGATATATTCCAATCTTGCTGCAGCAATGCACAATTTACAACTTATAGTCAAGAAGATGAAAACCCACAGAAGACAGATTTATTCTAAATAATTTGCATGATGTTTCAATCTGCAATTGACTTTAGAATATTATGCTCAACAGGAATTAAAGCCTGTAAGCTGTCTGAAATATGGAGACATTTAAAAAAAAGTCTTAATGTTGCATTTAGTGATGCTGCTATGGTTGATTAGGAAGAAGCTGTTCAACAAGATATATTAAGTAACCTTTTTTCTTCTAATTTCTCACATTATTAATTTAATAAGTGTGTCATAGGATTAACAGCATGCTTTGTGGATAAAGGCTGAACTAGTATCACGATATTTCTCAGACATTGGGCTCCAGCAGTCTTGAGTGCTCATTCTAAATAAAAGATTATTCAGTTAATTGTTTTCTTTCTTGAATTCTGTTTCTAAAAAAAAAGATTCCAACACCCATAGTAGCATTCTTTCCTGTTTCTTCTTAATATTGTGCAGAATACAAAGCAATTTATCTAGTAGAATATTTTCTTTTTCTATGAAGTACTACCTACCATAAGTTTTTATTTCTGAGGGCCATAAGGAATGCTATATTTGAGGCTCTGAGTAAAATTTTGAAATCTGACTAAAACGTCTTTGCCTGCAGTACTCAGTATTCATTTATTAGTGGTTCTCATACTAAGCAAAGAAAGTAAGTAGTAGAAAGAAAAATGTAATTGGGTTTGTGCATGTGTTTTTTTTTAAAAAATCATTGTATGCAAACTCTTTTTATCACAGTTTTTTCTATTTTGGTCTTCTTTTTCCTCTCATCCTGCACATGACCTTGATTTTCCATGATTTTATATTGAGGATTTGCATAGGCTGTTTAAAAAAGCAGTATTTAAATGCTGAAGCGATTTTAGTTTACTCCTTTTAAATATTTTTTTCTTTGGATCTGTTCCTTTTTGTTTTCTGGTTTCTGCCAGTACCAGAAAAAAATGTTGAACTACTAGAAGGAAAATCAATTAAGGTTGGCCAAACATTTTACATTTCTGCTATGAATATTCATGTTATAGAAAATAAAATCTACTTAGGATGTGACTATGTGTCTTTTATCTTCAGTTTTTGAGACTGTTCTAGCAAAGGAGTTGCTGGGGAAAAAAACAGATACAGAAACTATACATTGTGATGTTGCTGTTCAAATATTTTCTGTGAGAAAAATAGGGAGTTTAGGTTGGCAACATATAGCATCACATTCAAAGCATGACTGTAGAGTAACTTGTACTGAGAATAGTTGACCCCAAATAAGATTTATGATGCAAGCTTTTTCCACCTTTCTTTTAAAAAAGAGAAGCAATGTGGAAAAATTTTAATCTGATACTTCTGAACTATTCCTTAAGTAAGTTTGAAATCAAGTATTTAATTGATCCAGAATGAAACATGTCCAATTACCTATCTATTCAACTGTTTCTTACTTTACTCTAAATAAAGTGCTTTAGACATCTTTACACATTAAAATGATACTTTGTTCAGAAAATTTGTGCTAAGCTTTGGGATGAAACATTTCTTCACAAAAATGCAGGCCCCAAAAAGCCTGAGATGTTTTGAGATGTCATAAAGGTTAAGAAGGAAGAAGCAAAGACCTGTCACTGTAGAATTCATCAGACTGAGCAAAAACATCTTGTGCCAGTCACTGGACTATCAGGAAATATTTTACATCCCAAAAGATGTCCTTGTTGAACTCCTGAAAATGTAACCTCAGACAACAAAGCCACTGGATAAATGGTGCAGTGGATTCTGGTTACAAGCAAAATGCCAGTGTCAAATGCAAACTCATTTTTGTGACATATGATGTCACATAATGGCGTGAATCTTCTGTTGCTAGAGATGAAATAATATCAGAATTATAAATTAATACTAGAAATATAAAACTTCTAGTAATTTTGTAAACCTCTAGTGACAAAAATGCTTTATATAAACCTGAGACCTATAGAGAATCTTTCACAAAAAAGGCAGGTAATTTTTCAATTTGAGTTGGTTTTTTAGAATCATGGCTATTTGAACTAATGTTGTGAATTGTTCCTGACATTTAAATTCATGAGAGGTTCATAAATTCAAGTGTGGGGTTTTTCTTCAGACAGTTTTTGCCCTGTTTAGTTCTTTTTCCCTTAGGAATAACACATGCATTTTTTATTCAATAGCCTGACACTTTCTACATCAAGCTGCCATTTTTTAAAGAAGACGAAAAGCAGACTGTCTTTCTGAAAACAGAATATGAACTAACCAGTAAAATAGAAACACTGGTTTGAAAAATGAGGCAAAGTAGGCTTGTCATTCAACATGAGGTTTGAACAGTCACAGGGAGAAAATTTTACTGGAAGGAATATATATCTGCTAAACCAAAGTTATTTTATCATATGAAAATTTCTGCCACTCCTAATTCAAATCCCTCTCTCAAACTTTCTCTCAGGAAAGAGAGTTACATTTTCCCATGTTGTCTTCACTCTCCCAATTCCACATATTTTTCAAATTAATTTTGTTAAACCAGTTTTTTGTAGAGTGAAAATAGCACAGGGGATGAGTTCTGTTTCTCAAAATCAGTGACAAGTTTGAAGATTCAGAATAAAACATTCCATAGAAAGTTGAAATATCAGGCCAAAAATCTCTTTTTATGGGACTATCACCAATGTTTTCAGTTTAAAGTGACGTATTTAATATTTTTTACTGCTGCACATGCCAGAAATGACAGCAGACAAAACTGTGATGGCACCTGGGAAAGGCGGGAGAAATTGCTAGCAAGATGAAGATAACTAAATCCATTTGAACTTCATTTGAATTTAAGCCCAAACATAAGTGAAATTTCATTAGCTTGTCTATGACTTTCAATAATGAAAAACATATTTTATTGTTTATATTTTTATCAATAAGAGGAGCTAAATAGTGGCATATTGTTCCACTCTGAGTGGAAGAAGAGGCTGGAATTTCAGGATCTCAAGCTTAAACATCAAGTTTACTATCAACTAATATAGAAAATAGATTGCATATTCATACTGATTGTAAAGACTTTACTACAGAAGCGACTATCTCTTAAGGCCCAAACTACAATCAAGTTACTTATGTTAGATAATGAGAAAGATAAACTTTCCCTCATTTACATTAGCAGGACTTTAGGTTCGCTTCGTATTTACAGGTAGTTTTGAACAAAAATGGAGAAAATAAACTAGTGCGCATGAAATGAGTAATGATTCAATCACTAATCCTTTCTAATTGGTGTTTTAACAAAACCTGATATTTTATTAATATCATTTGCAATTAATGTTCTGAGTATGTAAAATCTCAATTTGTAATGCAAACCCAAACCAAACAAAAAAAGAACTAGTTTTTAGAAGTGTAAGTTTTGAAAGCCAGAACTGTAAGACAGCCAATAGCTTGTCGTTTCTAAAAAGCCAATTAAGTAACTAATTATTCTGAATGAAAAACCTCTCTTTTTGCTGACAGCTCCTAAATATGATATATATATCTAAAATATCATTACAAAAGAAACACTGTACCTGTAGCTATTTTCAAATAGCTGCTGAAGTGAAAGGGGGAAAAAAGGAAATTTGTACAAGTTTAGTGAATGATTTCCTTCTGTCACAAGCTCTTATTTGTTGGAAAATCCTAGCACTACAGAGACGGGGAAACTGAGAAGCATTTTAAAAGATTTTATTCCATTATCAGTCTTGTAGAAGGGTGACACATAAGAGATGTAAAACTCAATGCCATTCTATCAGAAGCCAACCTATCTCCTGGTTACAATACCTTATAAAAGTTTTTCAGCCTATTAGCTCTTGCCACACAATGCTGTTAATATTTCTAACACCAATCACCTATTGTTATAACCCAAGTAGTCTTGCTACAGTGCATCTTTCACAGTTCTAATCCTCTAAAATATCTGGTCTTTCCGCAAGGCCATCTTTTGAAACTTGTTTCTAGTTTGATCTCTCTCTCAACAATGTCATCTCTATTCCATGGCCTTTCTAAGTCAGCATACCTTATCTCAGAGTTTGCAGACAAATGTATGAAACAGTGTGAGCTTTCAGTCAAGTTTTGAGAATCCCTTACTGTAGAGGAATTTCTTGTGGAACAAGGACATGCTATCCTTGATGCTATTTTTTGCAGTAAGTGGACAACTCTGGCCTGCAGATTACAGAGTTACTTTAATTACTTTTAAGTATTTAGGACAGCCTTGAAAAGACAATAAGCTCTGTGCAAACACAATAGTCAGTGCTGGACACTGAGCAGTATATGAAAACTGTCACAACGTACTATAACCTGATCAGACGCTTATAGTGTAACAGCCAATCAATAAGTGACTTGTATATGTAATTATATTACATTAACTAATGAATGTTAAGTAGCTATTGTATTATGTAAGGTGATAAAGGTATAAAACATAAAAATTAGACAATAAAGAGAGGATGACATCTATCTATATTGGTTTGAGTGTCATTACTCTGGCCAGCTCTCCGTAGGACCCTATTCACTTTCCAAATCCATTTGTCACACTTATTCACATGTGCACTATTGTGAATGGTAAGGTCTGTGCAAAGGAGGGCTTGAAAGACTGGCTGCTGTAATTAGATTGAATGATTGAGCACTCATCAGGGCCCCTGTAACTTTCATTCACATTCAAGAGATTTATGTTGCATACACAATAACCAATAGGTCCCTAATGGCTCTGGCCTGACCTCAGATTTTGGAAAGCAGTGATCATGTTTTGCAAAGAGGCTTTACTGCAGCTTTTCAATAGCATTATTTTTATATCATTGTAGCAGCATTCTTGAAGAGGGTTCATCGACTTTCAGGACCAGAGTCTTGGTCTCATAGTATACACAGTGAATTATTATCTTTTTTTTGTGGTAACTTTGCAGCTAGATTTCAGTATTTTCTTTTGTAACTCAAATATTTGAATAGAAATAAGAGTGAACATTCTTTTCCACATTCAGCATTGTCTGTGCACTGTTGGCATGCATATTCACTGCAGCAGAAGTGGTAGATCAATATTGCCTCTCTGTCGATATGGTATTAATATGTACCTTGCAGACCTTGTGAGAAGGTTCTGAAGTAGGTGGGACTTATTAACTACCTTGTATTTTTATTTAATGTACCTTTATTTTCCCAATAAAAATATGAGATTTTGTTTTCTGCCTGATCATTTATTTTTTATGAGCTTGAAGGTCAAATAGCAAGATAGTTGTTTCTCAGCTACCTAAAGAAATTACTCTGTTGTGCATTGAAACTGCTTCAGCCCCATCCTATTCAAACCAGCTTCTATAGCAGGCCTTGGAATGAAATCACTTAACATTCAAGTGCAGGTTTTAATCCATGAAGGTCAAGTTTGGTTGTTCCTGAAAGAATTAACTGGAGTGTGGATGACAGGGAACCAGAAGAGTAATAGAGTTATTCTTAGATTAGATTGCCTTCCATTCATGCTAGGCAAAAACACAGAAGTAGCATGGTACTATAAGAGTACATGTAAACCTTTATAGTAGTTAACTGTGCTCCCAGTTAGGGAGGACTTTAAAGAATTCTCAAAAAAAAAAAATTTAGCTATTGTCTAAAATTTTGAAGATTTTTTATTTCTTTGTTTTAATTAAATTGATAGTCATTGGTAACACAGATCTCTCAAAACTAAAGCCCAACTAAAGCCCCCCAAAAAATTAAACCAGTAAAAATAGTCACATGTAATGCAAAAAGACTAGGCAGTGGTTTTCATTTATAACAGAATGCCAGATCAGGTAAATACCTTTTTTTCATTCAGTCCTTTCAAAAGCTGTTAGCTGGAAGGAGTTTTGCTGGAAAAATACCCGCTAATCTGAATCCCCCTTTTTGTCAGTGATACTATCTATGATAAAGGCCATAGGTACTAATTTGCCAGCACATTTCTCAAATAAGCTTTTTATTTTTCATCATGACATGTTTCATACTATTATCCACAAATAATCTTTCAGCAAGAGAAGACTGATTACTAGAGTGGATTTTCTTCCCTTGGTTGTTTGTTGCATTTTGCTAAATGAGAAAAAGCAAATTATATAAATTACGATAATGAGATTTTTTGTCAGATCAAAAATTGGAAACCGAAAATATTTCCAAATTTGGGTAGTTGCAGCTTAAAACAAGAAAAAATAATTAGGAAAATATAAGCTTTTGTTACCGTGTTTTAAAATTACTAATAACTGTAAGATAAATTGAAATTGAGTGGTTCAGCTCTTGCAAATTTATTTGTGCATTCTCCTAAAACAATTTCAAAATAGTTAAAAATAAAAAGTACCTTCTCATGTCTACAACTTGCTGCTCAAGATGTTACTTAAATAAGATTTACAGCCCATTCTGTACTGGTGATGCATGAGAGGATACACTATGATACTGTTTTCCTTTCCTTTCTCCTGCTTTACTTGGCTTACTGTACCAGAATATATCTGGACATTTGGATCCCAAAATGCCTCTTCTGAGCTATCACATTTGAGGAACTTTGGAGAATATCGTCTGACCATTAAATTCTGCAACTTCTCCTATCAAATGCAAAGAAAACATCTCATGGAGAATTACTTTGTTTCTGAACAAAGACTTTTTCTTGACTTCCTTTTCCTTTTTATGTTACATATGTCAGACTCCACCTCATTCTGCTTGGGTCCCTCCATTACAACTCTGAGATTGTTCTCTTAACTAACTAGTGTGGTGTATTCCATTGCTGTTCCAAAGAAAATAAAAGTAAGAGAAAAGAATTCTCAAGTTAGGTTTAGTTTGCCTTTTTTTTTTTTTTTTTTTAACAATGTAATAAATTGCATGCAATAGTGCAATAGTTGTATGGTCTTATGATGTCAGCATTCATACAAGACACTTAGAAGAAAAAACTAGTCTCTCAATCTGAACCTTAAATCTATATTGAAGAACTCCATGCATTTTCATAAGTATATTGGGTTGTATGTCTACTTCCAGAAATAAAACAAATGGTAGTAGAAAGATTGAGAAAAAAGACAGTCAAATCAGTAATTAGCACTGTGAGGTGAGGTTTGCAAAGAAAAGCTGTGCCACCTTCCCTCTCTAAGGGAACTGCATCTCCTGAGAGTAGTTTTAATAATTTCCTGTTGGCCAACAGAATGAGAATTCAGACAAGCAAATACCCTGGTGTTCAGCATTAGGATTTGTTCATACTTTGTACACAGCTGATACAGCACTATGCAGATAAGATGCCAAATAAATTGATTTCACCATTCTCACTTGAAAACAGATATAACCTAGTAAATAGCGGGGTCTTCACTGAATGTGTTTTATGACCCTTACATGGAAAGAGATTATATGGCTTTCTGGGATCAGTAATTGTCATAAAAAAAACATCAGGGAGACAATTTATATAACGGAGAATACAAAGACATTAAATAGACGTGTTTATTTTAAAACAACCTTGTCTTATTCAAAGAATACTCATTTGTGCCAGTGATCCTATCTCAAAAGCATTTTTCAACCATCTGAACTGCATTTTATGAAGACACTATTAACACTGCCAGAGCATATATATATATATAATATATTTAAAAAAAAAAAAAATATATATATGCACAAAAAGGAGGAGTGCAACTTCAAATTATCTGCACCCCTCACCACGCAAAATTCTATTTTAAGTAAATCGTCATAAAGACAAATTATGTATACTTTCTAGAATATTTTCTCTGAAATTTCTTATTTTGTCTTTTGGGATGTAGTTAAAGGTTTATAAGTTAAATCAGAGTTTGATTATTTTACACAGCAAGCAATGTGTAGATCAAGCTGTTATGAAGGACTTACTATCCAGTCTCTTTGGTTCCCAGATCAGTGAACTGTAAAAAGAAGCATGACAAAGAAGGTCTTTAAAACTGGTTGTCTATGTAACAGGGCTTTTATATTTCTGACACTTTAATAGATCCCTATTCAGAACATTCAGAATCAATTGCACTCTACATATTGCAGAGCTTTTAAAATGACTGCTACATTTCTAGACTACTGATTTGCAGTTATCAGTCTCAAAAACCAGGACTGAACCCACACTCATGAACTTTTCTATTAACTTTAATTTCTATTGCTTTGACTATTCATCTTAGACTAGATAATTTTTTTCTCTCCTGAACAAGTGTGTTAGCAATTTTATTAAGCACTTTATACTTTCATTGATGCTGCCATTTCTACTTTTTCATATTTTACATTGCTTTTCACTTTATCTGGGGTTTTTATTATTTTCTGAGCTACGAGTATTTCAGAAAAAAAAAGAAGTTTATTTTCAATTAATCTAATCTATTTGATAATATTTATTTTGGGCACGTTTTAACACTAAAAAGAGAAAAGAAGAAAATTTTAAAAATAGAGGAAAGGTTAAGAAGTTTAGCTTTCTTAAACATCAAATATATCTTTATTAACTCTGAACTTTAAATAGTTTTAATTAATGAATGGAGTGAAAAAATCTAGTATTTATTTTGCTTTGTCTGTGATTCTCATTATGGTTTCCTCTTTTGTATTTCTGAACAAATAACTGTAGACCATTCCAAGACATATTGTTGTTAGCATGCTTTAAGTGTTTTCATTTTTTGTATTATATTTGGGATTTCTTTATGAATGTTGTACACATGAGGGAAAAGAATTTTAGACATTTGGTAAATTAAGAAATGGATCAATAGCAAAAGCAATCATCAGCAGGAATATAACATATTTGGAATATACTAAAGCATAGCTCTTTTTAACTAAATTGCATTATCTTGAGTGCTTTTACTGAGGTCATTGTGTTGCTCTGGAGAAATGGTGACATCAGTATGTACATATATGTCATGAATGACAAGGTATATGTTCTTAAATTGTTGCAAACCTATTAAATAAGGACCTTTCTAGAACCATATGTCAGTGATAAGAAGCTGATCCTCAGTGATTTTTCCTGTGGTGGTCTAAAGCTCCCTGCATAAACACTGTAGGACATTGTAACAGCTGCTTCAAATGCATCTGCCATCTGGAGAAGCTTTTAACTTTTTTTAAGTTATTAGCCATTAGCCCCTGTCTATGGCTAGAGGACTGGGATGAACATACATTAAAATATTCTAATATTTAATTTCTGACTTTTTCAGAGCTGTGTACCAGTCAGAAAAATTATAGTTGAAGCTTTCAAACAAAAATTACACTATTCACTTGTTGGAGTTCAACCTGTGTTTCCTTCACTTCAGTATCTTTTACTGAAAGTTACACATAGACATCCCATGAAACCCACATGGCGTGTTTGCTGAAAGTAATAATCATTTAGCCAGTTGTAGTTTAAATGGATTTAAAGGTGATTTTAATCAATCATAGAATATGCTGTGTTGGAAGGGACCCAAAAGGAACATTGAGTCCAATTCCTGTCCCTGCAAAGAACCACATCCATGTCATACCATGGACCTGAGACCATTGCGCAAACACGTCTTGATCTCTGCCAGACTGGTACTGTGAACACTTCTCTGGGGAGCTTGTTCCAGTGCCCAAACACCATCTGGATGAAAAACCTTTTCTAATACCTAACCAAAACCTCTCCTGACTCAGTTTCAGATTAGTCCTCAGGTTCTGTCACTGGTCACCACAGAGAAGAGATCAGTGTCTGCCTCTTCCCCTCGCAAGAAAGTTGCAGACTATGAGGTCTCCTCTCAGTTCCCTCTTCTCCAAGATGAATTGACCAAGTGACCTCAGTAGCTCCTCATACAGCTTCCCCTCTAGATCCTTGCTCATCCTCATGTCTCTTCTTCGGCCACTTTCTAATAACTTTAGAACCTTCTTATACTGTGTCACCATAAACTGCTCCAGGACTCAAGGCGAGGCCACCCCACTGCAGAGCAGACTGGGACAATCCCCTCCCTTGCCCAGCTGTCAATGCTGTGCCTGATGCCCCCCAGGACTCAGTTGCCCTCCTGGCTGCCAGGGCACTGCTGTCTTTCTCCCAATTCCCTTTCTGTAATACAGTTTTGCAACATCTTATTTCCCAGTCTGTTTGTACATACAGAGTTGCCCCATGCCAGGTGCAGAATCTGGCACTTGCCCTTGTAAAACTCCAGAGGAGCTGGTCATTGTCCAGCTCTCTAATTCATCAAGGTCTCTGTTTTCTTTTCTTTTCTTTTCTTTTCTTTTCTTTTCTTTTCTTTTCTTTTCCTTTCTTTTCTTTTCTTTTCTTTTCTTTTCTTTTCTTTTCTTTTCTTTTCTTTTCTTTTCTTTTCTTTTCTTTTCTTTTCTTTTCTTTTCTTTTCTTTTCTTTTCTTTTCTTTTCTTTTCTTTTCTTTTCTTTTCTTTTCTTTTCTTTTCTTTTCTTTTCTTTTCTTCTTTTCTTTTCTTTTTCTTTTCTTTTCTTTTCTTTTTCTTTTCTTTTCTTTTCTTTTCTTTTCTTTTCTTTTCTTTTCTTTTCTTTTCTTTTCTTTTCTTTTCTTTTCTTTTCTTTTCTTTTCTTTTCTTTTCTTTTCTTTTCTTTTCTTTTCTTTTCTTTTCTTTTCTTTTCTTTTCTTTTCTTTTCTTTTCTTTTTTTCTTATTTTCTTTTTCTTTTTTTCTTTTCTTTCTTTTCTTTTCTTTTTTTCCTTTTTTTCTTTTTTCTTTTCTTTTTCTTCTCTTTTCTTTCTTTTCTTTTTTCTTTTTATTCTCTTCCTTTGTCAACTCTTTAAAGTAAAATACTTTGGAAACCTAGGAGAAATTTAAACTATTGCAAGTACTGTAACTTTTTTGTGTACCACATGTAACATATGCTAGTAGACGGGCTTGCAGGGAAAAAATATCTGAAGGTCCAAGGAATATTTTTATACATTTGTCTTAAATTACTTTGAACAAAAATTTTTTTTCAATGCCTTCCAGTGTTATTCTTCTAAGGTTATTTAATTGTACTCTGGGAAGACTGGAGGCAAACCCTAACCTAAAGTCTATCACATGGGCTTTGTTATTTACTAAGTGGTTACTTGTACATTCCCCATATGTTCCTCCAAGAGCCTTATTAATTATCCTTATTCTAAGTTGAAGCTGAGATGCAGAAGTGCTCTATCATCTCATGTTCTTCTTTTCCTAAGGAGCATTGAAGTTTTAGTACTTAATGCAGTGCCCCAAGGCTGTAGTCTAGCATTATTATGCATATTATACAATATTGCCAAAGGTCATAATGAGATATTTTATACAGTAACCAAATATTTAACTAAATGTAATGGGTAATGGCATTTAGTAATATTTGCTTAGCTGACAAAACTGTTGATTAAATAAACTCCTCAATCTAATTAAACTATGTGATGGATACTCTCATTCCAATACTGTTTGACATAGAAATTTCAGGGATAGGACCATCCTTAAAAAAATACTACCACTTTCAGGAGAAACCTTTCCATAGATATCAATATAAACATTTCTTAAGTAGACTTTTCATCACCTTTCATATTAGCTAAATTATCAAGAGTTTATTCTTCTGTTTATTATACTTCATTTAGAAAAGCACAAAAGAATATGATTGAGGAATAGTTGCTATAAATGGAGAGAAGGTGGTGTTTGTTTATGTTTATATATATGTAAATAAATATAAATTATGTTCATGGTTCACTGACTACAATTTAAAATATCTGTCTTCGTGTTTAAATGTAGCACAGGAGGAAAAATTGCTGTAATTTGCTGACAGTATGGTGGACAGACCAGAATGGTATTATTCTCTCCCTCTCTTTTCGTCTACAGATTATTCTTCCATTTTATGCTGGAAGATTTTGAATACCTGGAAACTCTCTCACTTCTAAAAAAATTATTGCCACAAGATGAGTTGGGACCTTATCTAGTACATAAGGACCAGTTTGTAATCAATCATCATGCGCAAAAGTCTGCTAAATCTCATGTTGTGAACTAATTTTCTATTCGTGGCCCAAGTTAATTTGAAGTGGATGCCTTTCAAATCTGCTGCATTTGTCTTTTTATTCAAATAGCTGTCTTCTAAAATGTTTAAGATTTTGCAATGTCATTTATACATTCACTTCTGCAGTAACATTGTCTAAAATACAGCCAGTGCCTCACATATAAAGAAAATATTTAAATGTCTATTCCAGAATGCTGTCAAATGATTGAAGTGGATTCAGTTGGAAAATTTAATGAGTTAGGAACTCCTCAAGTAGAGATGATTGTTTCCGCTTTTGAATTTTAATAATGGTTTTATTAATGAAATAATGCAATGCAACAAGACCAAATAGTGAGTGGGGCAAAACAGTGTGCAAAACAGTGTGCTATGGTTTTTTTCAGCTGGATTACTGAGAACTGGTTAGCAGCTGTAGATATATGTCTAGCTGGTTGTAGTGGGTTTAGTGCTGGCAGAATGCCCATGCACCCACCAAAATTATTTACTGCTTTTCTGCTGCAAGGTAGGATTGGGAGAAGAGTAAAGCAGGCTCAAACTTTAAAAGCACATAAAGAAAATTTTATTAACATAACTAAAAGAAGAATAGTAAGAATCAGGATAAGCCTTTTAAACAGTTTTCCTCTCCCCAACTCCTCCTTCCTTACCTATTGACAATATAAAGAGACAAAATCTGGTATTTTCAGTCAGTTTACTACCTCTAAAAATAATCTTTCTTCAGTTCACCTAGGAAGAGGAGTCTCTCCTGTCATGCCATGAAGACTACTTCACAAGAAACAGTTCTCTCGTGGCTTTGATGTCACAGTGAATCAGCTGCCCAAGGAGATAATGGAAATCTGATCACTGTGTGAAAAGTCCCTCCCCGCGACTTATAGCTTTGCCCACTACTGTTTTCAAGGGCTCAGTCTTTAGCTAAGGGGGTACACTTTTAAGGATGACCTGTTCAAAAAGTAAAGTCTCGGGGTCCGGGTTTGAGGTGACCCCGAGAATGTAAAAGTCTTTTTCTCCCAGCCTGTGCAGCCAAAGAAGGAGTTCGGAATGCGTAAGATCGGCTTCTCAAGATTGTTTATTTTTCCTTATCTATAACATTCTTTCTCTGACCTGCTGAGCTCTGTCTAGCAAGTCATCCATGGCATTCTGTCTGCCCTCTAGGGTGGTGTTTACATTTTATATTAAAAACCACGTGTACTATATTTACAATAATTTGCCAACGTCTATCATTTATGTTGGACAGTGTGTTTGTACCTTAAACAAATAGAAAAGTGTCACGACCACAGCAAGACATGGAAGGCAAAAAGAAGGAGAAGGTCAGAACATGCCCAAATCCCTCCATCTTGTCCCCTTGATCCCCATTCTGAAAAGTCCCAAAATTCTACTTTTTCACCCTGTGTTAATTCAACTACCACACTACTCAAACCCTTGTGGCTTGGAAATCCTCATTCAAAGTTGGCAGTTTTTTCCACGGGTTAAAATTGAAACCACAGCTGTTTTTGACTTCGTGCCAAGGTCTCTGAGCCCCCTGCCAGGGTCTTGAGACAACCAGGGCAGCCAGAGGGATGTCCTGGGTTCCGACAGCAAAGGTTTTCTTCATCTCTTTCTAAGACCGTCTACATCTCTGGGAACAGTGGTTTTCTTCTTTTTCCCTGGGAGCAAAGTGTTTTCATCACTTTTTTCTCTTTCTGTTCAATCTTCTCCTTTTGATCCCAGGTACATCAACATCTGTTTCCTTCAGTGAGAATGCTTTTGCTCACATCTATAGTTGGAATGCTCCATGTCCCCATGCTTTTTCATCAATTACCTGGATAGCCTAGGGTATCATAGTCCATCACTATGGCTATTCAAAAGAATTTCAGGCCAAGACTAACATATGTCCTCATTCTCCTCCCATCCGAGACTTGACTCAGATCTTTACTGAACCTGGTATCTTCATGTTGTATTCTACATGTCTTCGCTCTTTCCTTTTCTTTCACTGAAGAGAGGATTGAATGTTTGCAGTAAAATCTGTGCAGTAAAAGGGTTAATATCATGCCTGAGCGGTTTATGATGAATGTTTATGATGAATGTTGCACTGGGAGGGAAGCTGCGAGGGTCTCAGTAGCCAGGCTTTAGCTCAGTGGCAGGGATGGCCTCCCTTCCCCCTGCCCAGCAGCCACGGGGGGTCCAGCCCCCCAGCAGAACCTGCAGCCTGGCTGTGCTGGGAAGCCAAGCTGGCCTGTTCCCAGGCGGGAAGAAAGAGAGCTTTTCCCAGTCTTACTTTAAAATGTGTGTCAAGGAGGCATATTTAACTTTTCTAAAGTGGTTTAACTGGGTGTCAATCCTCAAAAATAGTAACTTAAGGGTTTTCCTAGGCACAGAGGAAGCTTTTAGCGGCTTCTCTTAGAAAATCACTTCTGTGCCTGGTGAAACCAGCACACTGTTTTTTTGAGGTTTAATATTTTTTATCCTAAATGAGCCTACTTCAAGAGTCGAAAGCATTCTGTGACCTGAATCAAAGCATATTAGAAGGCTGTAAGGATATTTTTGCCTCTCTACCTGATTCCCCTCTCCCCTCTCTACTTCTTACCAGCTGCTGTAAGAAGTGTAAAAATACTTCCATTCTGGAAGCAGGTATAATTTCAAGATCTATTAATCTGCTGTATTTATCTCCACTGCATCTTTTCTGCTGTGCACTGCCTAGCATGAAAACCAGCTCTGCTTCCCTTTCACTTAATGTCCTTGCTGACATAGTGCTGTGCCAGAAAGACAGAAGGGAATGCCGGAAAACTAGTATCTGATGTCATAAATAGTTTTGTGACTTGTAAAGACAGAGTGGCAGTAAAGTATAGGCAATGGCTCTACCTTTCTTATCACTTAAATGAGCATATATAGCTCTGTGTTGTAGTGACTCTGTTTCAAGCTGTTTCCTAAAGTAAATTGTGTTAGCACTTGAAGCCTATGAGTGAAATGCAGAATATTTTCTGTTGTTCAATATGATGGGATGGATTGTAATTTTTATCCTTTCCTGTAGGTGACAACTACAAGTGCAGCAATTGAAATAAGAGGCAGAACATCAATAACTTACTGAATTTTGACTATATATGGTAGCCCACCTGCTTAAACACCCACACACACAAAAAAAAAAACCAACTTAGATATACACAGTTTTGTAATTTTAGTAGTGATCAGCATCAATGGAAATGATAAATTTTCAAAGCCATTCATACAAGATGTCTTTCATTTACTCCTTGGTGCTGTGTAGTCTGTGTAGTGTAATCAGGCCTTTAAAGAGAATATTTTCTCCCACTGTCCCACTGTGCAAGTAATTTTTATTTTTTTTTTTATTGTATAGTGCAATAAGGTTTGTAGGGGTCTGTTTGGAAAAACATAGTTATCTTGGGAGATGATTCACAATTTATTTCACCTTGCCTGGAGGCTTTCCTCTTAATAAATTTTCGACCACCAGGTTTTAAAAGTTAATAGAAATAGAGGAAAACTTTCTCTTTTTTGAAAACCTGCAGTTTATGGCCGCCTGGCAGTCTAGCATAGAATAAAGATGGTAGAGCTATAAAAGACAAGAATTGACAGAATTCTGTTCAAAGTTCCAAAATTAACTGCCATCCAACCATTCCTACTGATAGAAGAAATTCAAAATTTTTAATGCTTCCTAAGGCCATAATGGTCACAGCCTTCTAAAATTTCTAATAGTTTAGTTTAAGCACTGATCACAGATGACATCTTGAACTGCCATTTTGAGACCTATAATTTACCATATAGGAAATTCTTGGAGAAATAAAATAAGGATGAAGAAATTAGATTTTGGATAATATGTCAATTATCAATCAGTACAAAGTTTATCAAAATACTACAAGTAACTCAATGGCTGAATTCTTAAACTAGAAGCCTTCAATCTCTGTAGCATCTTAGATTTGCATTTATTCTCCCTTTTTTCTTGGTCAGCTCTGATTCCTAAGAGTTAACTACAGGCATTTTCAACTGGTAATATCACATTAGTCTGGGTTGGTTTTTGCTTATGAAATCTGCCAGATTTAATTTTTCACAGATTCTTTCTCCAAAGATTCTGTTATAAGGTTATTAAAATTGCCTCATGAGTTGTAGCCTAAATGTATAGCCATTAGTGCAAGAACCAAAAATTTGTGTACTCAGATTCAGGGTAGTTAATTTCCAGCCTAGGTCATGGCTAAGCTTTATAAGAAATAGAGCTATTTACAAAAAAATTATGATGTGAACTTTGTGGACATTCCCAGTTGCTGCAGAGCAAATATAGATACTCTGTCACAGAGAGACTTCATCCTGACAGTGTCAGTAGAGGTTAAACATACTGTCAGCTTCAAAATAACCATATGAACTATTATTTTCCTTGAGAAAGATAAACTGAAATTCTCAGATTTCAGTTCCTCAGAAAATACAGACATGAACTGTACCAAGCACAAAGATGAAATATGTGGTGAAATTTCATTAAATATTATGCACATTCTTTTGACTCAGGTCTGTGAAAAATGGTGAGGGACAAAATAGGAAGGGGGCATAAGGCAGCATATAACAGAAAAACAAAGGGAAAAAGTAATCTCTGTTCCAAGTCCACATCTACACTGCAAATCTCAGAAAGCCTGCTTTCTGAATATACAAGCACTATGCATGCACAAAAAAAAGAGACACAATACATACAGTTTCCATTTTCTAATCTATCAATTCCATGTCCCCTACTGCTATTTCAAATATTGGTAAATTTTAGAGTGTGTATCTTACCATTATTTTTAATCTCCTCCTGATGCACCTGGTCTGTTTTGATGAATTCTGCAAACTTTGCCTGAAGCATATCCAGTGCTAAAGGTATGATGCCCTGAAGGTATTATTGGTATCTGAGAATTTTTCAAGAAGAATATATCTGAATGTTAGAGAATTCTAAGGAGAATTCAAGGATAAACCATGTCTATCCAGACATGTTAGTGAAGCAGCTATGTACTGGCTGGAGGCCTCATGCCTGGAAATCCATATGTCAATATCGATAGAAATATGAAAATATTCCTAGCTGGAGGCTAATAAACTACTTGGGACCTGAGCAAAAGTACTTTTCAGGCAAAACAGATGAGAACACATTAAAGTGATGCTGCTTGTTATCTTTTAAACTGTCCAATAAATGATTTTGTGAACTGTCCAGTAACATATTGCACTTTCTTGGGGTATGGCTAAGCAAAAGTGAAAGTAAGCCAATTGCAAGAATTGTCAGAAGAGAGCAGATTAATGAAAGAATATCACTTTGCAGCAGACTGTACAGCATATTGACCTTCTCTAACAAAAAACTGTTCTTTTATTACCTGTCTTTCACTAACGATCCAGTATCAAATATTACCTTTCCAATGTCAGATCTGAGAAAAATGAAGACCAGCTCCATAAAGACATAGATTACTATTCAGAATGGTAGGAAAAGTGAGTAACTTCAGACAGTAAGACAAAAGTGAGGTGAATTTTGAATACTGCCATAAATATAATATTTTGAGTATTAAAGGTACAAAGAGGTTGGAGTACTCCATCCAGCTCAGGAGCCCTTAGTGCAAGAATGACATGGACATGTTGGAGAGAGTCTGGAGGTGAGCCACAAAATTATCAGCAGGGTGAAGAAACACCTGACTTATGAGCAGAGATGAAGTGAGGGATGTTTAGCATGGAGAATAAAGGATTCTGAGAATAAAGATCATACTGCAGCCTTTCTGTACTTAAGACGGCCTTACAAGAAAGATGACAAGAAAGAGTTTTTAAATAGCACAACAGTTAAAGATTCTAAACTAAAATGGGGTAGATTCAGGCTAAATATAAATAATAAAATTTTTATTATGAGATTGGTGAAACTCTGGAAAATGTTTTCCAGACTGAGTAGCTGTGTGTGGGGCTTAGTTGCCAGCTGGGATTGAACTGTGACATCATGTTAGGTTTGAAATTGGACTCAATGATCTTAAAGTTCTTTTCCGACTTAGACGATTCTAAAATTTTGTGTTCCTATAGAATTGAGGACTCCGACTTTTCAGCTATTGATTTGATTATTTTCATGCATCAGGCGGAAGGACTGCTGTTCTTCCAGCAAGTCCTTGCATAAAGTTTCAGGAAATACGAAGAGTACAATTTTCAACACTGAGTTTTTTTTCTTTGCTTAGAATGACAAGCATGTTGCATTGTGATTTATGCCCCTCCATAAATATTCATGTCAACACCATAGCATTTTAAGACTCCTTTTGTTATTTGGAATGATAGAAGCATGAATATAAGTGAATAGGGAAAAGGAGAGGAGATAGAGAGAAGAGGATGTATTTGTTGCATATACAGGCAACTGGAAGAATTGCTGCTATGTGACAGTTTCAGCACTGTAAAGGTTAGCTAGGGACATAAAGGCAAATAAACATTTGTCATTCACTGACCGGAACAGGAATGCTCTTTGGAGTTATACTTTGAAGTTGGCTGTGAGAATATCAGAGTACAGGCATTGTGTATTATATCCTTTTTGCTGCAGGGACACCAGCTTGCCTGGCATAAAATCACACTCCATCAAGAAGTTCAGACACTGAGTGGTTGTGTATTTGATTTAATTTAAGAACAGTTAAAAGCTCATTCAGTACATTAACGTGACAGGAAGAATTCCAAGAGTCTTAATGGGCACTGGAAAATCACAAAGAGAAATTTCATAAGCTTTCTATGCAAAAACCAGGGAACTTGAGAATGCGAGGTTCCATACAGGTCTATAATTTCACTTTTGACTTTGTTAATATGCATACTCTTTTTTACTGGCTCACATGTTTTTGTTACTCAAGATGAGATTCCTACTTTGACATAACCATGTAATAAGATAGCTAATAAGTTTTCATTGATGAGGTAGGTTTGGATTTTTTTATAATTTTTATTTCTTTAATGCATGCAACAAAATAATGCTTCCTTTTTTTGTTGTTTGTTTTTGTTTTTGTTTTTGTGTTTGTGTTTGTTTTGTTTTGTTTTGTTTTTATTCTGGAGTACTGAAGTATACATTAATTTGTTGTGGGTTGCTTTTTTTGTGGTTTTTTTTTTTTTTCCTTCATAACTACATTGTATCTGTTTACTTTCCAAAAGTGTCCATTCAAACAATTTGAAACATTACTACATAGATATTTATGACAAACTGATGATATTTTACACCATCTTCTGGAGAGAGATAAATTATATCCAGCACACTTTTGCTGAATTTGTTATTTTATGGTTACTGTCTTGTTTTGAAAGACAGGTGTCTGCTGAGGAAGGCAGAAGCCTCCCTTGGAATGGAGAATGTGAACAACCTTAATCTGAATTATTATAATTTTAAAATTAAGGGGCTCTCAGGCAAAGACATGAGAATAAGAATAACAGTTCTTTATTTGTGTGTATAACAAGGCAAACAAACAGCAATAACCACGGCACTAAACAACCAGAACCAGGGACCCGGTAAAATGAGCAAAAATCTCGGGTGGTGGTGAAGATGTATCAGAAGTATCTACAGAGTGGAGAAACCCAGAGCAGTACAGAAGAAAGCAGCCGGAGTGGGACAGCGGCTCCGAGCAAGGCAGGGAGAGACGAAGTTCGGGATGCCCGGGGCACACGGGCAGAGGGGGATCGGTCCCTCCGGCTGGGCTCCAGCAGTGCCGGTGAATTCTCCCCGCAGTCAACACAGCCTGACCGGCCTCCCCGATGGCAAAGAGCGAGAGGGAGCAGCTGCCCCAGCACGGTCTTTTACCTGCCTCCATTCCTGCGGTATCTCTATACTCCTGAGAAAAACTCCCAAACATCGCAGGAGTTCGCGCTCCGCTGTCTCAAGCACGCAGCCATCAGTGCTTCTTAGCAACTCAATGGGAAAAGATTCCATAAGTCCATAAGAATCCATAAGGATTCTTTCCTTTTCTTTTCATAACAAGGAAAGAAAAGCAAAGAAAAAAACCCTCCCAACCCCTAACAGTTCTTGACAGTTTTTGCCAGATTTGTGCTGAAAATGCGATTTCATCAAGATGGATTATTTAGTTTTGTTTTTTTTTCAGTGTCTAGGTTATTACATGTAAAATTACTGAAAGAGGAGAAATAGAAAAGTGTAGCAATTGCCTTGCGTTGTGAAATTAATCCTAAATAATGTTCTTTTTGTATTCACATTTATCATAGCTACCCTGAAGCCATGGGGACTTTGGAGAAAAGAACCTAAATCAGGCGAACCTAAAATACTTGGGGCCTTTGTACACTGTTCCTCCACAGAGTGATTTAACTCAGTGCAGTCTGCAAAATGAATCTGGGACTTCATACACATACAAAGCCAGTGCATTCTGAGTAAGTGAAGCTTACATCAGACACCACCCAATAAGTCCAGAACTTGGATTTTACTTTCTTGATTCTTGAGGCAACACCCACCAGTTGTGTAATTTCACTAAATAAGAATAATAATTAAATGTGTGCAAAAATCAAGTGTATTGGATAGAACTTTGTGGATTTGGAAAAGCTAATTTCTTATGGAATGAAATCAGAGTGCACTGTATCTTGTCCAATTTGAAATTTAACAGTATAGAGTTATTCCATAATCACATGTTAATCCTTTTTACACTCTTTCTGTACATGTTTAAAGGTGTTTTTCGTTCATACAGAAGTTCAGATCTGGCTATAAGTCTCATGCACAGTTATGTACAATTCCTCTTACTCTTGAGGAACGATGAATCTTCAAAATATTTATGTTAAAGTTGTGGAAAGAAGATAAAGAGATTCACACAATTGCATTGCATGTGAAAAATACCTTATGGATGACTGTAACTCATTGTCTTTGTGAAAAGAAAGTATCCCAGTATCCAGAGGATGAAAGAGCCTCAGTAACTAAGTAGAAAAAAAAATTCATACTCACAAAGCATGATGTATTTCTACAGAAAAGTAATAGTTGACTTTTAGCCTTCATAACTGTGTTTCATACTTCCACATCAATTCTACAATCAACTATGGTTTAATCATTGTTTTACAAATTTAAAGTATCTGAACTTGCACTGCAAGTACTGATATAATTTTGATTAATTGTTTTGAATATTTAGGAATATTTACTAAAAACATTTTATAGTAAATATTGGCTAAGATTTTGCTGTGAAAAAGAGCTAGGTTTTGTGCTATCTCGAATCCATAGCACCATAGCAAGGACAAAATTCAGGTGATTTGACACTTTGACTTGAATGAATTGGATTTTAGCCGAAAGGTAACATCACAATTTACAGCAAATTCAAGTCAAAGAACACTAGGATTTGAAAATAGGGCATGAATTAATTTTAATATCATGGGAAGGTAAGCATTTTTAAAAAATACAAAAGGGTCTTTAGAATTTATTTATATGTTTTTTGCACTCTGGTAAAGCTGAGTTGAAAGCATGTAAAATGACTTGGGTGATTTTGATAGAAATTCTATAATGCATGGCAAATGTACTGAGGCAAATTGGTGACTATTTAAGAAATACTTGAACAGATTGCAATTGAAATCCACTCCTGTTTCAATTTAAACAGCATAAAGGTTGAAAAAGGCCAACATGATTAAGTAAGGTGATATAAAGAGCAGTTGAAGCAGGAAGTGAAGGATGGTAAAAATATATACACATGGTGTAGTAAAGAATGAGATAAAAAAAAATATGTAGAAGAAAGTTAAACTGACACCTGCAGGAAAAAAATAGAATACTGGAAGATGAATTACCATAATGCTGAAATAAACAAAGACCCCTTCAAATAAAATGGCAATAGAGAGTTAAAAAAAAAATATATAATTGCCCTTCCAACAGAATTACATGATCATTTTAAGATTGGAAATGTGTCATTAATCAGTAATCTTATTTTCAGCTTTTCACGTTTCCTGAGAAATATATTTCACATGACCATTTTGTCTGTCAGTTACTTTTCAGTAACTTTTGAAGAATTAACTCTTTCAGCCATATTTGGCAGTGAATAGGGGGACTTTTAAAATACCTGCTTTTTTTTTTTTTTTGTGTGTTATTTGGCAACAGTTGCTGCTGAAAAGGAAAGGTTATGATGCGCACTGACAGCTGCTGTTTTAACCAGATGCTTGTGGAGACTCCATGAACTACCTGATTACTCTACAGTCAAACCCAGACTTCCATGAGCCATTTCTTACCAGCCAGGAGACAGAGGATAGAGCTGACAGCATTTTGGAAACAGCTGGGGTAGAGGCAGGGGTTGGGAGTGCTGCAGCAGAAGAGGAAGTAGGTCACAGCAAGGGTGTGTATACAACATATGTATGGATGCAGGAACAGATGGTGGAAGCTGGTTGCATCAAAGAGCTCTGCCTGGTTCTCTGTAAGTGGCTGTGTTATGAAGCAGAGAGATTATTCTGTGCTGAGGGGAGGGAAGAATTAACTCCCTTTCCTATCTCTTCAGAAAATTGAGTATAAGATCTGAGATGCTGGATCATATTGGTTTTGATTTTTGTGCATGGGTCAGAGAAAAATTCTGTCTAATCAGACAGAAAGTGAAGTCAATCATATAGTCATTAAGTGGTTTTCTGGACAGTAAAGTCAGACTTTTAAAATTTTCTTTGGTGTTATACACTCTTCAGAAGAAATGCAAAGCAAATGACAATTGTCAGAAGGTGTGGCTGTAATTACTGATCACCTGTTTTGGATCCTAATAGAACAGCACCCAGCTACGTATTTCTGTCTAAACTGCAGGGTGCTATACTCATATGTATAGCATTTAGAATATCTAGCAATTTCTCTGCTACCATTTAGTTATACTAATTTCTTGCACTTTAGTGGAATTGGTTATTCCAGATTATCAAGTCTGGCTTCTCTATTTGAGGTAACCACATCCTATAACCTCTTCCACAAACTGATAAAGCTAACACATTATTGCATAGGTGTTAGCTCATTGGACTTGTTACATTTATCAGAAGTGTGTTTCTTATGAGTGGACATATTCTAACAACCAGCAAAAACTATGTTATTTTATGTCACATCATGATGGTACAAGTGTTTCTTTATAAGGAAGTTGGTTTAAAAATGGCTTGTTTTCTGGATTTAAATGTCAATAGTACAACACGATGTATACTTAATAAAAATCCAAAATTGTCAAAATTAATGTTTAGAAGATTAGTCACTGTAGACTGTGATACATGAATTCAAAGGACTGCATGTCATTCTTTCTAAAGCTTTAAAACTGCAATTAAAATGATTTAAGTTTATTTGCAAAATAAAAACTAAATTCATGTTTTGTTTAATGATCTAATAGTGCTAAAAAATAACTTAAAGCTCTGCAAATTTTTCCACAACCTTAAAAAATTGATTATTTCTTGATATGGTAATTTTTCTTGCATTTCAGAATTTGTGATGCAACAGCTGACTGCACAAATAAGTGAACTTCATAGCAGCTTTATTTATTTTATTGAGTTCTACTCTGTCCAATATTTATGGAAAAACTCATATTAAACAATGTACTGTGCAGAGCATGATTTTGTATATCTGCTTTGTATAATTTTCCAATAAAATATATAAAAGCTCCAAGTCTTATATTTTCTTGAATGGTTAAAACAGAAATCCAACAAATCCTGCTGCCTATATAAGAACTTGGCAGTTTATTTGTTTAAAAGGAATACCTCTGTTTCTTTTTGGTAAATATTTTTGTTGTACTTTTTTTTAAGGAATGTATAGAACTTTGGTTGCATTAATTTGAATCTCTTAAGTTTAAATTTCTTCTTAATAGTTCTCGTGTTGTTTAAATTGTTTATGATAAAGTTTTCTAGCAACACTTGGGTTTTTTGGCCAAACTGTCCAGTTACCTGAGCTGAATGCTATTGCTGACGGAAACAACAGCTTTGAAAATCTACATTCAGTTCAGTCTCAGTGTTCAATTTCCTCTATGCAGACTAAGTAGAGTTCTGTTTCCGTTTTTTTTTTTTTTTAATTATTTGTTGAGGTATACCATTTAGGAGTTCATGAAAGAAGAGCAAATTTAGGCAGCACATAGTGAGAAGATAACTTGGAACTGTACTTATCAGCTTGACATTTGTCCCAGACTGAGAAGCAAGAAATGTTTTCTCTTGCCATCTGTGTAGCAGTTGTCCTCTGGGCAGTTTTCCTTACCTCCTGTTACTGGGCCCATCAGTGTCTCCCCACATGACTCAGATAACTCCCTCCAGGGCCAGTTCTGTTTAACAGGGGATCAAGGACCCACCCCTGACTCAGAATGACATCAGCTATGGTGAGATGCTCTGCCCGGGGGAGGAGCTGAGCATCCCCACCTAGATACATCCTGGAGTTTTGGGACAGAGTAGCAACCTTCCCACAGGTTCCCAAGAGGACACAGCTGGGGTTTCCACTGGACCGACTACACCTTTTCCACAGGACCACTGCACAAACAGAAATCACATCTGCCGTCCAAGAGGGCTGCAGCCACTCCAATTTGGACTGCTACCAACACATTGGCCAAAAGGGTGTCAGGTTGTATTCTGACTTTGTCAGTGGTCTTCCTTTTGTATTATTCCATGTATTTTTCTCTTTTTCCCTTTTCCCATAAATTGTATTTCTGACTTGGAGCCTCTTATGGGTTTTGTTTTCAAACCAAAACAACATTTCACTCACTCAGATCAAAATCTTGTGTTAGTAAGACTCATACACCTGCTTGTCCATGAATGATAATTTTGCAGTTTAAACCACAGGAAAAAAAAAAAAAAACTGAATGAAAAAAAACCAAACCCTGTTGTCTCTGATTTTACATTGATCAGCTGTGTTATATTTTTTGTTTCTGTACATAGCCTCTGGGCTATGTACAGAAACATGGGCCATTCCTCCTCAGTGGCAAGACTTAGGTCTTATAACACATTGAGTATGCCTTATAATGCATATATTGTAGATTTTACACTGAAAATGGAGCTTGCAGTACTTTTAACACAGCATATTAAAAGACATTGTATGAAAGTGACTTTGTTTTTCTAGATAACATATTGTTTTACATTGTCTATTAACCATGTTGTTAGTATTCAATTTTTATATTTAATCCCATCTAATGAAATAACCATGTCTAATGAAATTTTTAGATGAAATGACCATGTTCTGGACTGCAAGAACAACAACAAAACAAAACAACTGTGAAGGAAAAGAAACCAGAACAGTAAAAATCAACTGCTCCTTTTATATTTCCTGATTATTTGTTCCTTTTTGAATTTGTGATTAAATTTTCTTTTTTTTTTTTTAACACAGGGAGTAATTATATGAATTTTCCCATTATATGAATTTTCTCAAATTTTTCTAGTTCTGCTCAGATGTAACCAATAGCCTTTTCAGCTTGATGTATTTTTAGTTCAATTGTATTTGCCTCAAAGAAGCATAAGACTAGCCCAAATGAGTAACACCAAAGGTTATGTTCTCTTTATGAACTTAGGAGATATATAAATCTATATCTCATTTCAGGCAAGAAGTTAAGGAATCAATGCCCAAGGCAGTGCAAAGAAATACAGTAGTATATTTCACTCGAGCAATTTCCTATTCTCATGTAAATCAAATATGTTTTAATGTGACAATTTAAACATCAGTAATGTTACATTTGATTACCTGTATATAAATAAGAGCTTCAAGAAAATTGATTATTGCAATTTTACTATTGTAAGATGTTGAGCCATAATAATCTAAATTTCTGCCATGAATGGTTCCTGGCTTTCTGTTATTTCATCTCTGATCTTTTTCTCAGTAATAGCTCTAATAATCTGAAAACACCCTTGGCAGTATAATATTGAAACTTCTGTTGGAAAACAGTAACAATTTTTCCATGAAGTAGATAAAATAGAAAATTTCTTTTGAAAAAATTAAAAACAAGTGTGAATTAGGAATGCTTAACTTTGTCATACCTTAAATGATGACACTAACTAAGCAATTTTCTTATTTTATCTACAATATACCTTATTTTATAACTTCAGGCTTATTTGTTCCAAAGGCCTAGAAAGTCCTTACACAGGTAGTAGGTGGTGTAGCCACCTCAAAAGAAGAAATATCATGCTTCTGTTATTACACATTGCATTCAGAGTTCTTGTATTCTATTTTACTATATTAAATGCATTTTAGTATCAAGATGCATTACACTAAATGTTTGCAATCATAAAATTATCTGGAGATTCTAGTTAGATGCAGGACCCCATCAGGTGAGATGGTAATAATCATAATGGATGATATATTGAGGAATATTGTTTCTGATAATCCATGTCATATTACTCACCCTGTCAGATTTCAAGAAATTCTCTGTTAAATCTGCAAGCATTAAATTCTATTTAAGTAAAATCTGGTGTTTAATGCTAGAAGTAATTTAAGGTCAGTAAAAAATGCATTGCTTCTGTATCTGTAGTGATTTTTTTTACTATTTGTAAGCAATTTACCCTCAAATAGAATATTGATTTGGTCTTATGTCCCTTAACTATCTTTTAGACAAAGACATGCTGCACGTTTGCACTGCTTTTATGTGGTACTGTATGCACTGGGAAGTTTTCTTTTGGATTACCTGACAAGTTAACTGAGAACATCTATGAAGCAGATGAAGATCAACCAGTTTCATGTTAACATAAAACAGCTGGGATTCACCTCTTTCATTCAGTATTGGGAATAATAAAAACCAACAGCATCAAAGAAAAGGCACAGTGTATTTATTTATTGCTATGAGTACAATGGGAATACATAAATACACTGCTAAGCACTGCTAAAATTATATAGAAAAGAAACTAAAATACTACTAAGTCCATATGAACTACATTAAGTAAATTGAAAATTATCATTTATGCCTCTAAATAGGTGAATGCAATTAACATGCAGCCTGGCATTTCATAAGTAAAAAAATTGTGAAACCATTCAATTCACAAGAAAATTTTAGAGAGATATATATCCCATCAATGTTATTTCTGTCAGACTTTTACTGTCTTCAAGTAATTTTTGACTGATGATTTGATTTGTGTAAAATTTGCTATTTCTATACTTTTCATCAGACATTGGTTTTGCGAATTGTATGTCAACATGGAATTTTATGACTGTAAATCAAAGTAATTTTATTTCAAATTCCAGCATATCAAATGAAAGCTGTAACCACCTGAAATCAATACAGCCCACAGCAACATTTCTGTGTTCAGCAGTCTTGATAGATTAAGATCCTTTACAAAATTATGTTGCCCACAATAAATGAGGGTTTTCTTAAAGCATAACTTCAAAAGTGAAATACATTTTATTTACATATATCTGAATAACACACACAGACAGTATCTATAGAAGTAATAGATGATTATTTTCTTTAACTGTAACCCTGGTGTGCAGCTGCTGTGCTCTAGCCTGGCTTCTCAGATTCCAGCCTCCCCTCCCCAGTGCAGCCACCAAAAATCCTCTACCATAAACAGCTCCACATGACCATTTGCAGGCTTGAGTGAGATAGTAACTCTTTTAGCACACAGATGAGACCCACAAACATCAATTCCCTCTCAAGTGAAAGGAAAGGGTGGAATGAGAACAGACAGAAAAACAACATGAAGACACCAAAGGTCAGTGAAGTCAAGTTCCGGATAGGAGGGATGAGGAGATGCCTTGATTTTGGAATTGAAATCCTCTTGTACAGCTATGGAGAAGAATGCAATTGATACATCACTCTTTTTCCCTGTAATTCATAAAAGTATGGAGAGATGAAATGTTAAAATTTTCAATATGAGTAAAGCTAAAGCAAGCAGATTTTAAGGTAGTTATGATACTATGAGAAGTTTGAACAGAGACAGAGAAGAGTGATAAAGACCCTTTGACCTCGGAAAAGAAGAAAACCTTTGTTCTCAGAGATAAAGAAAACCTTTGTTCTTAAACAACTCGTCTTTAAAAAAGTACTCCATATGTTGACATCTCCCATAAACACGTGTTATGTGTAACGGATAATTTGTGCCTATAGTGATTGTTTCATATCACTGAAATTATGGGCATAGAGCATTTGAACCAGAGCTAGGGTGTTGCTCCACATATATTGAAACTATAGCTGATATGACTTCATTTACAAGTTAATACACGTAGCTCATCCAGAGATGGGTCATTTCTCAAGGTGATTTAGGAACTCCCAGGCAGTGATCATCCCAACAACTACCCAAGACTGAGACCACTGGAACCACCAAAAGATACATCTCAATGCTGAGTTGCTGTAACTCCATCAAGGATGTACGTCTCTTCCCAGACACCAGTTTGTTCAACTCAGTGCAAAGAAAAGAGACTCTATGAATATGTGGGACTCTAAATGGAAAGAAAAGGCTGATTGCCGAAATCCTGGCCTCCAAAATAAACCATTATGAAAATCAGTTGTGCAGGACAGTCGGTGTGAAACATAGGGGACCCTCTGCTGTAGGTCAAACCTGTGTCTCACGCAGTGCCAATCCTGGGCACTGCACTGTCTTTTTCTTTGTAGCTGGCTCAGATAGAATTTGATTGCTAAATAAAATTATTATTTTATTTTTTAATTGGGCTGGGTTAATTTTTATCTGTAACACACAGCTGTACGAAGAGCTGTGAAAAATGAGAGGAACTTCAAAATTGCAGATTTTGTGGACAGCTGTTATTCATGGACATTAAAAGCCATGAGAGAACTGTTTTCTTGTTGAAAAATCTCCATAAATTAACAAGAGGGACTCCTCTCTGTAAGTGAACTGAAGAAAAACTGTTCTAAAGGTAACAAACTGACTGAATAGTTTCTGTACATTGTTAGTGAGAAAAAAAAGTTATGGGGGGAGGAGAACTGTTCTGAAAGCTTTATTCTGATTCTTAATATTCTTTAGTTTCTGTAAATAAACTGGGGCTATTTTTTTCTTTCTGTTTTCATTATACCCTCTTAGAGTTTTGAACCTGCTTTGCCTTCTTCCTACTCCTCTCTCACAGCAAGAAATGAGTAAGTATATTCTAGTGGGTGCACTGGCATTTAGCCAGTACTGAAACCCACCACATTAATTGGTGCATTAGCCAAGAAATCTCAAATTGGCAAACCAAAACCACTACAACTACCCAAAGTAAATTTGTTCTCCAGTAGCATTTTTTGATAAATGAGGAATTTAGAATAAGTGGAAATATAATTTTTTTGCATCCTAAATAGGTAATCAAAAGACATTTCTGGAATATTGGTTTCTTCTCAAATTTCTTTCAATAAAAAACCCCATAAAATACTTACTATGCAAAAAAAATCTGTGCAACAAACAAAGTAATTCAATATTTATTCACCTCCTAACCAAAAATTACATGAGTGTTTATTCCCCCTATCAATTCATTTTCACACATAAAATATTGACATTGTTTACTTTTTTTTTTTTTAGATGGATTAGAAGTTGCTTCAATTTTTTTTTCTGTATTCTTCATCAATATAAAGGTCAACCATTCCAAAAAGAATCATCAATCTAAAAACCCACAAAAAGTAACAGTAGTACAAATGTCTTGTACATTCCTAATATAATATAAATTACTCATTATGTAATATGGGTTATATCACATTTCCTCTTTTTTTGCAGAATGTACTCTACACCTTTCCTTTCTTCTGATCTACTTAGATAAGTAAATTTCAAAGGCAATATTAATCACACTGCTGTAAAAACTTTATTATTGTCCTACATACATTTGTATTTCAGATAAGTCCTTAGTTCTAATAATTCTAGATTAAAATAATTCCTTTTAATGCATATCAGCACGTCCTGAAATAGGTGCCCTGCTTCATGGTCTCCAACCAGGTTGGAGTTTAATCTCTCTTCCCTCTCTCTAGGCTCTTGCTATCTGTGACTATTAAAACATTTTCTATAAAGTGGATTTGTTTCAACATAAAGAATGTGAGAGGAATTCTACTTCTGAATAGTCAATGGCCTTATACATCATAGGGTACTTCCAAGAAGTAAGAGATGATATTTCCAATTTCTGCTTATAAATCCTACAGACATGGGATTTAAAGTTGTCTGCTACCTCTCATGTTAATGCTTTAAGCTCAAAGCTGCACTGTATGCACAGAGCTGAAGCTCTGTAGAATAGTTCTGTGAAGAGAGATTAGAACTTTTCTATGGTATAATATATTAAATAATAAACAATGATGACGATTATTAATATTTGGGTTGCTATTAAAGATTCAGTGTTCCACTCTATTTAATAAATATTTCTGTATTTTTTAAGGAGATGGAATGCCCACAATTATACTCTACATGATCCTGTAGGATACAAATTGTGTATTCATCATTGCAGACAGGGGATACCGAGACATTTCTCCCTCCTTGTGAAAATACAGCTTCTACCTGACAGATTTCATAAATTCCAATTTAAATTCACAAATAAATTTGTAATTAACATATCTATCAGTAATGGACAGTGTTGGGTTTTTTTTTAATTTTTTCCTTTTCCTTTTTTTTTTTCCCCTTTCCCTTTCTCTTTGAATTTTTCTTGTGAATCAAATAATTAGTTTTGCTAATCATTCTAATTATTATCTCACCTTTCCTTTAGCTGTGGAAATTTGGGTGCCTACTCTGTCTCCCAGTACTTTTGTCAAACAGAACATATTCAAGTAGGAAGAGACTAGTACTGCTTTTTTGGAGAAGAAAGAAGGACCAGTGAACTGAAAAGAACTGAAAGACCAGCATTACAGAGATAAGCACTCTGTGAGGATTAATCAGTGTGCAAGTGAATATATTTACTTTCCAATTACTTTTGAAATTTATGAGAAGTCTGATTTTAAGATTTACTGAAAAAAAAATGCATCTAGAACTGTGACTTTAATGAAAAAAACAACCCGAACAAACCCAAACACCACAATATTAAAAAGCCAAAGTTAGTGCTGGAATTTGTCATGCTTAGCTCTGGCAAACATTGTGTGGATAAGTACTTTTCCTAAAATACGTCATGATGTATTTAATCATTACATAATTGCCTTAGGTTAAATATAGCTGATTGTTCCTATGTGTGATGTCTACCGTAATTACCAACCATCAGTAAGACCAGTCATACAGAATTGTTTGAGATCACATGGAAAGCTCAGTACCCTTTCACCCCTCTCACTTTTGCCTTGCATATACACTTACCCATTTATTTTGCACTTCTTCAAAGCATTTTGAAGCATCCACTACAACCATGTCAGAACATAATCACACATCACAATGTTCAAAAATAAAGCATGCATTCAGCAGAGAAAATGCAGCATACAAAAGACATAATTCTGTATGTTTTCCCCAGGGGCTCAGAAAAATCACTGTCACCTACTCTCATGGTGTCAAGGAAAATATAAGTAGGCAGATAGGTAAGTAGTTAGACACACAGACACAAGCAGAATGAGTTCTTTCAGCAAATCAGAAAAAGAGAGAAGAAAAAGGGAGAAGATATGAATACTATCTCCACTGAACAGTTGTGATAACTGTTAAAAGACACAAGTCTAAACACTGAGCACAGCTTGACAATAGTGAATTAAAAATTACTTACTGTAACTTTTCATATTATAGGTACAGAATAAATTTTCATTCAGAAAATTGCTTTTCTTCTGCTAGCAATGTTTCTTGTTAATTTGTTTATTTTCCAGGATTTTTTTCTTCCTGTCTTTGGTCTGTAGAAGCTGAGCCCATATTATTCTGTAGTATATAACTCACGCAGGAAGAGATCTAAAGCCTGGCAGGGATATCTCCAGACAGATTTCTTTGATAGAGAAGATGTTTTAACAACTAACCTAAGGAAAGATGCTGGATATTTCAGGTGTACGGAAATGTCAGAGCAGACAGAATATAAGGGATTGGCAAACGTACAGCACAAACTCTTTCAGCTGTATTTATATCATCACACACATTATGGTATAAAATTAGTATCACAGAACAGATGATATTGGCAGGCCCCTCTGAAGACCAGTTAATCTGAATCCCTGCTCAAAGCAGGGAGATGCCTAGAGCAGACTTCCCAGGATTAGGTCCATTCACATTTTTAGTATTTCCAAGGAGGAAGATTTCACAGCTTCTCTGGGCAACCTGTGCCAATGCTCAGCCACCCACAGAGTAGAGTAGGGCTTCCTGATCTTCTGAGGGATCCACAAGGGTATGTTGCTGGCTCATGGTCAACTTGTTGCCCGTTAGGACCCTCAGGTTATCTTTTCTGCCAAGCTGCTTTGCAGATGGGTAGCCCCCGGCATCTGCTGGTGTCAGTTTTCTCCTTCCCAGGTGCAGGACTCTTCATGTTTCCTCACTGATCTGCATGAAGTTCCTATCAGCCCATTTCTCCATGAATTGGTGGTAATATGACTTTAAGGTACATAAGCTACTCCCAATTTTGTATCATCTGCAAAATCCTTGAAGATGCACTCTGTGCTATCATTCAGATCATTAATGAAAAGGTTAACAGTTTTGCCCTCAGGACTGATCAGTAGGGTGCTAGGGATTTTGTTCTGCTGATCACAGCTGCCTGAGACAGATAGTTCAGCTAGTTTTTAGCTAACCTCACCATCGTTGGTCTAGACTGCACCTCGTCCCTTTGCTACTGAAAATATATGATGTAAAATACTGTAAAAATATAGCATAGGTTACTTATTCTGTTAGTTGCTTTTACAACTCTGTCTTTCTATCTCCACCATGTTTTCAAGGCCGTATAGATGAGGCTGCAATTTGTCCATATTTTTATGATAGATGAAGAAGAATGTAAATCAAATAAATAAGCAGTTAGATATTTTCAAGGGAACTACAGAAATAAGATTCTTTCTTCATAGTTATTTGTTCTGATAGAGTAAGTGTATTCTGCCAAATAATCTAATTGTTGTTCAGCAAAATTTTTGAAGATAAAATATGGCTTCAGATCCTGTTACACAAAAGTTTAAAATATATCAACGCCCCCACCCTCAAAAAAACCCCTCCAAACACAAAAAAAACCACAGTATTTTTAACACCCTTTCAATATTCAATATTTTTGCTTGAACTCAGCTAAGTGTTTCACCTATTGTTCTATCTATGACAAAATATACAAGAGGCAAAAAAAAGAAAACATAGAAATAAAAAAAAAAATCATCAACAACAACAAAATATTGCACCTGCATCAAATCGAATAATGTGAAACCTGAAAGTTATGCACTTGATAAATCGAGGAGAAATAAACAAGCAAAATCCACTAAACTGAGTGTTGTGTAAGTGTATATGGAAGACAAATAACATATAATTTTGAACATAAGCAGCTGAAACAGGCTTCCTCACAATGGCTGCCCACAGGTCTCAACTCTGACACATCCTATCTGCAGGTAGGGTTCATTTAATGACTAAGAAAGTAACTTGAACAAAAAAAAATTGTTTGTGTGAATCACTTTTCTGGTGAAGTCAGAAGTCAATAACATATCTTATAGTCATCCTAATTACTTTTAGCTGGTATTAACAACAGCTTAATTTGAACTAGTGACTCACAGGTGAAAGGCTTAATGTTACTCATCTCTTCTCAGCCTGTGCCTCAGCTACTGCTGATGTTCCTTTGACCATGCAAGAAACATTTTTATGAGTTTGGAAAGCTGCTGGATGTCTGAGTCAAAGACTGAATTCTGAGAACTCATGTGTATTAGTCAGTACTCCTGCTCTTACAGCAAGAAATGTTAACATTAAGAAATCTTTCTATCACATTGAATAAAAACTAACATTCATAAATTCATAGATTGATGGAATTGTTCAGGCTAGAAAAGACCTTTAAAACCATCAAGTACAACCATCAACCAGCACTATGACCGTGTTCACCACATCCTCAAGTGCCATACCTAAATATTTTTTTGAAAGCTTACAGGGATAGCGTCTCCACCACTTCCAGGAATAGTGTCTCCACCACTTCCTTCACCAACAGGGCAACCTGTTCTGATGTTTAACAGGTCCATTCCATTACTTTTTTTCCTAATACCTAATTTAAACCTTCCCTGGTGCAACTTGAGGCCATTTCATGTAATCTTGTCACTTGTTTCTTGGGAAGAGGAGTTGACCCCCACCTTGCTACAAACTCCTTACAATTCACTGTGAAGAACAATAAGGGCTCCTCCTTACTCCTTTTCTCCAGGTTAAATATGCACAGCTCCCTCAGCTGTTTCTCACAGGACTTGCGCTCCAGCCACTTCCCCAGCTCTGTTTCCTTCTCTGGACACACCCCAGCACCTCAAAAAATTATTTCTTCTTAGATTTCATTCCTCCAATGATGGGAGGAATGGAGGAAGCCCAAGTTGGGTTGGAAACTTTCTTCTAAAATGACCAGATAGTTAACCTTAATTGTTTTGGGCTTTTTTTTTTCAATTCTAAAATGAAAATTGTCTTCTTCTTCAAAGTGTTTCTCTTTATGGAGTATTCTACACTTTTCCTACATTTCCTGTTAGCTCAGCCATATGCCATTCTGCCAGTCTTTCATGCAAGCATTAACTCATTGTGTCCTTGGGAATATCATGTTTGTATTCTTGCTGTGATGTCACAGGCTGAATATTTGTTAAATGGGGGAATGCCTGCAGCTAAGCATAAGTGAAAGTTCTGTATATGATTTAAAATCAGCATCTGAGTTATCATGGGTTCCTCAGGAGCTTTAACAGTCATAGAGATTTCATGTTTTTTCTGACTTTTGAGTACTAACTTATAATTTATAGCAGCCAGACATAGCTGAAACACTCCAACATTCTATTAATAATTTTGCATGTTAAACATCTTCCCACGCAAATATCAGGAGTTATAGCTTATGTGTTCACACATACTGAAAGACTTGGTTAAATGTTTGGAGGAATCTCTAAAATAAGTGAGAATGCTGGTGGAGAGTGGTTTTCCTTCTGCTGATCATAGAGATAGCACATTAAGGCTCTCACACACCTCCTGTTTGTGTTATAGTTTTCAAAATAGCTGAGAAAACGAGCAAAATTCTTTTTTTATTATTTCATTTTGAGTAGTCCTTTACAAAAGACAATTTCATATAATTTTAGTTTTCCAGCATATAAAATACAGTTTCCTAGCAAGTTTCAATTGTTACAGCAATTGCAAGTATGGGCAGTCATTTCCTTATATACATATATATATATATATATATATATATATATATATATGTATATATATATGTATATATATATATTTTTCAGTCTACAACTGAAAGATTATTTTTTGCCAGCATTGCCAAGTACATTTTACCCTAAACTTATCTTCCCTTTTTTTTTTCCTGATCAATTTAGTGATTCGCAAGGTATTCAGGAGGTGTAAGTCACTTTTTTATCCTTAATCTGGGTACAGTTATAAATTCAACTGTTTCTTTTCTCTGGGGTCTTTTCCCACAGTACAAAGCTAACCTGTCATGCAGTCAAGTGTCTTAACCATTACTAATATCCATCATGTGATCACACGGCTTCACAAATTCTTCTAAGGCTCATATTTTTCCATGTTACAGGGAGCTACTGACACATAAAAAGTGGCATTCCAAAACCACTCTCTCAAAATAATAATTTAGGCCACATTTCAGTTAGCTCATATGAGAAACCGAAAGAGACTGGCTTGGAACACTGTGGCTGGAGAGTGGCCTAACAGAAACGGACCTTGGGGATGATGCTCAACAGCAGGCGAACACTAACCAGCTGTGCCCAGGTGGCCAAGAAGACCAACAGCACCTTGCCTTTATCAGCAACAGTGTGGCAGCAGAAGCAGGAAAAAAGTCTTCGCCCTGTGCTGGACCCTTCTGAGGTCTTACCTTGAATCCTGTGTTCAGTTCTGGGCTCCTTGTGACAACAAAGACATTGAGGGGCTGGAGCCTGTCCAGAGAAGGGCAGCAGAGCTGGTGAAGAGTCTGAAGCACAAATCTCATGAGGAGCACCTCAGGGAGTAGGGAGTGCTCAGCCTGAAGAAAAGGGGGCGTAGCAGGGACCACATTGCTTTCTACAACTGCCTAGAAGGAGGTTGTAAGCCAGGTGGGGGTTCCTCCCATGGAACAAACCAAAGGACAAGGGGACACAGCCTTAAGCTGCTCCAGGGTAGGTTTAGGTTGGACATTAGGAAGGATTTATTCACAGAAAGGGATACTAGACATCAGAATGGGCTGCTGAGGGGGGTGATGAAGTCATCAACCCTGGAGATGTTTAAGGAAAGTCAGGATGTGATATTTTGAGCTATAGTCTAGTTGATATGGTTGTGTTCAGTCATATTCAGGTTGAACTGCATCATCTCAGAGGTCATTTCTAACTTAACTGATTCTGTGTTTGATTAAACTTGTCCACTTTGAGGTTGGTTTTTTTGGGGTTGTTTTTCTGGAAACCTTTGCATTATGATTTCATAAGATCTCATAACTGACAGATAGTTCAGCTTATTCTAAAGCTACACCATGCTTCTTGTCAACATATTGTGCCAACAACTGTACAATTTCTAATTTCAGTTTTCATTTTGGATATCATATCACTTCAGCTCTATTCATAGTATTATTTTGGGAAGAATACACTAACTTGAAACTAAGTCTTCAATATAGTGCTAATTGACCTGTTTAATTTAGGTTTTTTAAAATGTCTATGAACACATGAAAGTAGAGATGTTTCAAGTTAAAAGTGAAAATTACTGAATGATTGTTATGCCAGCAGTGCCCAGGCTTTCTCTAAATCTGAGATATCACAGTAGTGTGTTTTTAAAAAGCCATTTGGAAAAACAGGTGTTTCTCTTTTCCCATGTTTTGATAATTCGGTGGACATTCCAACATCTCTATTTACAAAGTTACATTTTTTTTTCATTTAAATATTGGGGGAAAGTAGTTTTATAAGACAAAAAGAAAGCGTTTTTTTTTCCAAAATTCAAGAGGAATTCCAAGCAGTATTTTATTGAAGTGCAGAAGACCAAAATACAAAGGATAAGAGAATGGCAGAACAAGAATATTTTTTTACTCCTTCATATGCAAAACAGCCTGGTGCTAATGACTACCTTGACATGTGACATATCTATTTGAGGACAGCCATGAAAAAGTGGTTTTAGACTAAAAAAATCTGAATTTGTTGTAGTTTGGCTTGTTTATTTCATTCAATTTGATAGTTCAATATGATAGCTAGACAATAATAAAAACAAAAGCTATTCCATGAGGAGAATCTGATGTGCAGCAGACTTTTGTCAGTATGATGAAGCTGGTACCATAGAAAAAAAAACTTACAGTATTGTTCATTTAGCTGTATAGGGCACTTTTTTTTTTTTAATCTATTAAATAAACACATATTTAAATTTAATCTCTGTAGATTTGCTCACCTTTCTTGAAGCCGTTTTGAGCTTCAAACTTTCTTGAAGACATTGGACTATTGTTTCATTTAATGCAATTTTATAAAGATTATATGAACGGACAGATCCAAATATAAGTTTTGATGCACACCTTTCATACATATTTAAACCATATAATAGCAAATATATTATCCTTCAGAATAAGGAAAGGCCCTACTCCACATAAGCCATCCAAGGTTACCTCCAGATGATGCTTTGAATTATAAAAAAATGAGGCTCTGAACAAAGCAAAAATTTCTCCATGCCAGCTTGAAAAAAACACCAAACCAAAACAAAACCCCACATTTTTATTTAATAGGAAACAATATTTAAAACTACAGGTTCACCACAATGGAAAAGAAAGAGAAAAGAGGCACCTAGGCACAATGAAGTGAAAAAAAGGCAGATAAATATTAAAGGTATTTCATGGGTTTAATTTATAAGATATCTTATTAAATTTCAATGTAAATTCTTCTCTAGTAGTAGAAATTTTTTATCATATATTGTACATAATTGAGGAAGGCCAAAATTTTAGCAGCTAGAAAATGTTGGAATTAAAATTGTTAAAGATGTTTCACATCTGAACTCTGACATAGGAAGTCAAGCCTGACACACTGATTGGTGAAATTTACCGCTAGGCTGGGGTTAAAAGTTTTTTTTTTAATTCACAAGAGTGATTGCTTCTCTACAAAAAGGAGCTAATAATCTTTTACTTTAAATTCCCTTCCTGTGTTTCTCTTCTTCCATCACTGGGAAGATAGATGAAAATGTTAAGTGCTCTGCATTTTTGTGTGCTATACTGTGCTCAGATGCTTGATTAGTTTTGCTTTTGACCTAATGCTCAGTAAAAATGAAGATAAAATTGAGTTCAAACTTGTGTTTCAGAGATCAAACACCACAACTTTCCCTACTAACTACTCAGTCTGTTGTTTTTCTATCCCTGGAGGAGTGCACTGCCTGCCTTACTTGGTTACAGTATTTTTAGGCAATCTCTATAGAAAGTACAATCCTACAAAAAGGTTATG